>NW_021703785.1:59161720-59185851 GCF_005190385.1 Monodon monoceros | reverse complement strand
TTTTTTTTTTTTGCGGTACGCGGGCCTGTCACTGTTGTGGCCTCTCCCGTTGCGGAGCACAGGCTCCGGACGCGCAAGCTCAGCAGCCATGGCTCACGGGCCGAGCCGCTCCGCGGCACGTGGGATCCTCCCGGACCGGGGCACAAACCCGTGTCCCCTGCATCGGCAGGCGGACTCTCAACCACTGCGCCACCAGGGAAGACCTAATGCTATGTTTTAAAAAATAAGGAATTAAATAGATAAAGGAACTGTATTGGTACACAATTGTATAATGGCATTACTTGAAACTAAAAATATATTTCTTTTAATGGGGAATTTTAACATGTTTTTCTTTAGTTTATACTTTAATGTATTCTAAGTACTAGGTTTCTATACACTAGGAGTTTTTTTGAAGTTTTATTTTTGGATACTAAGCACATTTTAATTTTGAAGAGTACTTGTTTTGAATATGTAATAAATGCACGTGGTTAAAAAGTTAAAGCATTAGAGAAAGTTATACAGTTGCTCACTTCAGTTCTTCAGAGGCAACCATGATTAATCAGTTTATAGTGTGTATCCTTCAGAAATCTTTTGTATGTAGTCGAAGGTATTATTTTAAAAGCAGTGATTTTTTTTTTTGCTTTTTTAGCAAAAACTTTTTTAAATTTTATTTATTTATTTATACAGCAGGTTCTTATTAGTTATCCATTCTATACATATTAGTGTATATATGTCAATCCCAATCTCCCAGTTCATCACACCACCACCCAAAGCACTAATTTCTTAAGATGAATATCTGAGTTTTTACATCAAAAGACTTATTTATGCCACACCACTTGGGATCTTGACTCTAAAAGTAATCTTGCTGAATTTGAAAACAAACATAAAACTTGTAATTCTGGCCTTGGAATATTGATTTTAATGTAAGCCTGTTGGGCCTTTACTGACTTAAATAATAATTATATTTTGTTTGGAATGTGTAATTAACGAGTTGTGCATTCATCCCTGTAATATAATGAACCCCCCCACCCTTCTTTAAAAAAAAAGCTAAACAATATTAATGACAGTGAGTTATTGAATAGAAAATATAACTTGCACATCAAAACTATGATTTCATAGGTCTTATTGCTAGAGTTTGAGGCTAAAATAAAAAAAGGAACTGATGTAAAGAAAAATATTAAGAATGTAAATATTAGTGCAGGTAATAAGTAGATATTGAAAAAATTCTGGTTGTGGTATTCAAATGTCTGAAGTTTGAGCAATACTGAACTAAAGAATGTTATTCTGGTTGACTTGTGTTGCAAAGTATGTATTAAAAGCCTATTTTCTCAATTCTGTATAGTTGTAGAAGTGTTTATTAGTATTATGACTAATAAGGCTTTGGATGTGAATTGCAATCTAATACTTTTAGAAATAAGCTTAAAGTAGAAGAATATGTTTAATATTGATGTTTCTGTATTATATTTTTTTATAGAATCTGATTTTTGACAAATTATAAAGGGAAGTGTCAGAAAAAGTTTCTAAATGAATATGAGCTGGTTTATCATATTTTAGAACATATATTGTTACCTCTTTATTATCTATGGTAATAGAGAAAAATAAGGTAGATAATGCAGGACTCTTTTCATATTTTCAGTATTTATATAGATTTTACAGTGATGTAAATAAAGGGAACCTAAAGCTCTAGTCTTGAATTTAACTTAAAAAATTTTTAGCAGCAATCCTGCTAGGTACTTGTCCCGTATATGCATGAGAACCTTTAGTGATGTAGTACTTATTTCTCAGGGCTGCCCTTTCCATTTCCTTACATTTTTGCTTGTTGTCACTGTAATTTACTTGAAAAGGAAGTTTTTTTTTTGTGTGTGTGGTATGCGGGCCTCTCACTGTTGTGGCATCTCCCGTTGCGGAGCACAGGCTCCGGACACGCAGGCTCAGCGGCCATGGCTCACGGGCCCAGCCGCTCCGCGGCATGTGGGATCTTCCCGGACTGGGGCACGAACCCGTGTCCCCTGCATCGGCAGGCGGACTCTCAACCACTGTGCCACCAGGGAAGCCCGAAAAGGAAGTTTTAGATTGAAAAAAAGCACATGCTATTTTTGGAAGTTTTTGATTTTCTGCTAGGTAATATACTTTTAGCCTGGACGTATCATGTTATACATCTTAACATCTTTTTGGTTGATTTCTGTTGGCCATAGCTTTCCTGGCACATAGCAAAATAGCTAGCCGGTAATAGATGTGGGTTAGCCGAAGATGCTGTCACAGGAGCGAGCCAGAGAGTGGATCTTTGGTGTACATTTTCCCTGCCCTGGGAAAAGTGTAGCATAGACAGGCACTTGGCTGTCTTTCTGGGATTTGTTTAAAGCAGTGATAATCATGGTGGAGCATGGTGGCACGGAAAGAAAACTTGAGGCCTTTGGTCCTGCAGCAGAGGTAGCCACTAAAAGGTCTGCTGGATGCTCAGGGCTGCCTTCCTTTCGCTTCAGAAGATAATAAAGACATGTTTAAGGGTACAGTAAAATTCCTGTGCCTCTTCCCCCGACATTTTAAATTTCTTGGGTAAAACTAAAACTGCTGATTCTGAGAACCAGGTTAGTTTATATTTGAAGGTAAATTAGCCTTGATTTTATGTTTTCAAAACTATTTTTGCTAAATAACTTGTTTTAACATTTTCAAAAGCATTTTCTTTGCAAAAATGAAATAGGTTTTAGTGGATAAGACCTACTTACTTTAATTATATTCTTTAAATTTTCTTATTGAGATTTTATGCCTTAATTCGTTTAACATCAGAATACTGTTAAATTATTGAGAGAACTTATGTGAAGTAAAAGTTTTTGTATTTGTCTTTAACAAAACTCTTTTACCTGAGACTTTTGACCAATATTAAAACCAAATTTTCTAAATGACAAGATTTCCATTAGTAAATATCTCTAGAGGTAGAGTATTATACTTTGCACTGTAGTTTTTGTTACATGTCTAGATTTCTTTATGCCAAAAACCAGTGCGAGTAAAACATCTGAGTTTAGTTTTGCTAATGGCAAAAGTAAACTTTTAGTCCCTCTACTGGCTGCCTTTGTTGTAGCAGAGCTTAAATTTTTTTTTTTTTTTTTTTCTTTTCAACTCTTAACTAAGATAAAGTCTAGCTTTATGACCAAGGTGAATTTTGAGGCAAATTCTAATATGAACTGTCCCCAAATTGAGTGACTTCGTAAACAAACTTATTAAGAATAAAAATGGAAAGTAGTGACTTTTAAATATAAAGATTTGAGAATTATTAAACTGCAGAGGCTTGGCCCTGAGTAGCTAAAAACATTATATTACACTGATTAAATCATAACTTTAGACTTTTGAAATGTTAAATTATTTTTTGTAAAACGTGAAAAAAAATAATCTTGTGATACTGGCAGACAACCAAAAATGTATTTTAGTTTGCTGGATAAAAGAGAATGTCAGAGAAAGATGCCAGTTACTTATGCACTTCTGCCAAGAGTAAGTGTACTACCAAAGGCGGAGGAAGAGCAGCCTAAAACTATACATGAGAAGCTTCATGGTGCAACATGGTCTGCTCACTTGCTGCAAGTGATTTAAAAATTTATGCTTAGATAAATGTTAAGACAATCAGCTTTATATAGAGGTTGGGATAACTTTTCCCTGAAGAAAAAAACCCTTCCTTTTGTGTATAAATTACGTTTGTTAAATCATTATTCTAATTAAAAAAAAATTTTGTTTAGTTTTGGCTGTGTTGGGTCTTCGTTGCAGCATGTGGGATCTTCGATGAGGCACCTGGGATCTTTCCTTGCGGCACGCAGACTCTTTGTTGCGGTGTGCAGGCTTCTCTCTACTTGTGGCTTGCGGGTTTTCTCTTCTCTAGTTGTGGCGTGTAGGCTACAGGGTGCGTGGGCTCTATAGTTGTGGTGCACAGGTTCCAGAGTGCGTGGGCTCTGTAGTTTTGCAGGACGTGGGCTTTCTAGTTGAGGCGCACGAGCTCAGTAGTTCTGGTGCATGGGCTTAGTTGCCCCATGGCATGTGGAATCTTAGTTCCCCGACCAGGGATGGAACCCAAGTCCCCCCGCATTGTAAGGAGGATTCTTTACCATTGGACCACCAGGGAAGTCCCTCATTATTGTAATTTTTATCATAACTAACACTATTGCTTTTCTTATTGTGATTCTTGACTAAACTCTTTCACCTTAGAAAGGAAGGGATCTTAGGCACAGTAGGGTTAAGTGACTAAACAGATGAAATGAGGATAGCCATATTCTTCTTTACTTTTCTCTGCCTTTACCTGTATTTTCCAAAATTTAAAGTCATTAAAAACTTAATATTTATTTTTCTGTTTGTATGTAAAGTGAAAATTGATTGAAGTTATATAGTTTTCAAAAGTAAGTGATATCTATCTATATAGCATTTTGTTTTACTGTGTTTTTGCTGGGAGGTGGTATATTGATTTATATATAGAAAAAATGGAGGTAAGACATCACAGAGCAACAGGAAACCAAGTAATGGAATAGTCCTACTGTACGTAGTTAATTTTACTGCAGATAGAATATAGTAAACCAAACTACGTAATAACATTCATTGTTGTGTGACTGTGGCACAACCCAGGTTGGTGTAGAATTGTATTCAAGAGAATTTAGCTGCTACCAGTAGGACCTTCAGATGCTGTAGAAAGACCATGCGATTTAGAGTTGGAATCATGTTCTGGCATTGCTAGTTACAACTGTGTGACTGAGGGTTATATTGTTTAAACTCCCTGAACATTTTACCTCACCAAGTTTTTAGGGTCAGATGAGATAAATATAAGTGCTTTATTGTTATTATTAAGTACCTGGTTATTACAGTAATTCCAGGCATAGACTCTGAGGAGTATCATGTGTATAAGACTCTAGTAAAGTATCAATTGAAAGCTTTGTTGTCAAGGAAAAAATAACTTTGATTTTAGTGTTTGAATTTAGCTTAATTTTTTTTTTTTTTTTTGCTGTACATGGGCCTCTCACTGCTGTGGCCTCTCCCTTTGCTGAGCATAGGCTCCAGACGTGCAGGCTCAGCGGCCATGGCTCACGGGCCCAGCCACTCCACGGCATGTGGGATCTTCCCAGACCGGGGCACGAACCCGTGTCCCCTGCATCGGCAGGCGGACTCTCAACCACTGCGCCACCAGGGAAGCCCCTAGCTTAAATTTTAATAACTCAGACTTTTTGCTAAATTTGAATACATTTGAGCTTGACTCTTAGACATTGTGGTTCTTTAGAAAGTACATATTAGCTTTTGGGTGGACATCATCATCCGTCAAGTTCTCGATAACTGTAGACCATTGTCATTTAATTATAAATATGACCAATCCTTCGGCGGGTAATTCTGATCATGCTTACACAGAAATAAGAATAGATGGGTGTCCAACTTTTGATCAGAAAGTATGACTTTGATTTAGGTTAAAAAGTAAAGGTGATACAGAGATACTTTTGCAAGTATTGAGTCCATGCTCTAGTGGCATTAACAGATTTGCATGTCAGCCAAAGTAGTTTTAGCTTAAGAGTGAAAGCGAGGTACAATAGTTTCGAAGATACTAGGACTTCTTGATTTTCTTTATCTCCCTTTGCTAATTTTTGAGCTAAAATGGTATTTGTAGAGACCAGGAGAGGAGAGTTACTATAGGTACATAGGTACATCGTTTATGACGTGTGAGAGTAGTGATTATGTATCATGCACTTAACACAATTCCTATGTATGGTAGCCACTCAGTAAATGTTTGAATGACAAACATGAATGAATGGACAATGGACGGTTGGACATATGTAGGAAGGAGGTGGTATACCCTTGTAGCCTAGCAAATTGTTATATGTTAAGTTTGGGAAGCACTCATTTATATTGAGGTAAAGGTAAGTAACATCTATATATTTTGAAGCTTGTTGAAGTTTGAGGAATTCCGAGTGGCTCTGTGAACTTGGGCAGGTCTATGTTAGGCTATAATCAGTGAATCAATATTTAACTGTCCAGTGCTTAGATATTTTGTGCTCAGTGCTGAGGAAGAATTATGACATGATCCTTGCCTTCAGTGTATTCAAACAGGAAACAATAGCAAACAGTACAAAATGGTGTATTTTTTAAGAAGTGCAGTAAAAACGCATAACAAAATTTACCACCTTAACCATTTTTAAGTGTAGAATTCAGTAGTGTTAATTACATATACGTTGTTGTGTGAGGTGTTGTATATTTAAATTGAAAATATGAGAAGGAGAGGATAAATGCTGTGGGGAAGCGGGATTCAAAATGTACTCCATGAAAGCACTCCAAATCCAATTTTATTTGAGGAAATGTTATATTTATACTTTTATTTACTTGAGTTTGAAAACTACCACTATTAAAATTTGGAGAGGGAAAGGGCTGAATTATTCAAGGCCAGAGTAATCAGGGAAAGTTTCAAGGCAGAAGAGGAAGACTTAAACTGGGCCTTAAAAAATGATTAGGAATTGGATGGGTTGTGGGCAGGGAAAAGGAAAGGCATTCTTCTTGAGGGAGCCAATCAAAGCTCAGAGGTTGGGGATATGAACATTGCCTGTTTCTCGATTAAAGAGAAGATCTGCATTATGAGAATTTATTGTTTATGTTGGGGGTGAATGGTGTGTAATGTAATGTCACCCAAAATGTGTTCCATCTGCCATGAATGTTGTAGAGGAGGAAGGGAAGGGAAATTCTTGTCTTTCTCCTGCAAGGTTCTAGTAACATTTGAATGCGACTGTGCATTTGAGAGTTTAAAAGGTTGTATCCAACATATTTTAATTTTATATGAGCAGAGGAAGTTTTCTCTACCTGGAACCATTGTTTCTTGGACACCAGTTTGAAAACTGTATATGCCACCTACATACACTTTCTTGACTTGATCAAGAAATTTAATATACCAGATATCCCCCTGCTCCCACTTTATGATTAGATTATAATCACAGTTACCGTATGTGAAAAGTGTTGGTAAACTCATTCAACAAATACGGAGTATGTACTGTAATCTGCTAATGATTGAGAGTTATATACATGTAAGGAAAATGTTACAGAACCACAAGATATTACATGCATATAACCCTTCTACATTCTTGCTATTCTATGTATGGTCAGTGAACATTAGTGTCTCCTAGCCTGCAGTCTTGTTAGAAATGTGAAACCTTAGTCTTTGTCCCAGACTTATTGAACCAGAGCCTGCATTTTATTAAGATCACCAAGTGATTCATATGCCCATTAAAGTGTGCATTTGTCGTATGCTGTTTTACATCATATGCAACACAACTTTGTTCTGTCCTTTCTTGAACACTGTTAGTAGCAGAGAATTTGATACCTTTGATTTCCAGCTTAGGGTTTACCCTCTTGAAACTTCTACCCTCTGGTCATGGTTTTGTCTTAAAGAGTTATACAGAATCTGCTTCAGTATCTCAAATGAGAGTCATTTATATGTAAAAGATAAGCTTATGTTTATCTGAGTCCCTAACAAAATGTGTCACCTAGAATTGATCATAGTACTCATAGAGTGACTTGGCCAGAGATTTGAATGGAAGTTATTGAAGTTATTTCACCTTAACTATAGAGCATTTAAGAGCTCTGTGCCACTGTGTTCCATTGCCTCTGCTGCTGTTATTTTTTTACTCCTCTCGCCAAGCAATTTCTTTAAGTAGCCATCCTTCTTACTTTTAACTTTTCACATTGGACTGTTCTTAAATTTTGCTAAGCTCAGGGTAGGCCTAGTGTTTCTTTGGAACCAGCTCTTAGAGCCCTTCCATACCTAGTCACTTGGTTAGATACTTTGATTAAAGACATAGATTACTTGGTAAAGGATCACCTAGTATTTTGCCTTCCTCTTTAAGAAGTTTCTAAAGAAAATTACCTATTATTTTAATTTGTAATATCTAGATATGTCAAATCACTAGAATTGAAATGTAGGGTCCCTTTTAAGGAATTAAATACTTTTAGTTACATAAATATAGATGCTCACTGTAAAAATTAATACAATACAAAAATGTAGAAAGAAGTGAAAAATCCATTTTTTCCTCTTTCTAATTCTAACCCTTCAAGGTTAACCTTTGTTTAGTTTACATTTCCTTCTAAACCTTTTTAAAAAATGTACAAAAGGTATGTGCTATAAATAAAATTTAAAAACAAGAAAGGGGGATTTATATACTGTTCTGAAAATTGACTTTTTACTCAGAAAAATTAAGCTGATCTCTAGACCTTAATACGATCAATGTGTTTTTTTGACTTTAGGGAAGAAACCCTTTTTTTTTGGAGCCAGCAATAATTATTACAATTACTGATGGGAGCAAGTTGACTACTACCAGTGGAGTCCAGGATGAGGTAAGTTATGTTTATATCAGCATGGATTATGCAAATGCAGTTGAAAAATCTTTATTTATGTGTACATTGTAGGATATTGAAACCTTAAGTAGGTTCGCTCTTTATTTGATGCAATCTAGAGTCATCTGGCTCCTAGAACTCATTTACTTTCTCTGTTGTTTGTAGCAATGGCCTCTAAATTTTCTTGAATAGGAATCCCTTCTGTGAAAAATTTTGGAGCCTACCACCCATCTCAATTATATATGTATTTTTGAGTTTATGTGAGGGTCACAGTGTCAGTTCATATATTAAATTTAGTAAAATGAATTCTTATTTTCAGGCTAAAAAAATGGAGACAGCATTCTAATAATTTCTTTCCATATTTTAGTGGTTTGTCATATGTACTGCACTATGGAGACTCCTAGACTAGAGTACAGCCAAGCCAAGAGGAGGTTAAAACTAGGAAAAGTGAAGGTGTTTGGGTATTTTAATTCTAAGTCAAATACCATATAAATAATTTACAACTAACTTCACGTATTCTCTACTAGCATGCATTGTACAGAGTTGGTTGTGTGTGATGTGATAGGGTGAGTGCAAGAGGTTTATTTTAACTTTAAGCTGTTTTTAGTTTAGTATTTGAACTGCTCTTTTTTTTGTTGTTGAGGCATGCGGGATCTTTCGTTGCGGCGCGTGGGCTCTTTGTTGTGGTGTGCAGGCTTCTCTCGAGTTGTGGCGTGTGGGTTTTCTCTTCTCTAGTTGTGGTGCACAGGCTCCAGGGTGCGTGGGCTCTGTAGTTTGCGGCACGCAGGCTCTAGTTGAAGTGCATGAGCTCAGTAGTTGTGGCACATGGGCTTAGTTGCCCCTCAGCATGTGGGATCTTAGTTCCCTGACCAGGGATTGAACCTGTGTCCCCTGCATTGCAAGGCAGATTCTTTACCACTGGACCACCAGGGAAGTCCCTGAACATTGCTTTTGAACATTTCGTTTATTAAAATAGGTTGTTGTAGAAAGGAGATGGTTTAGGCTACTCTCTTTACTGCTTGCATTTGATTTAGAATCTTAATTTTAATTCTCACTGTATTTACACACGGTTTGATTAAGTAGGAAGAGTGTAGTCTTTAAGTTCAGTAATTTTTAGAAATACTTTCATTTGTGTGACATTGTGGAATGCAAATTGGATATGGAGTCAGGACACGTGGGTTCTAGTCATTGTTCAGCTACTTTCTAGCAGTGAAGTTTGTTATCAGTTACCTAGCTTCCCTAAATTTCTATCCTTGTTCGTGAAATAAAGGTGATAATTCTTGCCTTACCTCATAGGGCTGTTGGAAGACTGAAATGAAATAATGTATATGAAAGTGCTTGGTAGGCTGTAATGAAAAGAACAACTGTATTGTTCTATCATGAAGCATTGGAACTAGTAAAGAATTGTTATTGCCTGATCTTGACTTGAGGGGAAAAGAGCCAGAATTATTTTGTTTGAGCAGTTGACGTTGAAGGGAGTTTAGGATATAATTCATAGAGAAACAGTTGAAAAATTTAGGTAGATTAAAATTCATAATTAAATAATTTATAGTCTATACATAATTAGTAGCCTTGGAACACTCCATAGCTGAACTTAATGGATTTTGGGGCTTTCTTAAACATAGTTTATGTGTATAGCCAATTATATCCTGCCACTATCAGGAACAGATAGACATTGATTATATACATGAACAATCAATATGTTGCTTAACTTTAAATTTGAAGCTCTCAAACTGATTTTTCCCACTTTACCTTCCTTTTGAAAAATTTGACTGAGAGAAAGATTGAGATATCAGTAATCAGGTCAGAAATACTAATGATTTAGTTTTGTAGTTATGATGACTTCAAAGGTATTTCTCATTTATATTTACATTTATATTTATATTTATATTCCTACATGTGAGATTATCCATTCAAGGTGCTCTGGTCTTACCACCTTTGTAGAAATGCCCTTTGGGGTACAGTATATTTTGTTCCTGTATATCTGGATCTGGTTTGTTTGTAATATTTGTTTCGTAGGACCTCCTCTAGCTTTAAAAAAATATCTTGAAATATACATGGATGTTGGAATTGCTCACCTTTCTTGCTAGGTCCTTGGGAAAGATATTGGAGAAATAGACCTATGTGTTTATAATAACCTAAAACTCCTTGCTAGTAAAGTTGGGAAGACTTTCCTGTGGGCCAGGAGCTTACCTTTTAGTTCTCTTATATCTTCTACAATATTTAGCATAGTTCTGAGAACAGAGCTTATATTTTAAAAATATTGATTATAAATACTGTTGTATTGAGTCTGGTAGTCATCAAGATCAAAATTTATCACTGCTACTTCTTATCTGAGGTGGAAGTCATTTGTTATAAGGCAAAGGTTTATTTTGGATATGCGGTTGGAACATAGGTCTCTGAGTTGTGTTGGGTTTCAAATTTAGGAGTTTCTTCGATCATCGGCATGTTTGGTTCTTAATGTTCCAACAAGACTCATTTTGTGGGCCAGAGGATGTACCCTATATGTGTATATTGTGGAAACTTAATTTTTTAAAAATTTTATTTATTTATTTTTTTATACAGCAGGTTCTTATTAGTTACCTATTTTATACATATTAGTACATATATATGTCAATCCCAATCTCCCAATTCATCCACCACCATCCCCCCCCCACCACTTTCCCCTTCTTGGTGCCGATATGTTTGTTCTCTACGTCTGTGTCTCAATTTCTGCCGTGCAAACCGGTTCATCTGTAACATTTTTCTAGATTCCACATATATGTGTTAATATATGGTATTTGTTTTTCTCTTTCTGACTTACTTCACTCTGTATGACAGTCTCTAGGTCCATCCACGTCTCTAAAAATAACCCAATTTCATTCCTTTTTATGGCTGAGTAATACTCCGTTGTATATATGGACCACATCATCTTTATCCATTCGTCTGTCGATGGGCATTTAGGTTGCTGCAGTGAACACTGGGGTGCGTGTGTGTTTTTGAATTATGGTTTTCTCTGGGTATATGCACAGTAGTGGGATTGCTGGAATGCTGGTCTCTTCTAGTCCAAGTAATTAAATTATGTTATTCATTTTGAGGAGAATTATCAATTTATAAAAAGCATAAAGGTGCTTTTTTGTTTGCTTTTGTGTTTGTGTGTGTATGTGTGTGTATGCATGTGTGTGGTACATGTGATCTATATTGTTGTAATTTCTACTAGGAGATAACAAGCAGAATGTTCCCTTTGCCTCTTTCTCTTCAGTTCTCTTAACGTTTGCCTTTGGCAGAACTTGATTCTTTTTAAAGATTTATTGAGTGAGTGATCGTGTTGATGATTTCCACATTAGGTATGTGTATAATTCTTGATTACCTGTGACTGCTATTAATGTGACCTGTTACTGTTTATGGAGTTGTGCATCCCACCCATACAATACCCTTTGCTTACGAGTTATATATCTCACATAGTGTATTTTATCTGTTCTGCCTGTGCTATTTTTCAGAAATAAGTTTTCCTGCTGCTTTGAAATCATCCTTATGGCATATAAGGAAACATGGAGCTCATCTAGTATTACTTTTTATTTTACAAATGAGGAAATTGAGATCCAGGGAGGCAAAGTGATTTGCTGAAGGTTATAACATTTATTATTGCCAAATTCTGGATTAGAATTGATCTAAATTCTAAAGACATCCCAGCCCCTCAAGACCCAGTGCCTTTTCCCTGATGCTATCTGCAGTCTTTGTGTTTGATTCTATTGTACGTTCTGGAAATTTACCTTCTATTTACCTGATTTCCTGTTTGTCTGCTTCCGTTTTCTATACATTTGTGACGTAGGTATTATGTTCTTATTCACTCAGTGTCCCTTGAATGACTATTATGACCTGGGCATTTCTAGTCAGTGAAGATAACAGAGATGAATAGGGTGGATTTCTGGTTCTTAAGTTCACAGTCTTATGGGGGAGGATAGCCTATTAAGTGGTTTTATGAAGGATAAACTAGAGATGCCTACTAGGTGTATGGGAGTGCTAAAGAGGGAGGGGAGGGTTAATATTACCTATCTTGTACATATGTCAAATCCTGTGTAATGTGAATTTTTATAGTCATTTTAATGTTGATTAAATGCAAGGATCTTGTGGATGATTTGGTATAGGATGTGGCTCATAGATTATATCTGTGAAAGTTATAGAGAAACCTGGTACAAAGTTGTTTTGAGTGTAGAAAATAGTTAATGGAAAAACTTGGTGCCATACTGCCTCCTGACCTGGCTAAATTTGTACAGGCCAGAATGATCTAATTACTTATAACTTGTTTGTCAAAATAATGTAGGGATAGCATTTCCTCTGTGACGGTTCATCATTTAGCAGTATGTTAGCAATTACAAGAGAAACAGTGTGTATTATGGACAAAAATCCTGAGCTGTATAAAATCATTTTGCCTTAATTTATAATTTTAATGATCTTTTTTGGCCTTATTTAATAAAAGTCCAGGCCATTGTCGGAATTGTTCATGAGTGTGTTTCTAGTGTAGTGTTGTTTGGATAACTGTAGGACTTTTGATGACTGCTTGTGATGGAAGAGTATGTGTGTATTTTTTGACTTTTTTTCTTTTTAAATGTAGCTATTTGGTAAAACTGGTTGTTTGCCGTATTTTCACTTATGAGCTCTGAGTTAGATGGGACTTTGAATTCTGATACACAAGAAATTTATATTTCTTATTGCCATAATAGTCATCTTTGGTGGTTTTTTTTTATCTTTGGTGTTGATAAACACACTTGTGGTCATATACTCATAATACCATTTATCATGTTATGTTACTAATGTATCAAATGTTTTGGTAGAATCAATAAATTTTAATTGGAGTTATAGAAAAAAATTTTTTTTTTGGTTTTTATTGCTTGCAAAGATCTTCTCTGGTACTCTTTTGCAGTGGAAAACTATTCTGTGCTATGATTCCAGGAACACATGGCTAACTATATTGCTCAATAAAGTAGTCAGAAGAAATCCTGCCAGTACCTTCCTGGTGATGAATGACATTCCAGGATCATGTAGCAGTTAGTTTTCTCTTCCTTGAAAGTGCTAATAGTAGTGTTATCTTTCAAATATTGAGATTTGCTGAAGACTCTTTCTGCATCTCTTGATCAGTTATGATTGCCCTGGAGGCTAACATTTTAGAGAAGATATTTGCAGTCATAAAAATCCTGTTGGCTTTTGGCATTAAAATTTTTGCCTTATGAGCTTTCCCAGCTTTTTAAGACAAACTAGGACAGCTACCTTCATAACCGCTTGGAAGATGTTCAGAAAGTGCACGTGTTTGTAGAAAGAGAAATGTCTGAGTAACCTCAACTGTGTGTTCAAGTGGCTATAGTTTGGGGTCTTATCTTTCAACTTGTCAGTTCTCAAAAGTTGATGCAGAAGTCCCATCAGTCTTTGAGATGTGGACTGGTATTAGTGATTTTTCTAGGTCATTCTGGGCAATGTTTAATGGTTTTATCTTTTGTAAGGATAATCTGTAATTAGGATCTGTAATTACAGTTTGTATTTAACTCTTCATGATGTATACTGATTAAAAGACAATCCAGAATTTTAAAATCTGTTTCTACTATCTGAAATAATTCAGAAATCCCATCTCCCCACCACCATAAAATATTTGTATTTCACTAAAGTCACCAAAAATATGTGCCGTAAGCTGTCAAAACTATTTTAATTGTGTCTACAAAGATTTTTAAACACATTTAAAATTGTTGTTTCCCAGTACACTTAGAATTTTGGGGAATTTTGTCTTTATTTTTTTCTTTTTCAAAAAGACTTCTAAGGAATCTTGAGGGACGTCATTGTAGTATGATAGACTGTATTAAACAGATCTGTGTGTAAATTCGTTTCTGAGTTTTCATTATCAAGATTAGCTCCTGTCTTACTGATTTGTGATTCAAATGTTCTAAACATATGTGTAACATTACTATATAAATATGTTAGTCTCTATCAATTCAACTTTCCAAGAACATTTATTAAGAATTTGTTGGATATAGATCATTTGCATTTTCTTTTTTTTTTTTTTTTAAGCAGAGGTCTTCTTAGAAGCCCATATGATTTAAATTTATTTATTTATGGCTGTGTTGGGTCTTCGTTTCTGTGCGAGGGCTTTTTCTAGTTGTGGCAAGCGGAGGCCGCTCTTCATCGCGATGCACGGGCCTCTCACTATTGCGGCCTCTCTTGTTGCGGAGCACAGGCTCCAGACGCACAGGCTCAGTAATTGTGGCTCACGGGCCCAGTTGCTCCGCAGCATGTGGGATCTTACCAGACCAGGGCTCAAACCCGTGTCCCCTGCATTAGCAGGCAGATTCTCAACCACTGCACCACCAGGGAAGCCCTGCATTTTCTTTTTTACCCATATTTTTGGCTGTGTTCTCTCAACCCCTTACTTCTGGTGTGCTATAGAAATGTATAATATCTACAATTATTATTATTTGAAAATATGTAATTATAATAAAAATGCATAATTAAAAGAAGTTGATGATATATTTCAATTTAATACCTGTAGTGAATTTTCAGCAGTCCACATTTGCAGTACTCTTTTTGAAAGAACCTTTTTTCAAGGTCATGTGGAAAGAAAAACTCTTAAGGATTGCCTCTAGACAGACACTGTAATAGAATAATTAAGAGGAAATGCTGGCTGATCATTCTTTAGTGAAGCTGTATGGCTACAGTTACTCAACTATTATCTAGAATTCCGTGTTAAGATATATCAAAATAGTTTTTATTTCAGAGGGTGAAGCAACTTCACCCTGCATTTATTAGCCTGTCAGAACCAATAAGCAATAAGAGATGCTACACATGTAAGAAAAATTTCATTTAGAGATGTTTCTATTATTCTTCTGATTCTAGCTCTTACATATATAAACTACTGATATTTAGAAAAATAGTTTTCAGATGACTGCATCAGAATCACCTAAGTGTTTTATAAAATATACATGCCTCAGCTCTAATTCTGGAAATTTTGCTTCCATTGATCTGGGCAGGAACCTGGGAATCTGTATTTTTGGATGTGTCCAAGTTGATTCTGATACACAGCAACTATGCATCAGAATCAACTATGGCTAGAAACCATAGTTTTAGAACATAACTACAAATATATATATTTTAAAACTACAAAAAATACTTGTGAAAATAAACAGCTTTAACAAAACAAGATAAAACTGTTTTTGATGTACATGGCCAGCAATATGTTATTTTTTTTTACATCTTTATTGGAGTAACAGCAGTATGTTTTGTTTAAGATAAAAATTAATTCTTGACCTTTAGAATTGTTAAACTTGGGAATTGGGTGTCCAAGGGATATGGAATAGGTCTTCTGTGAATTTTTTTTTTATTGTGTTTGATATGACTTAGAATCACTTATTGGATAGCCCTCAGATATTAACTTCTATATCAACTACAGTCAGTCTTTAGTTACTGCATATGGTATGCTGTGTTGAAGAGGACTCTTAGACCCTGAGAATGAGAATAGGGTAGAGGAGAAGAGGGTAAAAAAGGGGGAGTAATTAATTCATATTATCTGTCACGTGCTTGCTATATCTGTCTTAGGAGTTTTTATCGAAAGGACTACGTAGTTTTCTCTTACCCTTCCTATGCTTTAATTCCTGATTTGGATGTTCATAACTAGCATTATGTTTTTTTAAGTTTATATATGCATAGAATTGGTGATAGTTACACTTAATTTTTGCTTTCTAGAGAGTTGCTGCTAAAATACCCTTCCATAATGAATTGTTCCAATTTTGAATGCTTAAAGTACATTTTAGATTAATTCAGCAATGATTTTTCTTGTGCTGCATAGTGACTTTGGTTGTGTACAAGAATCGTGGCACACCATACATTTATATTTAGTACTGCTATATTCTAGGTACTGGGGACACAAAGGTGGAATTAAGCAAGGCTTTTGCCCCCTAGAAAACATATTGTCTTTCAAGATAGGAAAGTAAATAAGCATTTTTAACACTCTAAGATAAATCTCATGGCAGAAATAATGAGAGAAGCTAAGTTTTGAGGAATGAGTAAGGAATTGAGCCGTGACATTTCAGGAAGAGGGAACAGTGTATATATATAAGTATGAAGGCATGAGAACAGTATATTGGGAGGTTATAAATTCTGTGAGTGGAATATGGTCAGTGTAGGTAGGAGAAGTGGATGCTTGAAGTGTAGGTAGAGGCCAGATGAAACCATCCTAAGGAGACTGGACATCATTCTGTTAACATTTGCAGAGGAGGTATTGAAGATATTAAGCAGATGAGTCACACGATCAGATTTGCATTTTAGTGAGTGTACTTTGCTAGAACGTGAAAGAAGATAGATTTGAAGGATGGTAAACTGGGAAGAATTAGCAGACTACATGCAACAACCCAGGAAAAACATGGGGTGTGCTAAAACTAAGCCAGCGCCGGACAGGGAGGCAGAAGTCTGAGAGATTCATAGGTTTTCATAGGTGCGCTAGGCAGGTCCTCAAGGACAGTAAGGGAGAAGAAAAAAGCAAAGTGTCTGACAGGGTTCTGAACCCAGGGTCCCTGCTTGGGCTTCAGAGGGTTCTGTAAATTCCCTGAAATGTTATCCAGACATTGTCTAGATATATATGCACGGTTTTCTGGGGGACAGAGGTCTCTAGCTTTAATCATATTCTCAGACAAGTAAAAACAAAACAAAACCCACGGTTTTAGTAGTATTTTGAGGTTTTCAACTTGGGAATCTATGTGTGGATATTATTGGTCGTGGTGACTGAGATGGGGATATTGGATAAGTAGTAGAAAAGAATATAAAATAATTGTTTGATCAAGTATCATTAACTTTAGGGTACAAATGTATTAAAGGAGTTATAAGCCAACTTTTTAAACAGTAAACTTAAAGACTTTTTCTTGCCCTTTAACATTATGTCTTAGGAAAAGTATTCTGTATTTAAAAACAGAGAAGTAAGCAGAATTTTATCTCTGGGTTCTGACAGAATTTTTATTTTGAAGCAGATTAAATAATCATTGTCATCTTATCATTTATTTATCAGATCTTTAAGTTGTTTTGTTTAAGGCCATAATGTAAACATCTTCAAGTGCTTATTTTAAAGAAGCATGAACATTGATAGTCAGAATGCTCGGACAAGAGCATTGTGTGTCGGGGGTAGTAGTGTCAAGTCATTTAAAGAGGATGGAAGCTTAATTCCTTTTCTGTTCAACAGTATGTAATTTAAGATGGGCTTTGACTGCATTGGCAGTTTCTGCCAATTAAACTCAAATCAAGTCAGTATGTTAGGTGTATTTCATGCCTCTCTAAGTCAGATTACAATTTGAGAGCATGAAAAAGCTGAGTACTTGGTCTCCTGATGGAGCACACTCACCTAAGCCTGAGGCTGTTAGTCTTTTATAAATACCTTCATTATATTATTTAGCTGTGTTCCATAAATAGCTATGTTATATAACTTCCACCTTGAATTGTTCTTTTCAGATGTAATACAATAGATTTACAGTTCTTTATGTTTGCGTATTAGGAATAAACGTGCATTGACTGGAACGATACTGAAACTATGATCTTTACATCAAGGCAAGGCTACATTTTGATCTAGACAAGGCTGTTTTGGTATATTTTTCCCCACGCTCTGTCTTTTCAGGTTGAATTACTGATTTTTCCCCCTTTGTTTTGTTTGTTGTGGTTTTGATGTTTTTTTTCCTTTCAGCTAAAGGAGCAGTCCAGTGGTTTTCAAGAAGTGCCAAAGTGCACTGACTGTCTCATGATGACTGGTGCCTCAGGGAGGGTCATGATTCCTGGATACAGGATCGACCTGATCCTGGATGTCACTTCAAGCAGTCAGATCGTGGGGAAAAGCCTTGTCTAATGGCTAGCCTTCCTCAAAAGTCTGATGCTAGTCATCTCGGAAGGCCTCAGAAAGAGCCTTAAAGGTGAGCAGAGTAGAGTGTAGTTCTCTCTGGGGGCTGTTACTATTTGTTGGAGAATATGATTCAACACAGAATGACAACCCTAACCTGATAAATCCAGGTTCAGTTGGTAAATTTAGTTTATAAATTTGTTGAGGATGGTGATCAGACCTCAACTTTTGACTTATTAGAAACCACCTTCCTAACCTTAAGATCTGTAAAGGGAGGAATTTGGTATTTCCTGGGCCCTTCAGAACCTTAGGTTAGTATCTGTTGTTGTAAATGGAAACAGCCTACTATCACAACTAAGGAACACTTTAGTTACAAAATTGCATTATGTTAAATACCCATGGATTTAAAAAAATGTAGTGAAGTATTCTCTTAGTTTATATGGTTATCATATATTGATTATATATCAGGCAATTGGGCTTCAGGGCTTGGAAGGGCAAATTGGCATTTGATTTGTCTGTTACACTGATTTTTTTAAGAAACAGCCACTTTTGAAGCAGTTTGGATTTATGTAACACATATTTGGTTGCATTCAACTTGAAGAATTAGTACTACCTGCATCATTTGAGTAACATTTTTAACCCCATAAAAGATTCTTTAGAGATGTTTTGAGCATTTTGGTTTGGAAAATATTTAATTCTAGGCCTCTTTCTCTTGTCCTTTGAAGTACTTACAGAACCTAATTGTTCATATAATAATCTTGATTGCTAAATTTTCAATAAACTCTAAAACTTGTCTATCATAATAAGACTTACTAGGTTTTTGTTTAAAAATTTTTTAATTGAGTCACTTCTATTAGTAAAAAAATAATATGGGCATGCACAATCCCCAATGTATTTGTGTACATTTTTACATTTAGAAATTATATATTCACTAATGTATTAATATTAGAAAACATATACAAAAGTAAGAATTTTAAAAGATGAGATGAAAAAACTTATATAAAGGGAGTTCTGATATTTTCTTTCCCCCCGCCACGCATCATGATGTATTTCGGGTTGACAAACTCTTTTTAAAGGCCAGATAGTAAATATTTTAGGCTTTTCAGCCCATATGGTTTCTGTTGGAACTACTCAACTCTGCTGTTGTAGGGTAAAAACAGCCACAGACAATATATTAAACAAATGAGCATGGCTGTTTTCAATAAAATTTCATTTACTGAAACAAGCTGTGGGCTGGATTTGGCTGGAGGGCCATCGTTTGTTGACCCCTGGAGTATACCCTGTTTTGCAGACCACTGCCCTAGACTTTGCAATTGTGTTATACTACTTCTGTTAGATCCTTTCACCATCAGTTTTAGAGTACAGTTGATCTTCCTTATTGAAGTGAGCAGAAGAATATTAGTAGTCAGAATGTATTGTTTAATTGAACAGATACTTATTGAATACCAGTGATGTTCAGACATAAGGTTAGGTGCTGGGATGAGTTTGGTAAGAGAGATAGGTAAACAGTTGTGGCATGGTGTAAGAAGTAATTTGATTACAGCACAAGCTGCTGAGAAAGTGAGGCTGGCTCTGGGAAATGATGTATTAACTTGGACTTGAAAACTTAATGCAAATTTGTGAAGTAGATGAGTTCAAAGGCATATAGGTGATAGAAGAGAGCATGGGAGAACCATATATATATACCTCAATAACTGATTGCTGGCAGAGTGTTCAAGAAAGAAGCAATAGGGAATGAGACTGGACAGATCAACATGGCTCACAGTGTGTGCTCTGCCAAGGAGCTTGAACTTTGCCTTATAGGTTGATGGTAATTGTTGAGATTTTAGCAGAGGAAAAAGCCATCAGATTTGAATTTTAGAAAGATAGTGGCAGTAGTGTGGAGTATACAAGGAATAAATATTTTTGGTAACTTTTTTTTTTTTTAACCTCTTTGTAAAAGAGGACACAAATTGTTTTTGTGGGTTGTTTGATACCAGACATAAAATAAAGAAACTTGGGATATTATTTAGCAACGAAAATGAATGAACTATTGACATGCTACAGTGTGGATGAACCTCCAAAACATTATGCTAGGTGCAAAAGACCACATGTTGTGTGATTCAGTTTTTACAACATTTTATGGAATGTCCATAAAATAGTTAGTGGTTGCCTGGGAATGGACTGGGGACTCACTGCAAATAGGCACAAGTGATCTTTTCAGGGTGTTGGAAATGGTCTAAAACTGGATGGTGGTGGTAGTTGTACAACTCTGTAAATTTACTAAAAATAGTTGGATTGGGCACTTTTTTTTTAATTGAAGTAGAGTTGATTTACCATGCTGTGCCAATATCTGCTGTACAGCAAAGTGTCTCACTTATACACATAGAGACATTATCGTTTTTAAATATTCTTTTACATGATGGTTGATCCCAGGAGGTTGGATATACTTTGGATTGGACACTTTTTAAGATGGGTGCGTTTTTTTTTTTTTTTTTTTTTTTTTTTGCGGTACGCGGGCCTCTCACTGCTGTGGCCTCTCCCGTTGCGGAGCCCAGGCTCCGGACGCGCAGGCTCAGCGGCCACGGCTCACGGGCCCAGCTGCTCCGCGGCATGTGGGATCTTCCCGGACCAGGGCATGAACCCGCGTCCCCTGCATCGGCAGGCGGACTCCCAACCACTGCGCCACCAGGGAAGCCCAAGATGGGTGCATTTCATGGTAGGTAATTGTATTTCAATAAAGTTGTTAAAGACCTCACTTTTGAAATTTTTTGGATAAAACATATTGCTGATTCCCAAATAATTGCTCTTTACTCTGAACAAATATTGATCTTAAGCTGCTGGAACCAAAAAAAGGTGTTTTTTTTTTTTTTTCCTCCTAAACTTAAAGGGTATACATTGTAACTATAGAGTTAACTGTAGGAACTACCAGCTAAATAAATCATGTTGTTACTAAATTTTATAGAATTCACTTTGACTTTAATATTTTAAATTTTCCTTTCCTTATTAAATATCATATGAGGAGAACCTTCTTAAGTAGAATATTGGATAATATTAAAAAGCTAAAAGTAGCCTAAGGGAAATTTACTACCCCCCCCTCACCTTTTTTTCCTCCAAGGAAATAATTGCTAAAGGAAAAACCTGAAGTTTGATGATTTAAAATTTATAAGTTGTTTCCTCGGTCTTAACAGTTATAGAAAATAGAGTACAGAGCAATTGGAAAATAGTTAATTTTACTCAATAAATATTTATTGAGGGCCTACTATGTGCTAGGCACTGTTTTTTAGAAACAGATTTTAAAAGGTTCTTACTATGTTACTTTTATTCCTGGCTGCCAAAATTTATGACGTTCAGTCCTAATCATTAAAATATGTACAAAACTTAATTGTGTTACCTTTTATTGTTTACAAGGTAATTTCACATCTCACTTAATTCCTAATTCTGCGAGAGTAAGGAAAATGAGTTTTGTAGTATAGCCAATTCCCAAGTAAGAGCCAGAGCTGGGACTTGACCATTGGTGTTTATTTTTACTTCAAGTCCATTGCTCTTTACATGCTAGTGTGTGATTTAAAAAAACAAACAAACCCCCACCACCACCACCAACAGTACAGTACTGCATAAGGATAGGCATATAGATCAATAGATAAAATCAAGAGTCAAGAAACAAACCATACATTTATGGTCAATTGATTTTAAAAGGGCGACAAGATAGTTTAATGGGGAAAGAATAACCTTTTCAAGCAGAGGTACTGAACAACTGAATATCCACATGCAAGAGAGTGAGGTTAGACTCTTACCTGACACCATGTACAAAAATGAAATCAAAATGGATGGGCAGCCTAAATGTGAGAGCCAAAACCCTTGAAAGAAAAAACATAGGCGTAAATTTTGATGACCTTGGATTAGTTAGGCAGTGGTTTCTTAGACATGGCACCAGAAACGCAACCAAAGGAAAATTAGATAAATTTGACTTCATCAAAATTAAAAGCATTTGTGCTTCAAAGGATACTGTGAGGAAAAGATAGTAACAGGAGGAAATATTTGCAAATCACATATCTGATAAGGGCCTAGTATCCAGAATATACAAGGAACTCTTATGACACAAAAATAAAAAGACAACCCAATTTAAAAAAAGGGCAACAGATTTGAAAAGGTATTTTTCCACAGAAGACATACAAATGGCCAATAAGCACATGAAAAGATGTTCACCATCATTAGCCATTATGGAAATGCAAACCAAAACCAATGAGATACCACTTCATACCTACTATAATGGCTAAAATAAAAAAGATGGATAAAGCAAATGTTGATGAAAAGGTAGAGAACCTGGAACTCTCATTGCTGGTAGGAGTGTAAAGTAATGTAGCTGCTGTGGAAAATAGTTTGACAGTTCCTCGAGAAGTTCTACACAGTTATTCTGTGACCCCAGAATTCTACTGGTATGTACCTAAGAGAAATGAAAACATTACCACGTAAAATGTCATATCAGCATTATTTATAATAGCCAAAAAGTAGAAACAATATAATGTTCATCAGCTGATGAATGCATAAACAAGTGTGGTATATCCATACAAATGGAGTATTGATCCCCTTAAGAAGGAATGAAATTCTGACATACGCTGCAGTGTGGATGAACCTTGAAAATATGCTAAGTGAAAGAAGTCAGACACAAAAGGCCACTTACTGCATGATTCCATTTATTTGAAATGTCTAGAACAAGCAACTCCACAGAAACAGAAATAGTGGTTGCTAGGGGTTGGGGATAAGATGAGATGCTAATGGGTATGGGGTTTCTTTTTGGGGTGATGAAAATGTTCTGAAATTAGATAGTACCTCCCTGGTTCAGCCATTCTAAAGAAATGAAATAAAACAAATGGAAAAACTATCTTTACCTGCATACATCTATTTCCCTCTCTAGTGCCTTTCTTAATTTCCTTTCACAGCAAATTTAGAAGTTGTTTCTGCTGTCTCCTTCGCTTCCCTACCTCTTTTTTATAACCTTAACCTATTACAATCTAGTTTCTGATTCTACCCATAATGAGGTCAGCAATGTCTTCCTCATCTTCCAAATCCAACCGTTGGTTTAAAATTTTTCTCTTTCATGACGTTTTGCCAGTACTATTGAACGCTCTTTCATAAAGTTTTCTCTTGGCTTCTGGATTTATACTCTCCTGGCTTTCCTCTGGCTTTCTGTTCTGTTTTAATCCTTTGTCTTAATTTATTTGTTTGTTGCTTTAACACTTGTGACTGGTTTAATCTTAGATTTATTTTTATTTTTTTTCCTTTTTATTTGACATTGCTCCTCTTGGGCAGTTTCATTCATTCTCAGGCTTCATCCATCAGTATTGTAAAAATTTCCATCTATAAACAGATTCCTAAGATTTGTTTTGCTAACCTGTATCTTTTTTTAAAAAACTTTATTATTTTTAATTTTTAATATGGAAAACATCAATAGGTAGATATAACCCACATAAAAGCTCTTTAGGATCCTCAGTTTTTAAGCCTTCAAATGGGGTCAAAGTAAAAAGTGTTGAGCACTGCTGCTCTTGGGTGTATGTATGTATGTATGTGTACATATATATATATACACACACAGACATACACACACATATATGTATTTTTTGAAAAATTGAGATATAATCGAAATATAACATTGTATTAGTTTCGGGTATGCAACACAATGATTCTATGTTTATATACTGAGATATATACATATATATATCACTATAGTAACTCTAGTGAACGTTGATCACTATACATAGTAAAAATTTTTTTTCTTGTGATGAGAACTTTTAAGATCTGTTCTCTTAGCAACTTTCAAATATACCAATACAGTATTGTTAACTGTAGTCACTATGCTTTACATGACATCCCCATGATGTACCTGTTTTATAACTGGAAGTTTGTACATTTTGACCACCTTCACCCATTTGCCCACCCCCACCTGCCTTTATCTTTCTAATTGAGGTTTTTTTTTTTTTTTTTTTTTTTTTTTTTTTTTTTT
>NW_021703785.1:59066007-59161620 GCF_005190385.1 Monodon monoceros | reverse complement strand
AGGCTCAGCGGCCATGGCTCACGGGCCTAGCCGCTCCGTGGCATGTGGGATTTTCCCTGACCGGGGCACGAACCCGTGTCCCCTGCATCGGCAGGCGGACTCTCAACCACTGCGCCACCAGGGAAGCCCTCTAATTGAGTTTTGATGCTACTTAGGTGTTCTCCGTTTTCCCCTCATTTCCTCCCTTGGCATATCTGTACTCCCTAACTGGGCATAAAAATCACTTTATGATTTTATTCCAACTTTCCATGATTTATTTGGTTTTTACTACTTTTAAGTGCTTCACCAACAATGAATTGACCCCATTGTTCCTTGAATACATGACACTCTTTTATTTGTCAGGGCCTGTTCCATAATTTTGGAATGTTTCCTGTCTCTTTCCACCTTTCGCTCCCCAAAACCTACTCAGTATTTGTTGAGGTCAAATGCTACCTCTTGTGAAGCTTTTGGGCATTTAGTTCTACTTTCTTCTCTGCACTTTTAGGGCTTTCTTCTTGTCACTGTAATCCCAGTTTTTGTTCATTATTTTACTTGTTAACTTATCTTACTGCCACTAGACTTTGTGTTGGGCTCCTGGCAGGCCCTTTCAGTTTGGGAACTCATATCCTTTAAGTTTCAGAAATGTTCTTATTTCTTTGACAATCTTTTCCTTCTTATGTCTCTATTCTTTCTTTTTGAATGTCAGACTTATGAATTGATTCGTTACAGTCATCATCGTCATCATCATCATTATTTAACTTTTCTCTCCTACTTCCATCTTTGTCTTTATTCTTTCTTTGTTCTCTCTGGCTAGGTTGGTAAAGGGCTTGGCTTTTGCTAATCATTTTATATTTTTTTGTTGAGGTGAAATACACATAACATAAAATTAATCATTTTAAAGTGAACAATTCAGTGACATTTAGTACATCCTTTTTAATAAAACTCTCATACTAGGCAGAAATATAAACGTGATATAATAGAGTGTGTTGTTCTTCTCTGATCCCAAGCAGCAAATTCTAGGATAGGCAGATTTCTTTCACATATCTTTTCTCCACCAGATAATTTCAGTTTGGGTATCCTTGGATTTTAAACTGTTCTTGGAAATAAACAGAAAAATAACTGAGGATTATGACTGTTGAAGGGTAGAATCTTAGGGAGAGAAAGGACGTTGAAGGACTAAATCTTGAGTTTTAGAATTATTCCTGCATGTATTGGGAAGGAGGAAACTGAAATGAATCTGTAAGGGCCTGATACTAGTTATATGGATTTTTTTTTGTTGTTCATTATGAGTAAGAGCTAACACTGTATTATATTTGAGGAAGTAGGTTTAAGAAATACTCAGTTCCACTGAAAATGTTAAAACTTTATTTGAAGCTTTTTTCCCATCTACATTATCCAAGCAAATCTGAGTAATGGGACTAGAATGGGACTTGATCCTGGAGGTGCCAACGTTCTATTTATTAAATAACAAAGGCATTTAGCATTGGTTTGATTAGAATGTGTGCTTCCCTGCCTTTAATGCACAAAAATTGCCTCTTCGAATGCATATTTTCTGCAACAAAGCAAAACAAATTGACAAGCATCTAGTTCAACTTTCAAGGATTGTGAAAACTTCTGGAAAGGTATATGATTTAGGATACTGGTTCAGTTTCTATAATTGGGACAAGAGTAAAATAGTGGCTTAAAAAGAAAGTTTCTTTTTCTCTCCCATCAAAGACAGAACTGGTTGGTGGTCTGGGAGGTAGGGTGGCTCTGCTCCAAGCTATTGTCTAGGCCCCCACGTTCCTTCTCCTTTGTTGATCTGTCTGCTTTACCTGAATGCTTGACACTGGTTTTATAACACATCCTAGTTCAGTACTACAACTGAATTTCAGCCTGTGGGAAGAATGTGGAGGGCAGGCAGCTTCCTAATGTGAACATGACCTAAATCGTCTATGTGGCAGTTCCAGTCAGAGTCCATCAACCAGAACCTGGCTGCACTTACTGCAAGGCAGAGTATAATCTCTACTTGGGCGGCCGTGTGTCCAGCCAAAATTTAGGGGTTTTGATGAGAAGGAAGAAAGAGAGATTGGATTCTGAGGGCAGTTTTTAGTTTCTGAAATGAAAGGGATGGTAAAGAAATTAATTATGCTTTAAAAGCTTTGGAAACTTCCTTACCTTGTAGTTTGACAGCTTATTCTAGGTTTATCTTGTACATTTTTGCCCCAGACCTGGAATCATATCAGGTTCTGTGTATTTGGAAATGGTATGTGGAAACCCATAACCTGAGTGTTAAGGGGTGATCTTTGCTGTTGAGTTGGTCATTGTTTTCATGCCTTTGCAGTAGACAGAGTTAGGAATACATACTTTTTTTTTTTTTCTGAAAGAAAATATGTCATGAATTCATACTAGTGTTTCCAATTCAAATTTAAGGTAGATATTTAAAGAATGTAATTAAAGAATGTGTTTGTGTTATAGACCCAGGCTTGATTCCTGGCTTTGCAGCTAATTAGAGATGTAACCTAATTCTCTCTTGTTCTAAGCTTCAGTTTCCTCATCTTTAAAATGGGGATAATAATAACTGTATCTCATGGTTGTTGTAATGATTAAATGAGAAAATAAGTGCTCAAGAAATTTTACTGTTTTATTATTCTCTATCACACTGCAAAAAGGAGAGACTTCTCATTTTTGTAGGAGTTAGAGAAGACTTGCCCATTAAAGTAACACTGGTGCTATCAGGAAAGACTGGGTGTTAATGGAGTGTAGAGATTTAGTTATAAAAATATCAGGGCAAGAGACTCACCAGGGAGGAGTGATCTGCATTAGTTAAGACAGGAGCATAGGATTCTGTTTTGCTCTTTAAAAAAAAAAGAAAAGGAGGGAGGGAGGGAGAAAGGAGAAAGAAAGGAAGGGAGGGAGGGAGGAAGGCAGGAAGGAAGGGAAGAAAGAAAGAAGGAAGGAAAGAAAGAGAAAGAAGGAAAAAGAAAGAAAGAAAAAGAGGAAGGAAGGAAAGAAAGAAAGAAAAAGAGAGGGAGGGAGGGAGGAAGGAAGGAAGAAGGAAAGAGAAAAAGAAAACCTTTTTCCCTTATAGCGTTTAGCTTAGTGTGTAATTACATGGTAATCTGTGTGCTTATTTGATTAATGTCAGCCTGCCTTCCTGCCCCACAAGGGCAAGGACTATCCTGTCTTCCTTTTGCTTACCTTTGTAACCCCAGAGTAGTCACTGCACAGAGTAGTCACTCAGTTGATATTCGTACCCTGAATGAACTTTTACAGCATTTATAAATACGACAAAATTTAGCATTTGATTATGTACCTATATTATCATTCTGTAGTTATTTCATTAGTGTTACCTTGTCCCTAGCTCAGCTATAGCTCATGAACTACTAATTGACCTAATTTCTTTAAGATTGATAACTTATAATACTTTAATACTCTGCAGATTTTTATCATTTATCCATTATCTGACAGCATTAGTTCTTTGTAAATTTTTGTTCAGAGTGAATTAATAAATGAATCTGCTGGTGATTCCATTTGTTTGGGTCTCAGCCTGTTGTGAAATGTGTGCCAAGTAATCTATTGTTAAGAGTTTAAAGTACTTCAACTATATCCCTTACAGTGAAGCCACTCGATGCTTTCATTTTGTTATGTTGCCTTAAGTGGGCGAGAGCAGGGTGTATATATATAGTTAGATTATCTTCCCAAGAATTAAGTCTAATACTCCCATGGGAGTGTGTGTGCATGTGTGCTCACATGCACATCTTTTGTGTCCCATGGAAAAGATTGAGGCTGAATATTCTCACCTGGATATTTAGAGAAGCGTTCTCAGAAAGAAGGCAGCATGGTTATAGTATAAGGCACCAGACTCCAAATTAAATGGCATATGTATTCTAGAGCCTTTTCTCTTTTTCTTTCTTCCCTTTTTTTTTTTTGCCACTAAATATATGGTTCTCAAATTTGTGTTTGCTTATATTTCTTTTGTTGTTATTTCCTCTTTGTTTAGCTGCAATCTATATATAATAAAATGTAGCAATTTCAAGTATAAAACTTGATGAGTTTTGACAAATGTAAACATGGTGTTATTAACAGCACAATAATGATATAAAATGTATCTGTCATTCCAAAAAAGTTTTCTTATGCCCTTTGCAGTTAATTTCTATCACTGTCCCCTGGAAACCACTGACATGCTTTCTGTCACAATGTGTGTGTGCGCATGCACGTGAGTGCGTGTGTATAGTTTTGCCTTTTCTAGAATTTCATATAAATGGAATCATTCAGTGTGTAGTTTGTGTCTGTCTTCTTTCACTTAGCATAATGCTTTTGAGGCTTATCTACATTTTTGCATCTATCAGTAGTTTGCTCCTTTTTATTGTTGAGTAGTATTCCACTGTGTGGCTATACTATAACTATAATTTGCTTATCCATTCACCAAAGTAGAACAGTTGGGTTTTTCCCTTTTTTTTTTGGGGGGGGGGGACCGTTATAATAGTCATTGTGTACATTGGCATGAAAATCCTTTTGTGGGCATATGTTTTCATTTCTCTTGGGTATACACCTAGGATTGTAATTGGTGGGTCACTGACAAGCTTTTTTTAAAATAAATTTACTTATTTTATTTATTTATTTTTGGCTGTGTTGGGTATTCGTTGCTGTGCACGGGCTTTCTCTAGTTGCAGCGAGCAGTGGCTACTCTTCGTTGCAGGCGTGGGCTTCTCATTGCAGTGGCTTCTTATGTTGTGGAGCACCGGCTCTAGGCGCACAGGCTTCAGTAGTTGTGGCTCGCGGGCTCAGTGAAACTGCCAAACTGTTTACTAAATTGGCTGTACTGTTTTGCATTCCTACCAGGAAGTGTATGAGAGTTCTAGTTGCTCTACATCCTTCCAACACTTGAATTTTTTCAGTCTTAATTTTAGACAGTATAGTGGGTGTGTAGTGGTATCTCATTTTGGTTTTAGTTTGCATTCCTTAATGACTAATGATGTTGAACATCTTTCATGTGCTTATATGTCACCTGTATATCTTTGGTGAAGTGAGTGTTCAGATTCTCTTGCCCATTTTTTACTTGTTATCATTGAGTTATAAGAAGCTTTTACATATTCTGGATACAAGTCTTTTATTGGATACATGTTTTCCAAGTATTTTCTCCCAGTCTGTGGCTTGCCTTTTCAATTTTTACAGTGTCTTTTAAAGAGCAAATATTTTTAATTTTTTAATTTTTTTAAAATTAATTTTTATTGGAGTATATTTGCTTTACAATGTTGTGTTAGTTTCTACTGTACAGCAAAATGAATCAGTTATACATATACATGTATCCCCTCTTTTCTGGATTCTTTCTTTCTTTTATGGTTTGTGCTTTCTGTGTCCTATTTCAGAAATCTTTGCCTAACTTAATGTTACTTTCTCCTGTGTTTTCTTTAAGGAGTTTTGTAGTGTGAGCTTTTACTTTTAGGGTCATGATTCATTTAGGAATTTTATGTATGATGGGAAGAAAGTGTTGAGGTTCATTTTTTGGACACACTGTTAACTAATTGTATCAGTACCATTTGTTGAAAAGGTAATCCTTTACCCATTGAACTGCTGTGGCATCTTTGTTAAAAGTCAATTGGCCACATATTTGATTGTCTGTTTCTGGACTTTCTATTCTGTTTCATTGATTTCTATTTCTGCCTTTTGCCAGTATAACACTGTCCCTACTACTGTAGCTTTGTAAGTCTTGAAGGCAATTTGTCTCCAACATTTTCTTTTTCAAACTTGTTTTGTCTGTTCTAGGCCTTTGAATTTCCATATTTAAGTCATTTAATTTTTTCCATATTTAAATTTATTTAAATATCCAAATTTAAAGTCAGCTTATTAAATTTTACAAGAAAGCCTACTGCACTTTTGATTGTAATTACATTGAATCTCTAAGTTAATTTGGGGGAAATCCACATTTTACATTATTGGTTATTCTGATCCATGAGCATGGTATATCTCTCAAATTTTTTAAGTCTAATTTTTCTCACCAATGTTTGTGGTTTTCCTTGTATAAGTTTTACACATATATACCTTTTTTTTTTTTTTTTTTGCGGTATGCGGGCCTCTCACTGTTGTGGCCTCTCCCGTTGCGGAGCACAGGCTTCGGACACGCAGGCCCAGTGGCCATGGCTCACGGGCCCAGCCACTCCGCGGCATGTGGGATCCTCCTGGACTGGGGCATGAACCCGTGTCCCCCTGCATCGGCAGGCGGACTCTCAACCACTGCGCCACCAGGGAAGCCCCTACACATATATTTTGACGCTTTTGTAAATCAGTTGTTTTACGTTTAATTTTTGATTATTTGTTGCTAGTACATAGAAATATATTTTATTTTTATATTTTGACCTTGAATTCTGTGACTTTCCTAAAATGACTTATTATCTAGCAGTTTTTTCCAGACTTCTTGGAATTTTTTTTTTCATATAAAATCATGTTGTCGGGCTTCCCTGGTGACGCAGTGGTTGAGAGTCCGCCTGCCGATGCAGGGGACACGGGTTCATTCCCCGGTCCGGGAAGATCCCACATGCCGCGGAGTGGCTGGGCCCGTGAGCCATGGCCGCTGAGCCTGCGCATCCGGAGCCTGTGCTCCGCAACGGGAGAGGCCACAACAGCGAGAGGCCCGCGTACGGCAAAAAAAAAAAAATCATGTTGTCTGTGAATATTGACAGTTTTACTTCTTTCAAGTATCTGTCTGCTTTTTGGTTTGTTTTTTTTGTCTTAATGTACTGGTAGAAGTGGTGAGAGTAGACATCTTTGCCTTGTTCCCAGTCTTGGCAAATGAGGTGAGAGTGAAACCTTTCACTATGTAAGTGTGATTTTAACTGTAGGTTTTTTTTCTGTATTCCTTTTATCAGGTTGTGGAAATTCTCCTTTGTTCCCAGTTTGCTGATTTTTGTTTTTAAAATATCATGAATATGAGTATGGAATTTTGTCAATTTTTTATGCATATGTTGAGATTATCATTTGATTTTTTATTTTGCTAATATAGTGAATTACATTGATTAATTTTTAATGTTAAACCAGCCTTGTTTATATACATATATATTCTTGTTATATATTTTAATAGATGAGGAAACATACACAAAAGTGGTGATGTGAGTAAGTAGACATAAGAGCTCAGGAAGCAGCAGTCTGAAATTAATTACTATAAGTCAAGGAGAAAAACAGATTTTAGTAGTGTGACACACTACGAAACACAGTGTAAACATTAGATGAGAATCCAGATATGTAACAAGGCTGTAGCAAACTGGGAGAATGTGGGTTTAAATCTTGCTTTTTCCAGAATCTGCAGTTACTCAGACAAATTTATCAGTCTCTTTGTGTCAGGGTTTCCTTACCTTCCTCCCACCCCCAAAGGATAATTCTGTATTTATTTTGTTCTAAGAAATATTATCCACCCTTAGCCTCTCAGAGTTTCTGAAATCAGGAGAAGTTAGTTAGCTTTCAGCTAGACGGTATGGACTTATATCTGGTACTGCCTGTATCCGTGCATATTGATGCACAGGTGTGGGTCATTTCGCTCTCACTTGGGCTGAACTATTTGCTTTATTAACACCTCGTGTCAGGGGAAATTTTTTATATTCTGTTTAAAAGAGTTAAAATGTTCCTGTTTAAATAACATGAACATTTGGCTAATGTAGTAAAAGCACGACGAGGGCTACTAGTAAAAGCAAGACCTCCCATTCTCATTTCCTTTCCTCAGAAGCTTTTAATTGCTTGCATTTTTAATTGTTGTGTTGGTTATTCACATATGTCCAATCAAAGAAATTTTTATTGTGGAACTTTTAAACATATACAAAAGTAGGGAAAATAAAATAATTAACCTCAAGAACCCTTACCTAGCTTCAATAATTAGCCACATTTTGCTGGTCTCATTTCATCTGTTCTGCCCCTACCCCATACACATTTATACATTTATATAAACATTTATATATACAGTATACATTTTAGGGGGAATATTTTAAAGCAAATTCCAGACATCGCACGCACACACACATGCACACACCCCCCCCTGCAATGTTCAATATGGCTTAACAATAATTTATTTTTAAAAATCTTATTAAATTTAAGTTTAAAATATAATTACTCTAAATTAATTTCTTTTTATAGCTTAACAAAAAATTTAAGGTGTTTAATAAATAATCTAACATCCATTCTATATCCCAGTTTCTCTACTTGTCTCACAAATGTTGACGATTGTTTTGTTTGAATCAGAATGCACACATGGTTCACATATTACATCTGATTGTTACGTATTTTTATCCAGAAGTCTCAGAAGTTTAACATAAATTTGTATCCCTAAGGAAATTATTACTTTACAGTGAATAAGCATTGAAACAAACAAAAAATATGATACATACATTAGATCACCTAAGGTACAACAGGCAGTGCAATATAAAGACAGTTGAAATTGCCCAATTTCTGAGAAGAGAGGTAAAACTTTCAAAGCTATGAGATGGTATTATGACTCTTACCAGTTGTGAAGAACTATTACTGAAGAATCCAATATCTGTTCAAAGCCAACCTTTTAAAGAGAAGCATTATATCATCTAGTAATTTATCATTGAAATAAAGAGAATGCAAAAACATTCTAAGGTTAATCAAATAGGAACTGCAAATGAAATTCTAGTAGCCTTTGATATACCTTGAAGTGACACTCTTCAAACTAAAGGTGCTATAAAGAGGTCAAGATCATAAGCACAGGCTATAACATATGACTCTGATGTTCTGTTTAACTTATCATGGCCAAAAGGGATTCAGAAGAACCTCTAGACCCAGTGTGGAGAAGACTTAGACTAAACTCTGTTTGATACTCAAACACCATGAAACTCATGAGATGGAAGAAGGAGGGGATATGCAACTTTATGGATAATTATGCGCTATTGTTGGAAAAAGTTTCGCGTACACTTAATGTTAAATTTTGGGGAAGCAAGGAAATATACATTAAATTGCTGATATATCTTAGAATCTAAGTTATAGGTAACCAGGTGTGGTGGAGGATTAAATACGATGATTCAAGCAGAGTATCTAATTAAAACCCCGGCACAGAGTTCAGTTAATGAAGACTTGTCAACCTGCTAACTTGCCATGTGATTTGGGGCAATATTTGGTATGAACAAGAGGTCTTTAAGCTTTTTTCTCTCCCTACTTCTTTGAATTATCAAGAAAAGTTTATTATTGTTATTTTTTAGGGGGTACAATGTATTTCCAGATGATAGGGACATATATAACATACTGAAGAAAGTTTGTTGATAAGTTTTTATGCTTGAAGCATTAATTGCTCTCGGTTACCTGGGAAATAATGAGTCTCAAAATGATTCACAAGGTTTTTACTCTATTTTTTGTTTCTTTACCAATGTGCTTTAAATTAACCTTCTGACTTAATACTTTATAATTTATTTCAGTTTAAATGTTTTATATTAGATTCTGAATAATTTGGGATATTATTTAACAATTATGTGTAGTTATACGTTAGAGTTGGTGACATTATTGTGCATCTTTTGAGAAAAGTGCTCTTTTTTAGAGTGTGTGTGTGTGTGTCCTTTTGGAACTTAGTTTTGCATTTTTTTAAAAGTCACGCTTCATGTATTACAGTAACTTGTTATCATTTGAACATGTTAAATCATCACTGCAATAGTAGAGGTAGAGAAGGCATCAGAGCCTTAGAGGGCATATCATAATCTATATTTTTTCCTCTATAATTGTCTTTGATATTAGTCCCTTGCTTTTTGTTTTCATTAATTTGTTTCTTGCTTTCATTCCTATTCCTTTTGCCATCATTCACCTTGATGTTTTTCTTAAACTATTAATTAGCTCCTTAACTTGTCTTGGTTTCCTTCAAATCTGTCTTTCCATGGCAATAATTATGCTAAAGCACACCACTTGAGTGTATTATTCTATTGTTCAAAATGTTTCATTGTTTTCCATTGTCCACTAGATTCCTCTGGACCTTTCACAGTTAAGCCAGTTACCTTATTTATCCATCCATCTGTTTTATTCATTCAGCTATATTTATTGAGTTTCTTCTATGAACTAGACACTGCTGTGCTCTGAGGATCAAATGATAAAACAATCAGGAGCTCAGTCCCCTTGGGTCTAATTGAGAAGAGAGACATTAATAAAAGTATCATGTGTTAAAAGTAGAACTGCAATGATCATGTATCCTACAAAAGGGAGGAGTATGTATTGTGAGAGCTTTTAATAAGGGCACTCTGGATCTAGTCAAGAAGGTCATTGAAAGCTAAGATTTGAAGAGGTGAGGAGGATTTACTATCCAAAAAGTGGGAAGGATGATCATACCAGGTAGAGGCACTGTACAAAGGCTCTTCTCCCAAAAGGAGTATGTTTTGAGGCTGAGGGACTAGAAGAAGGCTAATGTGACTTGGAGCATAAAAAAAGAGGGATCATTGTATAAAATGGAAAAGAAGGTTGGGATTGACCACACAAGGGGTTTTGAGGCCATGCCAATTAATGTTATTAATATGAATGCAATAGGAAGTCATCCAAGGGTTTTATTTAGAGGTAGGGGGTGGAGGAGTGAAAGACAAGTGGATGTTGGAAGACCAGTTAGGCATTGTTGCATTAGTTCTGACAATAGCTTGGTCATCGGGGTTGGTGATAGTAAAAGGGATAGAAAGAAGCAGCAGTTTCAAGAGATATTTAGAAAGTTAAGTCAACCAAATTTGCTGATATATATTTCATTTGGGGGTATAAGGAAGAGGGAGATGGCTTCTTGCAAAACTGGATAGATTGCGGTGCCATTCATTGAGCTAGGGAATCTTGAGAGAGTACCATTTGGGGTGGAGGAAAATCATGAGTTCAGTTTTGAGCAAACTTGAGTTTGAAGTACCTTTGAGCCATCCAAGAGGGAATGGCAAGTAGGCAGAAGAATATTTTGGTGCTCAAAAGAAAGATCTAGGCTGGACATATCCAATTGTAAGATATTATCTGAGTATAGGTAGTAATTGAAACTGTGAGTAGGTGGATTGAGGGTTTAGAGTATAAACTGGCCAAGGCTTAATACTGAGCCTTGAGCGTCAGCAGCATGTAATGGCTAGGTATTAGAGATTGAGGGGAGGGTCGGGGTGGAAGACAGAGGAGCAGCCGAAGAAGCAGAGGGAAGCCATGAGAATATTTCAAGGTGAAAGCCAAGGGAAGAGTATCTTTCTAAAGAGTGGTAAATAGTTTTGAATGCTGCTGGGAAGCTAAATCTGAAAAATCTTCACTAGGTTTAATGACTCCTTTGGTTATCTATTTCTGTGTAACAAATCATCCTAAATCTTAGTGGCTTAAAACAACAACAGTTTATTATTTCTCAAGATTCTGCGAGTTGGCTTCATTCATCTGGGGGCTTAGCTGGGGCTGGAACACCCAAGATGGCCTTATTTACATGTCTGGGGCTTTGGTGCCCACTGTTGCCTGGGCACCTTGCTTCTTGTCCCTGTGACTTCTGTCTCTCAGTAAGATCTCTTATCGGGCAGTGGTCTAGTTCAAGCTTCTTTACCTGGCGACTGGCTCCCAAAGGGCTGGCAGTGAAGCTTCGAGGCCTGTTAAGACTCAAGCCTGGAACACTTTGACCACACTGTCATCTACCACCGTGGCCAAAAAAAGGTCTTTGATGACTTAGTGTGGGAGTTGTTTTAGTAGAGTTGGAAAGACTAGGAAATGATGAGCAGATGAAGAAAAATTCCTTATCATTCCCCTATATTTTCTGTAAACTTGACCCAAAATAGGCTACTAATTTCCTGAATGCTTCCTGTTTATTTCCTCACATGCTCCTTTCCGCTAAATATTATTCCTCTATCTCCACCATATTAAAATCTTACCCGTTCTTTTTTTTTTAAAATTTTTATTGGAGTATAGTTGATTTACAGTGTTGTGTTAGTTTCTGCTGTACAGCAAAGTGAATCAGTTGTACATACACATATATCCACTCTTTTAGATTCTTTTCCCATATAGGTCATTACAGAGTGTTGAGAAGAGTTCCCTGTGCTATACAGTAGGAGTAGGTCCTTATACGTTACCTTTTATATATATATATGAAAATCTTACCCATTCTTAAAGGCTTTCTTAAAATCTTCAGTTTCTCTCCTTTGTATGTTGCTCTCCAGCAGTTCTGAATTTTAATTTAATTTTTTATGCCAGTATCTGTTATTTCTTGCCTTCTATCTTTTTGATCATGATCTTCACTCTGCATGTCCTGCAATCTGCAAAAGGTTGTAGATTCTCAGTAAACTTTTCATTCTTCAAACTAACTCAAATGCTACTTCCTCGGAGAGCCTTCGCTGGTCCATCCCCCAAATAATCAATTATTCCTCTGTACCTCATGCATACTTTTACTATTGTACATATCATAACATATTATAATTATTTACATGTTCTTGAAGGTAGGAGATTACAGTGTCTGCTGTGTTGCCTTTCATTAAATAATTCCTGAGTTATAACTCGATTTGTGATCCCCATTCTTAATATTTAAGAAAAATGCCCCACATGATAACAATTAGAAATTTTGTATTAATAATGACCTAATTACTTTTTTGATAGTGTGCCAAGTTCATTGATACTAGGCCAGTGCATTAAACTATAAAGACAAGTTTTGGTTTGGTGTGTGAGGTAAAACATTTTTGCAAGAAAGAATATATGACCACACTCTTTGTATCTCTAAATTCTAAGGCTAGAATTTATGAGGTTGTATTCTGTGTGGCCTCAGTAGAAGTATGTCCATATGTAAATTCTCATTGTGAATATTGTACATTGAGCTCGATTCAGGAGTTGTTAATGGCTTCACCATATGGAATGGTTGTTTCTCTACCCCCTGCTGTAGGTGTCAGGCAAATTTTTGCAGCTCGTGTCTTTATATCCTCTATGTGTGGGTACATACAAGGGACATAGAGATCAGCTGGTTTCATATATTGGGGAAGAATAATACTGCAGCTCTTGGAGATAGGACTAGCTGGTTCTGCGACCCACCACAGTATGACAGTGGAATCTGCGTTTGTGTGTTTGCACCCATATCTGTGTATGGTTTGGGCTGGGGGGAGCACAAATGTTGTTGGCAGGACACTGACTGGTGCTTGTGCTCTGCAGCCCTCATTTCGCTCCTCGTACTGTACTACTCTAGTCCTTTCCTTAGGCTGTGGGAACGGGACAAATACTATGGGGGGGACACAGAAAAGAATCATATCCCTCTCCCTGCCTTCTCTCAAACTGGAGAGGGAGAGGCAGTCAGGGAAATAGGTCATTAAAACTTAAGGTAGGAAGTATAATTATTAAAGGACTTATAATGAGTTACTTCAGTAATAGAACCAGTTGGCAGAATATCCAGCTGCAAGGGGAAACCTCCTAAGAGTTGGTACAGATCAGTCACCTGACTCTCATGATGTGATCATCATCCAGGAGTGAGTTAGATTGCGTGCCAGGAGAAATCCGTTCGGGTCCTGAATTAAAAATGTTTTTAAAAGAAATTTCTTTTATCTTCTTTCAGTGTTTGCTGACTTTTATTTATTTATTTTTTACATTCTGCAAATGTAAAAAACAAGTAACGTATGAGAATCCTGATTATCTGAAGTTTTATAATTGGTTATCTTAAAGTGAGCTAGCTAAAACGTTATCCAAATCTTACTTATTTGGCTTGGTAGAGTCCTTATTAAATTCTGAAATAATGCCATGCTTGTGGTAGGCACTCACAGAATAACTGATTAAAATTTAAGTTGATCTTTAGTCCAGCCTTAGCAAAATCACAAGTAATTAGGGTCTGAACCATAAACAAATATGAAACAAATTAAGGGGAAGTCACACTATTATAAATAAATAAAGTTTGAGTATGCCTAATGATAGACAATCACCTTCCTAATCTGCCCTTTGTTTTTCATACCTATGGAGAAATAAATTGTCTTCTTTTTTTATAAGAAATTGAGGAGAGACTCAAAGGTGAGAAAGGGCAGTAAGATAGTTATCCAAAGGAAAGAAGGAAAAGTAGGACAGTCTTCGTCAATTTAAATTGAAGTTATATTTCCTTTTCTGTCAGCTACCAAGGTAATTATATAAGAAATCTGGTTGGTGAGATCAATAAAATTAACCATTTAAAATAATAATATAGAAAACCTCAATTGTATTCAAGTAAAAATAAAACTTGGTTAGTATAAAGTTTTCTGTGTTTATTAGTCCATTAGACCGAAGCTTTGCAAAGTATAATCTTATGAAGACCCTAATAAAGACCAATAATGTCATGGTTATGAGAAAGTTACTATATTATTGAATTACACATGATTCATCCAGTTCTTAAAATTTTCAGTCCTTCTTTGACGCTCTAAACTTGATTATATAGCAGGGGTTATTTGAGTCTGTATTCTCTCTTGACACACAACCTTACATTGCAACTTGTCTGTAAAATGGGGATAATAATAGTACCTACCCCATCGATTTGTTATAAACATGTTATAAATGTGAAAAGCTCCCAGAATGTTGGTTGACACATACATAGTGAGTGCTCATTATGCTAGCAGTTATTGTTGTTTATTTTTATTGTTGTTATTACCCATGTACTTGAGAACTGGAAGTGAATAGCAAGAGGGAGAAAGTGCCTCTTTTCATCAAAGAGTAACTGGGGGAAAAGCATAGGATTGTGCTTTATAAAAACAAATAATCTAAAATGTTCATAACATTTAGTAATTAGTGGTTCAAAATCACCAGATTGATTCAGAAATGGATGATTAAAATTTTTTTCTAAAAGTAGTTATTTTTATAATTAAAATTTTCTTTTTCCACTTAATAGAATTAGTTTAGTTTTTACATTAATATCTCAACACTTGATCTTTTTAAATGCAGGTTATGATTTCAATAACAGGCAGTACAATGCAGTGTTTAAGAGCACAGCATCAGGGACCAGTCTACCTGGGTTTATATTCTGTCTCCTCATCATTTACCGTGTACCTTCTGGCACGGCTCTCTGTGCCTCAGTTTTTATCATTTGTAAATAGGAATGTGTAGTGCCTGCCACGTTTGTTTATTTTGTAGATTAAATGTGTGTGTGTGTGTGTGTATACACACACACACACACACATATATGGTTTAGAACAGTGTCTGCCAAATAATAGTTACTACTGTAACTATTGTTGCTAATGACAGTTTTTTTTTGCCTCATCAGACATTTAAATTTGAGGACTCTCTTACTAAAGTTTCCCGCAATTAAGTCTCAGAAAACGGCTTTTATAAAACTATTTTCCTGTCAAGTGTTCAGAAATAAAAATCCTAATAAATATCTTGATAGCCAGTACTGTGATTTTCTATCTTCTTCTTTCTGTTTGTCAGCTTCTCCTTAAACACATCTCTAAAACCAGTTCCTTTAGGAACATGATCCCTGTCCTCAGAAATCTTGGTAGTAGTGGGACCATATTTTATCATGCATCTTTAAGTCCTCCAAATCCTAAATGCCTAATATTGTAGGGGCATAAAAAACGAGAGAAAGCAAACATAATTTTCAAGAAATATTCTACTGTCTTACGGTATATTTTAATAGCCACTTAAGTATAAGCAGAACTCTGTGTTAATGTCCTTATAAATGTCTGAGCTTTGGGGCTAGTGATTATATCTAATCTACCTTTTATTGAGTTGAGACGTGTATGAGGTTTTCTTGTGTTTAATTTTCTTATAAAATGATAACACTGTTATAAAAGAGATATAGATAACTGCTTGAATGGATAGTTTACTGTGTTTTTGCATATTAATATATTCTCATATTCTGGATGAGAGTAAGTGATACAAAAATTTCTGCCATATTTGCTCATTTTGACTTTTTTTTGTTGAGGATTTTTAAAAATTAAGTGAATGGAAGAGAGCACTGCAGATAGTTAAGTGCCGTTTCTTTTCTTCCCTTACGCAGTGTTATTTCCCTCCCTCTTCCCCATCCAAGCAGCAACGATCATGAATTTGGTGTGTAGCCTTCCAGTTCATGTTTTTTTACTTTTCCTATATGTGTATGTTATTCACATATAAAACTACACTGATTGTTGAATAGTGCATACAGAGGCTCTGCTCTATGTACCATTTTGCATCTTGCCTTTAATTTGTATTATCTGATGATTAGTGCATTTGAGCGTCTTTCTACCTATTCATAGGCTATATGAGTTTCCTCGGGCATTATTTTTTTTTGTTGCCCATTTTTAACTTTGGGAATTATCTATTCATATTTATTGCACGTTTTTCTGGTGGTTAATTTTATGTTTTTCTACTTGATTTATGTGCTATTTGCCTTGATTTTCAAAGTCCACATATCCAGAAAGACCTCCCTTGGTGATTATAAGACATTGCTAGAATTTCAACTGTAGACTTTAGGTTTGGAGTAATCCAACCCTCCTGAGAACATTTTTTCACTAAGGTTTTTTATCTTTTTCCTGTCCCTGTTTGCTTGCCCTCACTCCTTCCTATTTTACGGCACATTTCAGCTATAGAGGAGTTTTTCCTGCCTCTTTGGTGATGAGGGAGGGTGGTAGTGATATGGAAGGCGTAAATAATAAGAAATAGAAAAATGAATAAAAATTTGACAAGTTTATAAAATTGATATTGCTCTGTGTAAAATATGCTTGTGACCCTTGGCTTATTTGTTTTACTTGAAGTACATTCTAGATCTAGCATTGTGCGGCCAATAAAAAGATAATGCTCATCATTATCTGATTGGGCTGTGTGTGTATGTGTGTGTGTGTGTGTGTGTGTGAGCATTACTTGATAAGTTGTGTGTGTATGTGTACGTGATTTGGGGTCTGTTGTTGTGTGTGTATGTGTACGTGATTTGGGGTCTGTCCACTATTTATTTATACATGAGGTCTCTGCAGTGCTGTTATCCACTGGATTCTTGAGACAGGTCCACGTATCCATTATTTTCCAGAGCTACTGCATTAACAGTTGAAATCTTCCTCCAGTGCCATTGGTGCTTCGATATTTATCTTCTGGCAGGGTGTGGTGATAGCAGCAAGGTCTTGGAGTTCCCAAGCTGTTTTGCAAGTGTCACAGAACCTTTGAGGTTAGAAAACCTTCCTCAGGGAACACCCTGGCCCAGATTTCTTAATTTAAGAGTCCTTCCTTATTACTGCCTCTGACTTCTGCCTTAAAAATAGGATCAGTGCCAGGAGAAAAGCTCATGACTCTTGGCCATGGGCACGAAATCTTGGCTGATCCTGATGTAGGAATCTTGCAGCAGATTGTCTTGACATGAGTCTTTTGGAGAGAGGTGCCACTTTAGCAGAGCTTTGCTAGGAATTCTCTTCTTAGAATTGAATCTGATTTTTTTTTTTAATGGTTTGATGTAAGTCATTGAAGAAACTTGAGTTCTTAAGTCAGTGTAGAATGACTTCAATCCCTAATTTATCAAGTTCAGAAATCTTCAAGGTGAGAAATTGAAAGGCTGTAAGCAATACAATTATGTCTTGTTTTTGACAAAAGTAGTATAAACTGGCAATTAATTTGGAAGTGATAATTTTATTTTATTTATTAAAAAAATTTTTATTGGAGTATAGTTGATTTACAGTGTTGTGTTAGTTTCAGGTATACAGCGGAGTGATAATTTTGAAATGTGTTCTGTATTTTAAAGAAAACTCCAGTATTTGTATAAATCAATCCCTGAGTATGCTGATCCCGGGTTTCATTTCTTTTTTTAAAAATTTTATAAGTGATAAAGACTTCTGTTTTCCTAAGCACTATATCATCACACTTAAATATTATTAATAATACCAGTAACATGTATTTCAAATTTTCCTGATTGTCTTAAAAATCTTTGCTCTTGATTGTTTTGTCTCTTATTCTCTAACAGTTCCACCAGCCCTCCCCACTCCCACTCTTTGCTTTTTCGTGCCATTGATTCATTGGAGAAACCAGGTCATCTGTCCTGTAACATTCTGGATTTGACTGATTGCTCCCTATGGTGGTGGATAACTTGATCCTGTATCGTCAGTTGTCCCTGTAAACTGGTGGTTAGAACTGAAGGCTTGGTTATATTCAGATTCAACCTTTCCTTCCCTTTTTCTTTCCTTCCTTTTTTCAATGTTATGTACTTCACATCATGAGGCCCATATTGTCTGGTTGTCCCCATTTACTTACGCTAAGACTGATGTGTGGATCTGTTGGTACCTTGTGACTGTTGGTTCAGAGGTACCCATTAGAATCACTTTAAAGTGTTTAAAAATTCTTAAGAATCTTGGTTTCTGATTGAGCAGGTCCTAGAGGCATGGGGAGAGGCATAGATTAAAAAACACATGGAAGAAACCCCCAAACCCTTTACCTTTACTCAAAAGTAGTAAGAATCATTACCTTTAATATATTTAATATGTAACTAGAGTGATAAAATTTACTTTTAAGCAAATGCTTTGGGAAGATATGTTTCGTATGAAATGAAGCATATTTAAATCATTAACTGTGGAGGTGTTTGAGGCTACTGTGATGTGGTAGAAAAAAATACTGACTTGCGGGACTTCCCTGGTGGGACAGTGGTTGAGAATCCGCCTGCCAGTGCAGGGGACACGGGTTCGATCCCTGGTTTGGGATGCCACGGAGCAACTAAGCCCGTACGTCCCAACTACTAAGCCTGCACTCTAGAGCCTGTGAGCCACGACTACTGAAGCCTGCGCTTCTAGAGCCTGTGCTCCACAATAGGAGAAGCCACTGCAATGAGAAGACGGTGCACCGCAACAAAGAGTAGCCTCCACTTGACACAACTAGAGAAAGCCCGCACGCAGCAATGAAGACCCAAAGCAGCCAAAAATAAATAAATAAATACATAAATTAATTAATTTAAAAAAAAAAGAAAAAGAAAAAATAGTGACTTGGACCTGGGAGGCCAAATCATTTATTGTCTCTGAGGCCCATTTTTTTTTTTTAATCTAGAAAATAGGAACCCTAAGATATTTATCATAGGGTTGATATAATGATTAAATGAAATGATTTATTTAGAAGCAATCCAGCACCTGGTGGTGAGTTATGTTGAAATCTGAAAAGCATTACAGAAATAGATTTTTTTCAATTGAGGTCTTCTTTGAGCAAAGCTTAAGAAAATTGAAGTAATAATATCTTATATGCTATTTTATATATATATATATATATATATATATAAGCTTTTGTTTTTTGAGCTTGGTTTTTTTAAATGATAGGAGACTCATGACTCATGATGTAGTTTTAATATGTGTCGTTAATGTAGCCTTTTTGGGAGAAATAGTGTTGGAAATCTTATTGTTTTTTTATTTCCCCTTACTTTCAGCTCCATTTACCTCTTAATTCTCCTTTGCCTGGAAGCGAATTGACCAAGGAACCTTTTCGTTGGGATCAGAGACTCTTTGCATTAGTGTTGCGGTTGCCTGGCACGATGTCAGTAGAATCAGAGCAGTTGACAGGTGTGCCTTTAGATGACTCTGCAATCACACCAATGTGTGAAGTGACAGGCGGTAAGTTCTTTGCTGGCAGTAATTTAGTGACTTAAGCAGAGTTTATCTGAATGTTTTAAAGTGTGCATTTCAAAATCTCCATGTTTGTTTTTGTTCAACAAATTAATATTAGAAGTTAGTAGACATAGATGGTTTTAAAACTACATTGATGAAGGTCTTTGATTCGATTTGAATAGGATGTGAATACTATTGGGTCTGATAATGCATGATATTTTTTTTCTAACCATATAGAAAATGCTGGTATTTGAAGTTGTTAAACTTACATTCTTATCTACAAAGATTGCTAATGATTTACAAATGCCGTAGAACTTTTTTCTCTGAAAAAATGTTTTGAGAATCATCTCATTATCCATGTAATGATTAATGCCTGGTTAAGTACAGTTTTCCCCAGAGGCAAAGAGGAAGCTAGATAGGTTAGCGGAAACAGGTAGTGAACTCTTAGCCAGCTAGTCCAGGTGGTCACTGTGCTCAGTGAACATTAATGAAATTCTTGAAACAGAATATGTAAGAGACTCAGAACTTTTATAATGTGGAATTGGTTAACAGGTGGGTTAAATTCATATGGATATATATTGAGTGCCTGCTGTGTACCAAGCACTGTTCCATGCTTTAGGACTTCCATAGTGAATATGACAGGCATGGTATTCTTGCTTTCATGGTGCCTTTTAGTTCTTGCTTAGGGAATTTGATACTAAAATGTCCAGGCTGGGCATATCACTATTTCATCAGTGTCAGGGGCTGTGACATAGTCTCCATACACTGTCAGTGCTCTATTGAGATTCTGTCATAGCCAGCTATGTAAGTTAAAGGAAAATATAAAGTCTAATTTATATTTTAGGTGCCTTTCTTCTAAAATTCTGTGGATTTTGGAGATCTGCAAATTTCACAGACAAAAAGCGTATCCCATATAGATAGGTATGTGAAGAAGATAAGTTAGAGAGAGTGGCATAGACATATATACACTACCAAACGTAAAATAGATAGCTAGTGGGAAGCAGCCGCATAGCACAGGGAGATCAGCTCCGTGCTTTGTGACCACCTAGAGGGGTGGGATAGGGAGGGTGGGAGGGAGGGAGACGCAAGAGGGAGGGGATATGGGAGCATATGTATATGTATAACTGATTCACTTTGTTGTAAAGCAGAAACTAACACACCATTGTAAAGCAATTATACTCCAATAAAGATGTTAAAAAAAAAAAAGAAGAAGAAGAAGAAGATAAGTTAGAAGAAGATTCCACAATCACTGTTGGCAATATCTTTCAGTGACCCAGAAAACTTAGTTGGTCAAGCAATTAGGGAGCTTTCCCCAATATACATCCTGAATCTCTTCTGATGTAGTGGTTTATTTACCTTTCTTCATGCTCCTGCTAGCAACAATGGGAAGCTGGTCAAATGTCACTCACCTTTCCATATTATGTGAATAGTATGTTTTCTTCTTTATTTTCAAAGAATGTTGACTAAAAAAAGTTTTGAGGATAAAACACCAGAAAAGTAGAAATAACAGAAAAGCTAACATCCACTGGTGTTGTACTATCCAAATATGTAATCACTGCTAACAATTCTGTGCATTTTTAAACTTGATGATAAGAGTAGTGTGTGTACATTTATTTTTTCCATTATAGAACAATTCATGTTCATTAAGGAAAAATTGGAAAGAAATTTGCCTGTGTTGCCAAAATAATTAATATTTTGTTATATTTTTAATGTATACTTTAAAAATTATATAATTGTCATTGTAAGCATTTTTCTTTTATTATCAAGTAATTAATGAATACTCTATGCCAAATAACTGTTTTTGATCCTGGGATTACAGCAGGAACGATAGACAGAAAGCTTACATTTTTGGACTGTGTGACAGATAAAATCATGTAAAATGAATAAATAATATTTCAGAGAGTTCTCCTTACTATCGAGAAAAAAAAATAGGGTGAGGGTGCAGAACGTAATGAGGCAGAGAATGAGTATTCCTGGGAAGTCTTTTGAGGAGGTGACTTTTTTTTTTAATCATCAACCTAAAGGATATGCTTACCCCAGTTTGAATCAATTTAAAATATTGCATGTCCTTGGAGATTGTTATACTCTTTGTCTAAAGAAGTAAATAAAACAACAGTTATTTATAAATTACATTTGCATATCTCTAACCTTGATGTTAAAGTCAGTTGTTTGAATAGGGATTAAATCAGCCCTGGTTGTACCTTAAAAATATTAATCCCTCTAAAATTATTGTTACAGCATGTTCATCAACCCTCTCTCTTTTTTAGATATTTTAGTTCCAGGTGTACAACCTAATGATTTGATATTTGTATACATTGTGAAATGGTCACCACAGTAAGTCTAGTTAGCATTTGAACAGAAATCTGAATAATGGAGTAAGCCATACAAAGATCTAGGTAGAGGAAATAATAAGAGAAGGAACATGCCCCATGTTTTTGGGAGCAACAGCAAGGCTGATATGGCTGGAGCTTTTGTAGGGAGAAGTAGAGAGTAACAGGTTTGTTTAGAGGGGTAGGCAAGGGCCAAGTATTGAATAGCCTTTTAGGCCATAATGAATATTTTTTATTTTCCAAGTGTGATGAGAAGTCATTGGAGGGCTTTTTATAGGAGGTGACATCTGATTTCTGTTTCTGAAAGATCACTTCAGCTGTTGGATGAGAATATACTGTAAAGTGGTGAGAATGGAAGCAGGGAGACTAGAAGAGATGATAGTACTTTGATCTAAAGTGTTAGGTTTGGAGGTGGTGGGTGAGAGGTGGTCTGATGGAAAGGAGATACTGAGGGCAGTGAGGGAAGAAGGAATCAAGGCTGATTCCTAGATGATTCAGTTGGCCTGAACAAGTGGAGGTGAATGGCTATGCCAAGTAGTACTGAGATGGTTACTCAGAGGAGAAGCAGGTTTGGGAGAGGCGCAGGTATGACATCAAATTTTAAAAATGCCTAATAGACATGTTGGTGGACGTATTGAGGATAAAAAGCTTTTTATAAAAATTGTAAGGCTTTTCTAGATTAAATAAATTTAACTTTCTTAGCCTGTATAAGGACTGTTGCCCAACTTAGAAATGTTCCTTTTGTCTCTTATCCATTTTACTAAAATGCTAATCTAGTATACTCTGGGGGAAAGTTTTTTTTCTTCCTTTGTTTCACTTTACTGCCTTCAGACTCACTATGTTTAGATTTTCTGGGGGGGATCCTCTAACCACAAGTGAGCCAGCTTCTTGACTTGAAAGTATGTGCTTTTCTCACAAATATTATTAGTGATCCCAGAAACTTTATCCTTCAATACAAGGTGTTAAACATTCCAAGAGGTGAGTTTTGACATAAAGAATAAGAGAAACATGACATAGGTTATAGGTTCACTTTGTAAAGATGGCAAAATTTCCTTTAACTTTCAAAAGAATTAATGGATTTTTGTTATTTTCTAAGTGACTCAAGTTTATTTTTTCTCCAATTTTCATAAAATGTCTTTGTTAGTAATTTTATTTCATACTAAGATCATAACCTCTTATATTTTCCTAATCAGTTAGTTGATGACACAGGTTAGGGGAGTAGAGAGGATTGCCACAATTTTATACTTAAGAACTTCTGTTTTTTATTAACATCTTGGGAATATGCTTAAATATCATGAAATAAGATATTGAACCTTTATATAATCTTCTAAATACTTCCTGTGTTAAGACGGTCAGCCTTTTTATGTATTGTTTTATGTACATGTTTAAATTGACTAAAAAAATTTTAATTTGCCAATTCTTTCAAATAAGTGTGGTTCCATATAGGCTTTCTGTTTTAAAGTAACATCATGGTTTTCAGGGAAGAAGGTATATCCAGATGAAAGTGTCTAATACCTTGTAAGGGTTTGAATCTTGGCTGCACTACTATACTAACTTGAATAAATTAGTTAATCTCTCCATGCTTTAGTTTTCTCATTTGTAAAATGGAGAAACTAACCAATAAAATTGTTGCTAGGATTGGATAAATTAATATAGTGATTAGAATAGTGCCAGGTACATAGACACTCAGTAATTGGTGGGTATTTTTATAAGTATGGCTCTTATTGTTGTATTCAGGGTAAGCCATTTGTTATATGATGCTTGTTATTCTAAGCTGACTCTGAGGATTTGAATCACTCTACTGCCTAATGTTCTCTTTTCTGAGTAGCCTTTAGCAAATCACATGTTGAGTGTAAATTGATATGAGTAATTTGATATGTCAAATACAATAATATAACGTGTTTGGTAATAATTGGTTGAATTTCTTAAGGAATAGGACTTTTTCGTATTGAGCTTATTGCAAATAACATTGTAAGATGTTTGATTAAAGATTTTTAGTTGTCATGGTTTTCAGCACTAGTCTAGATCAGTACAGATAATAGAAATATAAGTTATATATATAATTATAAATTTTATAGTGTCACATTAAAAAGAAACTGATAGGGAATTCCCTGGCGATCCAGTGGTTAGGACTCTGCACTTTCACTGCCGAGGGACTTGGTTCAGTCCCTGGTTGGGGAACTAAGATCCCACAAGCTGAGTGGCGCAGCCAAAAAAAAAAAACCACCAAAAAACTAAAAAGAAACAGGTAAAATTAATTTATATAATATTTATTTAAATCAATATATTCAAAATATTTCAACGTGATATTGGTAATTAAAAATTATTCAGGGATTTTACATTATCTTTATATTACATCTACAAACTCAGGTGTGTATGTTATAGTTACTGTATATCTCAATTTGGACTAGCCGTGTTTCAAGTTTTCAGTAGCCATATGTGGCCAGTGGCTGCAATATGGGACAGCACAGGTCTAGATGTATTTATTGAAAAATCCCTGTTTAAGAAGTCTTTTCACTGGTATTTTTTCTTAATCACTAGCATTTTAATGCTTCTGAACTAAAAATTTCATAGGTTAAAATATTCAAGAGGGAAATTCACTTAAGATAGGTAATTTCTAAGTATGTAAGCCAAATGAAATTCAGAGAAGCACATGCTACTATCTATATATTAAAGTGCAAACACTTAAAATATGCAGTACCTACCAGCAGATCAATTAAATAATTATTGAGTATCATCTATGTTCCTTAGCATTAATCTTTAGTGATAATACTTTTGTTAAGCAGGAGTAAGATTTTGGGGGTTCGTTGCCAGATGTTGTATATGTGTAATAAAGATAAATTGTTCTGGAAAACAGTTGGAGATAGTTTTTTTTAATTTATATATATTTTAAAATCTCATTTCATGTAATACATTGTGTATATATGTAATGATTTTTTTCATTGTGGTTTGTTCACACAAAGATTTCTATTTTCCACATACCTTTAATTACAAAGAAAAATTTACATACTCTCACAAAATGGAATTGTTGATTGATTGAGAATAGCTATTTTTGTTTTGTTATTCTTCTATTAGATAATGAAAAGGTCAGACTTTATCATTGAACTTTTGTTAGTCAGTATTGTCAAAAACCCTACTATGGTTCTTTTTTGTTAAAAGTAGGAATTTTTGCAACTTTATTCTTTTTATTTCAGGCCGTTCATACTCTGTATGTTCTCCAAGAATGCTTAATCAGTGTCTGGAGTCCTTGGTGCAGAAAGTACAAAGTGGAGTGGTAATAAACTTTGAGAAAGCAGGACCAGACCCTTCCCCTGTAGAAGGTATTATTGTACTTCTCTTATAGACATTGTAAACTGGCTTTATCAAGTATTCAACTTGAACTGAAAAATTACTATGATTTGGCCTTGTCAATGTTAAGGCCAGATTATTAAGATGACAAAACAGCTGTTGGTAAAGAGGGAAGATTAAATAGGAAAGTCAAGGTAATATGACAGTGGTTTGGTAGCATCGCAGTTTTATATTGGTTGTTCATAGCCTGAAAATTTATAAGCGCCAAAACCCTTTTTAAACATTTACAGATTAGCATATTTCCTTTTTAGTATTGTAATGCTGACTCTCTCCAGTATATATGCTTCTTCCATGTCCCTTAATTCACAAGAGTGTTCAACCCTAAGTGTTTATTTAATTCCTTAGCTACATTTTTTCTAAAGATCAGACTGATCAGAACCAAATGGTTGGTGTGGTTCCCAAAATGAGAAACCAGCCTTTGCCATTCAGCTTGATCCTTTAAAGTCTAGCTGAGCCCCACCTGGCTTTATTCTAATATTTTGTGATCATGAACTATTTATATTAGCCAGAGGGTATAAGGAGTTTTACCAGAACCAATGGACAGTTTACATCTGGACCTTCTGCCTTGTATGATGTAGCTTATGACAAGAATTAGAAAGTCATTAATGGCACTGGCAGAGGTGATCCACTAGAGTGGGTAATTGGGAGAAGAGAAAGGTCATAGAGATGAGAAAGTGGTACCCTCAGAAGGGATTATAGGGAAGGAGCAGAAGATGGTAAGATTATATAAATCGCATACTGTGTCTGGTTTAAAAAAACAAACTTAAAAAAATTGAATTGTTACACATGGAATATATTTATTTTTAAATTATTTTAGGACTTTGCTTAGAGTTAGGCACTAAGTAAATGTTTACTGAACTGTTAAAGAGAGTTACCGTTTTCTAGAATTGTTTTAGATTAAAGGTAGGCACCTCAAATCTGGATTTGCATATTAACTTTTCATTTTAGTTATTAGGCTTTAGTTAAAAAGATTGATTTTAAAGAAATATTCATTTAGCAATACTTACCTAGTATTTACTAAGCCAAGCATGATGGTGAAGAAATTGAGTGTTTGCCCTTATCATCTAGTGGGGAAAACATGTCATTCGTTAAACAAGTATCTACCATAAAGTATGTTTTACATAATCTGATTGGACAAGGAAAAGATGCTGTGGGACCTCCTTTCACCTATTGAACTCATAGTTGGAATTTGCTGATGTTAGTCTCTAGTGAATTCTGATATAATCTAAATGTTAAGCCTTAGTCATGATAGTATTCTACCATTTAAGAAAAATAGGAAAATCCAGAATTGAACAAGTATTAAGACATTTTCACTAAGTAATAGTAGATATAATTTAACTGCTTATGTTTCTCCTTTAATGATACATACTTTGCTTTGATTTCTTTGCCGTAGATGGGCAGCCAGATGTATCAAGGCCTTTGGGATCTCAGCCTTGGCATAGCTGTCACAAACTCATATATGTCAGACCAAATCCTAAAACTGGGGTTCCTATAGGTCACTGGCCTGTTCCAGAGTCTTTTTGGCCAGATCAGAATTCTCCAACACTAGTAAGTACCAGAGAGACTGTGACTTTGTAATAGTAACCATTAACTGCTTTTCCTACTAGTTTTAAGTGCTCCCGTCAGTTAAAGGTGTGGCTGTTGTATAGGAATTAGACAAGCGCTCAAAGTGCACTGATGAGCTGTTACTTGCTTAAGTGTACTGTATTGTTCATCAGGAAGTAATAGAGAAGAGGCATCTGTCTCCTTTAGAATCTAACATTATGCTTATGCTTTTATTATTGGCATCTGGTTACAGAAGCATAGATATAACAAGAGCTTCTCTTCGGATTCTAAATATAATGTAACATGAGGATTTGTCTCTGGGACATAATATACAGTTTAAATGAAGGCTTAGAAAATAATTCTGATGGTTTGCCTGCAATCTTTTAGGACTTAGTCTTAGAAATTCATGTTGACTTGCATAGTTTTAGTTATATTCAGTGTTTTCAGTCTGGAGGTTTAAGGTAGCAAAGATTTTCTGGTCTTGTTTATAGGAATTATTTTTAGAAACAGTGAGGCTTGTTGAATGATCCTGGTGAATTATCAGTGTTCACTGTATGGTTCTTATAATAATAGGGTAAATTTATACAAATATCTATTAAATCTTGTTAATACCCTTTTTTCAGATTAGTGTTTTTTGTAGTAATTGAGGACGCCATGGGATATGACAGTAGTTCTTTTGATGTTACCTTTAGAAGATAAGAGTTGTATTTCAAAGATCATTAAGCAGTCTTTAGTAATGTTTCATGCAGCTATCATTTATGAGTTAAATTGAACTCTTTTTGAAACCTTTTATGTTTTAAACCAATATCAACTCTTTAGGATAATTTTTACTTTTATTCTATACAAGGTCTATAAAGTGATATTTCCTTTATTCATTAGGGATTTAATGTAGTATATGAAATTAAGTTTTTATACATTTCAGTGAGGTATTGTCTTTCTTTTTTGGATTGAACCATCATAGTTTTTTAGTCTGGCTTTAGAGAAGCTCTCAATTTCTTTGGTCATACTACTTTCTCCTCTAGAGCCCTTTCAAAATTCTTATGGAACATATCATATTTATATGAAATATTATATTGTTGGTTATTCAGTCTATTATATTTATTTAACACCTACAGTAGTTAAATAACAAGTACATATGGTACTTGTTAAGTCCTAATAGGAAGAATTCCAAAACCAGTATCACAAGCATTATCTATTAATATTGCTCTAGTGGTCTATTACAAATTGTTACATGCCATAGAGGATTTTGAAGTGTCGGTAGGATTTCAGTTGGAGGAGGAAACTGTGTGAGAAAAAAGTATGGAAGTAAAAAAGAACAAGGTGAATTTAGAGGAATGGAAAGTAACTGTGAGGATAGGTGGGTCATAATATGTATGTAGGACATTGAGAGTACTATTAAATAAACCAAATTGCTTATGACTTTACATGCAAGGTTAAGGAATTTGAGCTTTCCTTAATAGCGTTCATAGAACTGAAGACATTTTTAACAGAGTGTTCCTTTAGGAAAATTAATCTGGTGGTTGTTACATGAACTGGAAGGTAAGCTATTTACCTAGAGGGCTATTGCTTTGGTTCACTTAATATAAGAGTTTTAATTAAGATGATGGAAGAGAGAATGATTAAAAAAAAAGAGAGAGAATATTAGAAAGAACTGGCAAAATTTAGTAACTGAAGGATATTTGAGGGGAAATGAAATTTTTATAAATAATAGTATTTCATATAAGAAGTATTGATACTGAAATTAAATGTGATTTATTAGAGACTGGTTCTGAATTTGAATCACGGCTCTACCAGTTATTAGCCATATATCTTTGGTTAATTATATTCTCTAAGCTCAATTTCCCATCTGTTAGAGATAGTAACTCCTATCTCATAGGATTATTTTGGGGATTAAATGAAATAATAAATGCCCCCCCTTTTCTTTTTGGATCTCAATATTGTCATCCAAAAAAATAGATGAGTTTCACAGACCCATTCAATATGCTGTATGTCAGGTACATGCTAGGCACAGGAGCAAAACAGTACTTCCCCTCTGGAACCTTACCATTCCATAGGAAGGTCAGTCATATAAACATAATAGAGTACAGTGTGCTAACTGTCATAGGGGGCAGAGCAGAGCCCAGAGGAGGTGGTGCCTAACTGCCTGGTATGTGTTTGGGGTACATGGTGAGACTGTGAGGGAAGAAGTTTCTTAGAGGTTGGTACTTGCCTTGCCAGTTCAGTCTTCAAAACTTAGTTTGTTTGCATTATGCCAGGGGGAAAATAGTAAAGCAGCTTGTGATAATATGAAACACCGGGGCATGAAAGATAATGATCTGTTTGGGCAACTGCAAGTCGTTTTGGTATGGCTGGAGCACAGGGTGTACATGGTGTGGTGGTTAAAAGGCAGATGGGGACCGTATTGTCAAGGCTCTTTGTAAAACAATATTAAAAGAAAAGAATCTGGCCCTATTTTTAGGTGGTTGGCTGCTATTTTTACCCAATAATTTGAGTTAGGAAAATTAAATGATTATATTTATCTTTCATGGCCATGGGATTGATTGGAGGGGGCTGACTAATTAGGGAGACTAATTAAAAATGAACAGTTGTACTAATCTAGTCTGAGAAATGATGAAGGCATGAATTAGAGTGGTAAGAAATAGAAGGTAAATTTTTAGAGATGAGAATTTAGCATTGACAGAGGGCAGTAACTAAAATAGTGAGCATCTGCCATGTTTATGTGTTCTGCTAAGTGGCTTAGAATTTGTGGTATCATTTAATCTAATTCTTTGTGACAATTAAGTATGGAGGATAAGAGGGCGATATTAAGGCTAACATCTAGGTTTTTTAGAACAGGTTTTGTGGTTTGGGGGTGAAATAATGAATAATAATGAATTTGAGGGACCTATAGAAAATTCAGGTTATGTACAGTAGGTAGTTGGATACATAAGAGAAATGAGAGAAATCTGGTCCCTATACAGTAGATTTGGGAGCCACCAGTGTATGTAGATAGTAACTGAGGCCAAAAGGAGTCCTTTATAGCTATGAAATTCCACATTATTTCTTCATAGCTCATATTTTCTTCACCAGTCTTCACTTGGTGAGATTTTTAGGAAGGAGACTGTTAAGGGGGAAATAGAGTAACTTGCTTTTTTTTTTTTCCTTTAAAGTATTGTGGTTTTTGCGGCTCTACAACAGGGCCTCCAAAGTAGGGTGTATTTAACACAGGGGTAACCAATACAGTCTGCTGGAATAGGGAAGGGAAGCATTAGAACTTCTGTGTATGTTTACTCTTTTCTATCTTTAATATTATTTTGGTATATATTTTATTATGTACCTATAAATTAATAATTTACAAGTATAAATGTATATATGCCCTAATATATTGTATATTCAAAAATTTGTACTGATCAGTGTGTGTCATCAATTTGGAAGCCAAGTAGTTAAATTGCTACAACTGAGGACTTAGGAAGGTTTCTATTAAATTAGTTGTTTCTTATATATAAAAATTAATGAGCACTTACTTAATTCCAAAATTTTGCATTTAATTTTTCTGATAAATTTGATTTTAAGACTTAACAAAAATTTTAATTCTGTATAGATTTTGAAGTGTCTTTTTTTCTTGTGAATATTATATAATTTAGGCATTACATTTTTAAGTATTTTCTTTCAGCTTAGTGGTGCTTTTGGTAGTAAATTAAATTCTCACTAGCAAAACTGAGAAACTGAGTAAACTTTGGTAGTGAGGGATACTAAAAAGGAGTTTGTTTCTGGTACTTTGTGAAAGAGTAATAATAAGACTTTCCCCTCTAGCCACCTCGTACATCTCATCCTGTAGTGAAGTTTTCCTGTACAGACTGTGAACCGATGGTTATTGACAAATTGCCTTTTGACAAATATGAGTTGGAACCTTCACCGCTGACTCAATTTATCCTGGAAAGAAAATCTCCTCAAACCTGTTGGCAGGTGAGCTGAACGACTGTAGCAATTTAAAATTTTATTTATTTATTTAATTTTTATTGAGAGTATAATTGATTTACAATGTTGTGTTAGTTTCAGGTGTACAGCAAAGTGAATCAGTTATACATATACATATATCCACTCTTTTTTTTTCTTTGTTGCTGCGCACAGGTTTTCTCTAGTTGCAGTTAGTAGGGGCTACTCTTTGTTGCTGTGCATGGGCTTCTCATTGCGGTGGCTTCTCTTGTTGTGGAGCACGGGCTCTAGGCGTGTGGGCTTCAGTAGTTGTGGCACACGGGCTCAGTAGTTGTGGCTCGCGGGCTCCAGAGCACATGCTCAGTAGCTGTGGCGCATGGGCTCAGTTGCTCCGCAGCATGTGGGATCTTCCCCGACCAGGGCTCGAACCCGTGTCCCCTGCATTGGCAGGTGGACTCCCAACCACTGCGCCACCAGGGAAGCCCTATCCACTCTTTTTTAGATTCTTTTCCCATATACGCCATTACAGAGTACTGAGTAGAGTTCCCTTTGCTATACAGCAGGTCCTTATTAGTTATCTGTTTTATATATAGCAGTGTGTATGTGTCAATCCCAGTCTCCCAATTTATCCCTCCCCACTCCCCACACCATAAGTTTTATTTTTTACACCTGTAACTCTATTTCTGTTTTGTAGATAAGTTCATTTGTAGCCTTTTTTAGATTCTACATATAAGCAATATCATATGATATTTGTCTTTCTGTCTGACTTACTTCACTCAGTATGAGAATCTCTAAAAATTTAATTTGATGTTTCTTAAAAAGTTAAATTGAATCCGTGGTTTATATAACGTTCTGTAAAGGTTATTAAATGTGAAGTTTTAACTACTCCTTTTTAACAGGTATATGTAAGCAATAGTGCAAAATATAGCGAACTTGGCCATCCCTTTGGTTACTTGAAAGCCAGTACAGCACTGAACTGTGTCAACTTATTTGTGATGCCTTACAATTACCCAGTCCTCCTTCCCCTTTTAGGTAAGTTATTCTCATCACATTCTCTGTGGCTTAGCATACATACAAATTTTTCCTAAAAACAAACTTTGGGAACATCCCTCCGTTTCTAAGTCTTCTTGTCTTCTGGAAATTAATGAAGATTTTTTTTTTTTAATACTCTAAAATACTGAAGCTGTATAAGGTTGTGTTATAGCAACCCGTGCATGTTTCTGGTAAATTGGAAGTCAGTGTCAAACTACCTTTGATTCTGCAAACTATTGAAGATATTATATTTTAAGTTTCTAAATTAAGTATTCTCTAAGTTTTTTGCAATTAGATTTCTTACATAGTTAGAATTAGTAATGCAGGCTTTGTATTCGGTAAATAATTAGACATTTTGTAGAAGCATATCATATTTATAAGATCTGAGTATTTTCTAAGGATTTATCTATACTTTTAATTTTCATTTGGCAAATATTTTTAATTGATGAATTTGTTCTAAAATAATATGATAAGCCTAAAGTTGGTTTCTGGGGACCATTTGGCTATAATTTTTTGAGGGGTACTGTTGGAGAAGACATCTTTCCCTTCATGGAACTGCATCAGATTTAAAGATTACAGACAAAATATTAGGAGGTATATTTTATAGAAAACATCATGCATACTTTGTTTCTGTCTTCAAATCTGTTTCATATCTAGATTTTCCTTGTGTATTTTCTGATTCTACCTTTATTATTACATTTAATTTTAGACCATAATTGGCACCTTTTTATTTTTAAAGTGGTATTACTACTCAAAAATGCCAGAATCAAAAATTTTACCACCTTTAATTTTGTTAAAAATATAGGTCAGATGTTCCTCTCTCTTATATAAATAAGAAAGCAGACTTTAAAAATGAAACTTATTTGACTTGATTTTCATGTGTGAAAACAATGAATGATGATAGTTTGTTCACATTATAAATTTATAGATGACTTGTTTAAAGTACATAAGGCAAAACCAACATTGAAATGGAGACAGTCATTTGAAAGTTATTTGAAGACAATGCCTCCCTACTATCTTGGGGTAAGAATATTATTGTTAAAAATAGAACTTGTTATAAAATTTTATATTATGCTTATAGTTTACTGTAGGTATTAAAACTTTTATTTATTGCTGTTATAGAATAAATGTCATGAAAATTGAGTGTACAAATGACCCATATAAATGTAATGGGAAAGAAATGTTTCCGTGATTTGCGGAATAATGGTGATGGTGATGATAATGAGAATATATATATATAATGCTTACCCAGGCCTGTTCTATCCTAAGCACTTTACATGTATTAACCTCATTTAATTTATATGGTAACCCTATGAGGCAGAAACCACTGTTCTTATATCACAGATGAGGAAACTGAGGCACTAAAAGATTAAATAATTCATCCAAGGCTACATAGCTAATATTTGGGGGTCAGGAATTCAATCCCAGGCAGGCCTGGCTTTAGAATTTAAGCTTTTAACCTCAATTGTTATACTAGCTTTTTAAATTGCAGTTTTATAATTATTTCCCTTTAAGGGTACAAAAAAAGGTTTGTGTTGCATTATTCCCTAAACCTCCAGAAATATTGCTTAAAACCTAGTGTATCATAATAGATAGGACCAATAATGCATATATTATTAAATATATTACTTTATTTATTTTGTGAAAAGTAGCTTCTTATCAAAAAGGCCTACACTAAAAGCACTTTAAAACATTACTTCTGCTTTTACTGCAGGAATGTTACAGTATTTGACTGGAACTAATCTTTCTAAATGGTCCCTAATAAGAACACTAATTTCTTGAGCTTTGAAAATCATATGTTATAGTTGTAAGAGAAAAGTTGTGTGTGTCTAGCCTGCTATGTAAGAGAGGGAAAAGGAAGAAACACTTGAGTATGAACTTGCATATGTTTGACTCCTATGTTTCATAGCAACTGGGAGGATTTAGCCAAAGCCACATGAATGTTAAATATCAGATCTGGGATTTGATTCCAGTTTGACACCAGTGCTTTTATACACTTTCTAATATGTCATTGGGTGGTTATCATCCTTTTTATGACTCTGTCCCATTCACATGGGCTAGACAGTCCTGCTAGTAATATTTTTCCTTGCATAAAGTGGCTCTCAATTAGTCCTTACAATTGAAAATCACTGTATCACATCCATAGTAAATATTAGATGATTTTTGCCTCCTCGTTTTTCCTTCAGAGCTTGTTTCTGTTTTTTCAGCTCAGCTAATGATAATAGTAGTAATGATTAATACCTACTGAATGCTTACTGTGTGCCAGATGTATTTACATGTATTAATTCATTTAATCCCATGACAACCCTATGAGGTAGATACTACTATTATCATTTTACAAATGAGAAACTTAAGGCACAGAGGGGTTATATTACCTGGTACAGGGTCACAAAGCTAGTAAGGGGTTGAGCCACAACCCTTCCAGTTACCCAAGGTAGAAATCTTCTATTTTCCTTGACTCCTCTTTCTACTTACCACCCAAGTTCTATCAAATCAACCTCTGCAATGTGTCTCCTGCCCTCTTCTTCCAAACCTAGTGTCTCCAATGGTGCTACGAAGTCCAGGACTTCACCCTTCCTTGCTCTGGGTGTTATTATAGCCTCTAATCCTTGTTTAGTATTTCAAACTGCCTTTCATACCACTGACAAACATTTTAATGAAGTACAAATATGATTATGTGACTCTTACTGAAGAAAAGGAGACATTTTGGGAGGTGAAATTTTCAAAATTGACAATACATATAGCTATAAGTTTTTGACAAGCTCAGGATTGAGTGGTATTTTCTTTTTCCCTATAGCCTTTGAAGAAAGCTGTTAGAATGATGGGAGCACCTAACCTAATAGCAGACAGTATGGAATATGGACTTAGTTACAGTGTCATTTCATACCTCAAAAAATTGAGTCAGCAGGTAATGTTAAGAAATAGAGCCATTAAGTATTTTGAATGGTTTTGGCTAAGGTGGTCAATAGGCCAGATGTTAGTTCTTGATGATTCTAATAGAATTCCATCATATTAATGTATTACATTTTAAAACCATGTATATCATATATTAACATAATTCTGTCTCAAGTAAATGGTATGCTATGTTTTGAAATGATAGTTTCAAGCAGTAATTCCTAGTTTGTGAAAATGGCTTTATTAATGTGGTCCTAGTCTTCCTGTATGTGAACATTCCTTGTTTTCTTTTGGGAAATTTATGTTAGAAAGTTGTTTTTCTTAAACGAAAAAGTCAGTTTCTTTTGCTTTATGTTTTAAACCTATAGCTTTTTCTTTCAAAATGGGAGTTTCTTTTGAAATATTTGTAAAAATACTGAATTTAGTCATTTTGGGCGTACATCACATTAATAGATACTATAGTAGTCAAGCAGTGTACACTTTGACTGCCAAGTTATTAAAATTGTATAAAACACAATTTTTCCAGTATTCCTGCCATCTCTACTTCAAGTGCTAATTGAAATGTAGGTTGGAAAGAGTCAAAATATTGCTACTTGCTTTCCAGTGAAAAACTCCATCAGTGTTTGCCATATCTATGAACATTTAGTTATGTGCTAGTAATAATGTCTTTAAGTAAATATTGATGAGATTTTTTTTTTTCTAATTTTATTTCACCTCTGAATTGGAAATATATATTTTTATTTAGGGTACATTTACATTTCATGGTTTAGGTGTAGTGGGTATTTAATAAATAAAATAAATTGAAGTTGTGTTTGTGAACCCTGCTGCAAAACGTAAGAATTGTGATGATTTAAAATCATAAGACATTATTGTTTAAACTATGTTCAGTTTACCAAGGACTTGACATAAACTTCTCTACTTAAGTAGAGTTTTAAATTTCTTATGTACTTTTCAAATATAATAAATACTTAATTTATGGAAGACCAAAACGTTTAGCATTTAATTTACCACTTCAGATTATGTCAAGACAACTTTTTTTTTTTTGCTTTAGGCGAAAATAGAATCTGATCGAGTCATCGGTTCTGTAGGCAAAAAAGTAGTACAGGAAACTGGAATTAAAGTCCGAAGCAGATCACATGGTTTATCAATGGCTTATAGGAAAGATTTTCAACAGCTGCTCCAGGGAATTTCAGAGGATGTTCCTCACAGACTGCTAGACCTTAATATGAAAGAATACACTGGGTTCCAAGTTGCTTTGCTCAATAAGGTAATGGTTATGTGAATTTAGTACTGATATAGTTATAGTCTGTTATATTGTTGAATATGGCAAATTTTCTGTTAACTGATACTCAGTTTGTCCGAACTTCTGTACCTCCACAGAATAATGATCAATTATATTATTATTGAATCATTAGATTTTAGAGTTAAGCACTGTACATGGTGAGTGGATGAATGGATGGACTGCAAAGAGCAAACCATCCTGTTCATTTTATGGACGAGAAAACAGGCTTAGAGATTGCCTAAAGTTACATAGCTAATGGTAGAGTTCACTGTCGTTTGGTACTTTTATACTGCTGACCTTGGGTACACAGCATGATCCTGAAGTGCTTTGTGAATACTCATTAAAAAGATCTTCATCCCAGTAGTCTTTTTTGTAGAAACAGGCTGATTCTAAAACTTATATGGAAGTGTAAAGGTCCTAGAGTAGCTAAAACAATTTCGGAAAAGAATAAAGCTGGAAGATTTGCACTATCTAATTTTAAAAGTTACTGTAAAGCTACAGCGATCAACATGTTGTGTTGTTGGCATAAGGAAAAATATATAGATCAGTAGAACAGAAGTAGGCCCTCACACGTAGAGTCAATTAATTTTTAACAAAGGTGCCAAAATAATTCAGTGGGTTAGGAGACAGTCTTTTCAACAAATAGCGTGGGAACAATTGGCTATCCATATGCAAAATAATGAACTTGACCCTTACCTCACATTACTTGAAGTGATCGTAGTCATACATGTAAGAACTGAAACTATAAACTTCTACAACAGAACAGGAAGAAATCTTTAAGATGTTGGATTATGGGTCAATGAAGATTTCTAAAATACAACACACAAAGCGCACACACACACACAAACTTGATAAATAGAACTTCATTAAAATTGAAATTTTTGTCTTCAGAAGGAACTTTGATGTTTCTCCCAGGCAAGCTATATCCTGGGAGAAAAGCGTGTATTGAATAAAGAACTTGTTTCAAAATATATAAAGAACTCATAGAACTCAATAATAAAAAGACAAACATCCAATAAAAAAAATAGACTAAATATTTGAACAGACAGCTCATATACAAACTTGAACAGGCACATAAAAAGATGTTCAATATTATTAGCCACTGTGGAAATGCAAATTAAAACCATAATGAGATCCCACTTTATGCCCACTAGAATGGCTAAAATTTAAGACTGAAAAATATGAAGTGTTGGTAAGGTTGTAGAACAACTGGAACTCTTATACATTATTGATGGAAAATAGTTTGCAGTTTCTTAGGAAAGGTAAATATTGCTATATACCAGCAGTTCTGCTTGTAGGTATCTACCGAGATAAATGAAAATATGTGTATATAAAGGCTTTGTATGCAGATGTTCATAGCAGCATTAGTAACAGCCCCAAACTGAAAATAGTCCAGGTGTTCATCAACTGGTGAATGGATAGAGATATGGTATATCCATGTAAAAAGGAAAAGACAGTAAAAAGGAATAGACACCAATACACGAACAACATGGTTGAATCTCAAAAACATGCTCAGTGAAAGAAGCCAGATAGAAAAGATTGCATATTGCAAGATTCCGTTTATAAAATGGAATGTAGAGAGAAGGAAAGTAGATTAGTGGTTGCTTGGGGATAGGAATAGAGATTGACTACAAATGGGCACAAGGAACTTTCTGGGATGATGGAGATATTCTAAAACTGGATCGTAGTGGTGGTTTCACAACTATACATTTATGAACACTCATTAAACTGTTTATGTAAAATGGGTAGTTTTATGGTATGTAAATTATACGTCAAAGCTTTTATTTACTTCTCTTAGCCAGAATATGTAATAAAATCTTGGACAGATATGAGTTTGAGATTATTTGGTTGAGCCTCACTACCAAATTTTTATCTTTTGGTTATTAAAACAGTACAGTAAGATTGCATCATATCTCTTTATTTTTTTAAGCTAGTTAGTTAACTTGTGTATCTTATTTTCAAAGCTATGCTGCAGGCTAGAGATTTCAGTCTCTTAATTCTATGTTTGAAAATAAATCTTGTCTTTAAATCTTTTTTAACAGGATTTGAAGCCACAGACATTTAGAAATGCGTATGACATACCAAGACGGAATCTTTTGGATCACTTAACAAGAATGAGATCTAATCTTTTGAAGAGCACCCGCAGATTTCTTAAGGGACAGGATGAAGGTTAGATCATGGTTTTAATGTTGGTATTTCTTCAGTAAACTTATTTCTTTATATTGGAAATAAATAGAGTGTTATTGTAACTTTTAAAGAATTATAACAGTAGTAGTACATTCTCATTGAATGAAGTAAAAAGTGAATCATCCCTGATTCTCTACACTTCTTCCTACCATCACTGTTGCCCCAAATTCTATTCCCCAGAGGTAACGACCTTTGTTAGCAGCTTAGTTTCCTTTTTAGCTTTCTTCATACATTCACATATACAGGCACATGCGCAAACAAATCATTTTCTTGTGATCTACTAGTATCTGGTAGTTTAACTAGTTTAACTCTGGATGGCCAATATATATCATATTCTGGTATTTCCTTCAACTGTACCCATGGCACCTACTACAAATCAAGTCAGATGAGAACTTAACCCTTTGCCAACTCTCGTGTAAGCATTTCAACTATAGTTTTATATAAAAAGGGTCATCTATGTGATATCTCTTTTCTGTAAATTCTGCTTTAATTAAATTCTGCTTATTTGGAATAGAGTAGAAGAGACATTTCCTTTTCATAGAAAGGTTACATATATGCTTATTCTATACACTGAAATTAACTGCAGTATTTTTGCTTTGTTTAGAAGATAAAATCAAGTATTTAAAATTTTATTTTAAAAAAATCTCAAGATTTTATGTCACAATATTTATAATGGTGACAAAATAATTTAGAATATGTGTTAAGGAAAGATTGACTAGAATAAACCAGACAGCATTCATACATAAGAAGACATTATTTGATAACTAGTTGGAAGGTAGTTTCAGTGAGGTTAACTTTTGTTTTTGCTCTATTCTGTTTGAAAAGATCAAGTGCACAGTGTTCCTATAGCACAAATGGGGAATTACCAGGAATACCTCAAGCAAGTACCTTCTCCCCTAAGAGAACTTGATCCTGATCAGCCTCGAAGGTTGCATACCTTTGGCAACCCCTTTAAGCTGGATAAAAAGGTAAATTTGAAATGTTCCATTATATAATTTATTTGCGCTAGGCACTGTGGAGAGGAGCAGTTCTTAATTTAACTAAAGAAAGCTGAAGCTATTTTCTTGGTAGAATACCTAATAAATGTCAACAGTTAAAATATAGTTATTTTACTGGGTATTGGAATTAGTTGTGCGATTAAAAACTGTATGTAAAGCTAGGGAAATTATATTCTTTTTTGTTATAGGGTATGATGATAGATGAGGCAGATGAATTTGTGGCTGGACCTCAAAATAAACATAAACGACCTGGAGAACCAAATATGCAAGGCATCCCTAAGAGACGTCGCTGTATGTCTCCACTACTAAGAGGCAGACAACAGAATCCAGTTGTGAACAATCATATTGGAGGAAAAGGACCACCTGTACCTATGACTCAAGCACAGCCAGATCTTCTTAAACCCCTTCCTCTTCATAAAAGTAAGAGTTTTTCTTTAAATGTTATTTGCTGCTCTTTGGTTCTTCATGGGAAAGATTTTTGTAATACAGAAAAAATCGATAAGGTCCAGGAGTGTCTAGAGAAGATATTTGTTTACTCTAAATTAGCATGTAATCATTTTTATGTCTTTTTAATGAACATTTATTGAACATTTCATATATTCATTATGCTTAATAGCTATCATGATTTGAAATATCATTTGCAAATCTTAAGTATTTAAAAATAACAGTTTTTAAAGGGGCATTATCAACACCCACAGAACGATGGTTTTCAATTTCAGTTTAATTCAACAACTAATTCTTAAATGATATGCTAATTTAGACAGTGCTAGGCGCTGAGGTATAGCAGTGAACAAGACATTAGTGATCTCTGCCTTTATTTATAATGAGTGAGGAAAGAAAGTCATTGAACATTTCATTAGAAGCGTGATGAATGTTACAAAAGGGAAGTCAAGTGTGTTGTGGAAGTATTTGGCAAGAGGATTTAACTTAGTCCGTGGGGTCAAGGCACTTTACTGAGGAAGTTCTGTTTATGCCAGTACTTGAAGGATGAATGGGAATTAGTAAACTAAAGCTATGCATTTGCCTATGCCTCAGCAGTAGTCTAAGAAGAGTATGTGCAGAGGCATACAGTAAAGAGCAGGGCATTAAGGGAACTGAAAGAGTGCTGGTTATAGCAAGGGTTGTTGGGAATGAGGCAAAGTGAGAACTGAAAGATATACATGCAGAGTCTAGATCATAGAGGGTCTTGGAAGCCATTATAAAGATTTTAGACTTTATTCGAAGGACAATGAGAATCCATTGAAAGGTTTTAAAGAGGTAGTGATCGATCTGATTAGCATTTTATAAAGACCAGGCTGACTTTACTGTGTGGAATATTATTAGGGAAGAATGAGAATTGATGTAGGGAACCCTTAATTAATGGATTCATTAATTATAGGTAGTGATCATTCATGGCTAATGACATCTTAACTGGAGAGCAACCAAGTATGATACCTCCTGATGGAATTACACAGTACTACTTTTGAGGTAGTCCTGCCCTCCCCCCACCAAAAAAAAAATACTGAACATCAATCTGACCAAGCCTCTCTTTCTAACTACCAATTTTTAGGAAATATAAGGGACAGAGAAACATGTTAAATAACAAAACAGGGATAAAATTAGAAAAATCCAGATTGTGGGAAACTCTATGGGACAAAGAATCTGGTGTGTGTGTGTATTTTTCCAGAAAAAAAAAATGCATAGAAAAAAAGAGGTACAGAAGGATTTTTATAGATTAAAAGATAGTTAAAAGACATGTAAATTAATTGCAATGTCCAGGTCTGATTTGGACTCTGAATCAAAGAAAATCAAACTTTACACAAACAGAAACTATATAAGGTAATTGGAGATTGTGCACAGTGACTGGGTATTTGATGTTGTTAAATAATTGTTACAGTTGCACAGAAACCAGTTAGGAAACACAGGGAAGAGCTAATGGTTACCTGGGAGTGTGGTTGTGAGAAGAACCTGTATTGGAGAAATACTTGGATATATCAGCAAAGGACTTGGTGATGACTGGCTGGATGATGGAGACAGGGCAAGGGAGGAATTGAGAGACCCTGGGTATTTCAGTGTGTCAAGGGTGGAGTGGAAGAAGAGAGGTTGAATGAGTTTAGTTTAGAAGTGTCTGTTAGATAGCCAAGTGGATTTCCTAAGTTAGAACATGGGTCATTGAGTTTGGAACTTATGAGCTAGAGAGATAGGTATGGGAGGCAGCCTTAAGCCCCATTGGAGTAACCAAGGGAAACAGAAGAAAAAGCCTAGAGCAGAACTTTGAAAGTACCAAAGTTAAGAGGAGAAATAAGGTTCAGAAAAGGAGATTGAGAAGAAAGGAAGAATCCAAGAAAGAGGAGAAAATAGGGAATAATTTAGTGTTATGGAAGCTAAATGGAAAGAGAATTGAGTGGTTGGTGGTCTCAGATACTTCTTAAACAAATCATTTGAGAGGATTGGAATAGTTCTGTAGGTCTTTAAGATGACAGAGTTGAATATATTTAAATGCTGGTGTGATGGAGCCAATAGAGAGGGAACAGCTGAAAATGAAGATGAGACAGAGTATAATCACAAAATCACTGAGAAGGCAAAAGGGAATGAATGGTCCAGAGCCCACATGAAGAATGCTTCTTCCATTAAAGCCGAATGGGTGTGGTGGGCACAAGTTTAATGGTGGGAAGTCGAGGAAGTTCACCTTTCTGCTTTTGCTTTCCTCTGTGAAGTTGGAGGTGATGTGTACTGCTGAGAGGAAAGAGACACTGGGAAAGTCAGAGATGTTAAGACAGTGGAGAAGGTTTGAATGATTTTTTTTTGTGGTAGAGGGAGAAAAGGTTGTAATAAGACTGCTAGGCAGTGCTAAGATCCAGGTACAGGTGGTGACTGTGACCACTCTGTAGAGCTGTGTCATATTTCTCCAGTAGTGCCTGCTCATCATTCCACATGTGAGTCTGCAGCAAGAAGATAGACTGCATCATCAAATTTGGGATTTTTGCTTGGCAGGGGTCATGGGAGGACAATAGAATGAGAGAATTTAGGACACTGTTAAAAAGTGATACATTTTGGGATATAAGTTAGATAAGAAAGTGGATATCTAGAAGGAATCTGATTAATATGAGGGAGAATGTAGAGGAATTGCTGGAGTGAAAAGTCTGGCAGAGTTCAAGAGCAATAGTAGGAATACTGCAAAGATGAGGGTTACACATGCCTCCATCCCTGAATTTGTGTTTCACTCGAGAAGCAAATGGGTGGGTGGAAATTTCCTTGGAGATGAGAAATTGAGGAATTGGGAGGCCAGGTTCTTAGCAGGTGATGTCCTTAGACATGGATGTCACATACTACAACATTTCTCAAACCTTAAGGTGTATGTGAAGCCAGGCGGGCGTCGGGGGAGTGGTTAGTTAAACTACAGATTCTAATACATTGTTTGGGATAGGGCTCAAGATGAGCATTTCTAGCAAGCTCTCTGATGGTACTAATGCTGCTTGTCCACAAACCACACTTTGAGTAGTAAGGACCTAGAATGATGTCCCAAGGGACATGGGGTGGAAGGAAGTCTGTGAACCAGGTGCCAGAGACATCCGTGACCACGGGTGTGCTCTGGAGGTCAGTAAAGATAGTGATGAGGAGAGAGAGGATGAGTTGAGTGGGATAATTAAATCTCAGAAGAGCAAGAATTTTTCAAGAGTGCATGGAGAAATGTTCTTGAAGTGGCATTGGAAGGTGAAGGGATTAGTGACTCCACATCCTTATTTATTTATTTATTTTTATACATTTATTTTATTTTATTTTATTTTTGGCTGCGTTGGGTCTTTGTTGCTGCACGCAGGCTTTCTCTAGTTGCGGCGAGTGGGGGCTACTCTTCGTTGCGGTGCGTGGGCTTCTCATTGCGGTGGCTTCTCTTTGTTTCGGAACATGGGCTCTAGGCACGTGGGCTTCAGTAGTTGTGGCACAGGGGCTTAGTAGTTGTGGCTCGCGGGCTCTAGGGCACAGGCTCAGTAGTTGTGGTGCACGGGCTTAGTTGCTGTGTGGCATGTGGGATCTTCCCGGACCAGGGCTCGAACCCGTGTCCCCTGCATTGGCAGGCGGATTCTTAACCACTGCGCCAGCAGGGAAGCCCCACATCCTTATTTTAAGTCCACGGAGAGTGTTTGACAGCAGTTTCTTTGCAGGAGAGTTGGGTTTCGATTAAAGCAGGAGTTACTCTAGAGAATATTCAGTAAAGTTTGCACATCATGGAATAGAATTTAGGAGGGAGGGAGTCAGAAGTTCAGGGAATTTTTGTGGGGATGAGTTTACATTTTGAACAGTAAAGAGATGAATTCAGCTGGTGTCCTGGTGGTTTGGTGAGCAATCAGAGAACTTAGAATTTTGCTGCTTTCTGTGAGGAGCAAGTACAATAATCTAATATTAAGTAGTAAGCTTGCAAGCTTTTAAGTCTAGTAGTCTAGTGAACTAAAGTGGGCACCAGCTATTCTTCACTGCTCAAGTAATGAAGACTATATGGATGGTTATAAGAAAAGGGGGCGCTTTGGAGGTTTGGTGGTGTGTTGCTGCAGAATATTGATCAGCCTAAACTCCCTGTGTTCACTTTTGCCTCTGAACGGTAATAACTTACAAGGTAGAGGTAAGTTGGAGTGAACTAGTACTCTCTAATAAAAGGATAACCATGATAATCTTGATCACATATATTTCCCTAAAGCATTAAAAACCTACTTATTCAATAAAATTGCCATAGAATAAAGCAGAGAACTAAAAGTTGTTTGAAACTGGCTTTTATTTTTATTCCTAAGGGCAAAAATTGTACAGGTTTTTAAAATATTGTGAATGTTTCACATTGAAATATACCATATATTTGGCAAAGCTTAAAAACCATATCAAATTGTTAATTTGCAGCAGTCAGGGAGATCAGTTGTGATTTGCTGTAATATTGTTTCTTTGAGGTTTTCTTTACTGTGTGCTTTGAAATTGGCTCTCATCATTTTTTTTTCTTACTTTTATTTTTAGTTTCAGAAGCCACTAATGATTCGACAATAGATGATGTGGTTGAAAATCATGTTGCAGACCAACTTTCATCAGATATTACACCAAATGCTATGGAAAGTGAATTTTCAGCATCTTCTTCTCCAGCCAATTTACTGGAACGACCAACCAATCATACAGAGGCTCTCGGCCATGACCACTTAGGAACTAATGACCTCACTGTTGGTGGATTTTTAGAAAATCACGAGGAGCCAAGAGATAAAGAACAATGTCCTGAAGAGAATCTACCAGCGTCTTCACTCAACAAAGGGAAGAAATTGATGCATTGCAGAAGCCATGAAGAGGTCAACACTGAACTAAAAGCACAAATAATGAAAGAGATCCGAAAGCCAGGAAGAAGTATGTATAATTAGACACAAACATCAGATTTGATTTCTGTTTGTGCTCAAAAAAAAAAGTCAAATAAACTAAAGCATAGATCTGATTTTAGATCACTCTTAAACAACATATGAGCTATATAAGATTTGGTTCTTTATTCAGCCAACAAACACTTACTGAATAGCTGCTGTATCCAAAGTACTGTGTTAGGTGTGGTAAGTAGGAGGGACTGAGAGCAGAGCAGGAACTCACAGACACACATGGTTCCTACCATGACAGGAACCCATAGTCTTGAGCATTCTGTCAACCAGCAACTGGAATTTTAAGGTAACAGCAAACCCAGACAGATGTAGTGACTATTAAATGACTTCGTATTTGTAAGGTTCTAGGCATAGTACCTACCTACCATCTTAACTTTTAAGATTTAAACTATAATAGTGATCAGGGATGTGTTTAGGCCAAAAAACTAAAATTATGAAAGCTATCTATTATATGAGTACAGAAGAACTTTGTGAGATAAAGTTTCAATATCATTGACGTTCATTCCAAAGATGTTGGCAGATCACCTGCTATGATGGTGCGGTGGCCCATGGGTGGTCCAGAAGTGGGTAAGACTCAGTACTGGCCATTTAGGAGCTTATAGTCCTTGGCAAAGTTTTATGTGAAAACTTGAAACTGAGGCAGCATCCTTTTTTTTCCCACCAATTACGACGTGTATATATATATATTTTAAACATCTTTATTGGAGTATAATTGCTTTAGAATGGTATGTTAGTTTCTGCTTTATAACAAAGTGAATCAGCTATACGTATACATATATCCCCATATCCCCTCCCTCTTGTGTCTCCTTCCCACCCTCCCTGTCGCACCCATCTAGGTGGTCACAAAGCACCGAGCTGATCTCCCTGTGCTATGCAGCTGCTTCCCACTAGCTAGCTATTTTACATTTGGTAGTGTATATATGTCAATGCTACTCTCTCACTTCGTCCCGGCTTACCCTTCCCACTCCTAGTGTCCTCAAGTCCATTCTCTACATCTGCATCTTTATTCCTGTGAGACAGCACTCTTAACTTTTTTTTTCTCCCCCGCTCTATTTTATCCACTCCCAAGGTTAGATGTAATTTAGAATTTGTCATAAGGATGGATTTTTGTAAAGGCCACTTCTTAATTTTCTGTGGCACTACCAAAAAGCTGTTTACTCATCCTTCTAAGCTTTATATTTGATACCCTATTGAGAACTTTTACCAAAAAAAAAAGCAGTGTTTGAAAAGCTATTTTATCTTTTTTGATGTATGATGAAATATGTGTATTATAAAATCTCTAATGAGCAGTGAAAATTTTATGTAGACTAGTTTTGGTTTTGTCTTAGTATATCTTGATATAGTAAACTGTAATAGAAAAATATTGAATAAGAATGCAAATTAAAGCCACTTAATTTTTCTTTTTGCTTCTCGTTTTAAGAATATGAAAGGATCTTCACTTTACTGAAGCATGTGCAAGGCAGTTTACAAACAAGACTAATATTTTTACAAAATGTCATTAAAGAAGCATCAAGGTAAATAATCTGTTGTACATTATATGATGCAGTGAGTCCCCAGTTTTCTATAGTTGGTATTTTAACAGTATCTGTTTTATACTTGTGTTGTTATGCATGTATATGACACACCCCTTTGTATATAAGTACTTCTCTCTTTTTTTCAGTTTATTGAAAGAAGTTCACTTAAAAAATAGCTACACAGAAATTCTTCAGAAATCATGGACCCTTTCTCTCTACACATTACAGATTCTTGCATAATTCTCGTTTATCCTACTCTGTGGCTTTTTGGTGTCTTTATATGTTATAGTCTTTAATTTTTCTCCTTTGTATATTTGAACTACAGTTAATATTAGTGATAAAACGTAATCTTGAAAGGCAATATTTGAATGCAGTTCACTTGTATGTGGGAAAACATGTAATTAAGGGGACCAGAGCTGGACAAATGGGCCTTATTCTGATTGCCTCAGTAGCCCAGGATTATGTACTTTAGTACAAGGAATGTGGATCAAGATTATAAATGGTAACTATGAAGTGCAGTTAACTGGAAAGCATAGTTGTATGAGTTCAGTGAGTAAAAAAGCAATTTTTTATTTCTTCTTCAAGACTTTTAGAATTTTAGTAATGTAAGAAAACTTAGCATTTGTCTCATCTGACCTTCCAAGATACCCACCCTTTAATTAGTCCCCCAGTTTCTTCCATCCTACATGTAAAGGTTTTTTTAGATAAAGCTGTTAATTCTATTTTTTTTTTTCTATGAGTGGCTAGAGCATAGGTTACTTTGAAGTTTCAAGATAAGGCCATAACTTTTCATATTATTGATATTGAGTATTTAACTCATTCTGCTCTTTATGTAACATTCTGCCAACTCAAACTTCATCATCGATTTAGCTATATTCCGGGTGCCTGCATTCTACTTCTGCCACCTTTTTTTTTTTTTTTTTTTTTTTTTGCATTATGCAGGCCTCTCACTGCTGTGGCCTCTCCCGTTGCGGAGCACAGGCTCCGGACGCGCAGGTCCAGCGGCCATGGCTCACGGGCCTAGCCGCTCCGCGGCATGTGGGATCCTCCCGGACCGGGGCCCAAACCCGCATCCCCTGCATCAGCAGGCAGACTCTCAACCACTGCGCCACCAGGGAAGCCCTCCTTCTGCCACCTTTTAGAGAGTTGTATAGTATTATGGTCGGTAGTCATATTAGTGTACAAGTAGAGAGGAAGTAGGTATAGATTGGGCAGTGTTTTTGGATATGCTGAAAAGCATCAGCAGTATTAATACTTAGGCAGACAAAAGCAATTTTAGTCTACTATATTTATTACCGCAAAAATTTAAAACTTGCAACTTGAACTTTGTTTGCTGTATCCTATACTACAGATGTCTAAGTGTCCTTGATTTGCTAGTTTTCAAATTGTAATAGTAGAACACCACAGTTTAAATGCAATTGCCCAAATTTCATTTCTTCTTCCGTTTTGTGGGGAATTATATTCATATTTTATTCACATTCCATTCAACATTCAGTGTTCAAAGAGCATAAGAAGCTGTTGGAGTCATTGCTTTGGGAGCCCATATTGCTGGAATATTTATAACCCTTGTATTTATTAGGGTTTTTTCTCCCCCCTTTTTCTTTTTGATTGTGGAAGAAATAACCTCTTTCCCATTGTACTTAGGCCTGGATTATTTGTTTTAGGAACAAACTATAATACTCTACTGATAAAATAATTTGCTAATCTTCCAAGAGATTTTATATATCATAAAGTTGATTTTTCATTTTCATCTCACTTTGAAAAATCTTTCCAAGGCAGTTTCTCTCCTTTAAAAAAAAGTATACTGATATATAACTATTTGTTAAAAAGAAATTGAGAGTGCTATTACTTATTTTTTTATACAGGTTTAAAAAAAGAATGCTAATAGAACAACTGGAGAACTTCTTGGATGAAATTCATCGAAGAGCCAATCAGATCAACCATATTAATAGCAATTAAAAGAAAACAGAATGTGGCCACTTATTTCACTACCTTCTCCAAATACAAAGTAAATACAAGACTGTTGTGATCTTGCATTCATTTTTTGACATGCATTGTTGGCTTTTTGAAATACTAAGAGCAAGTCTACAGATCCTTTTTCCATCATTTTACAGTGACCTTTTCTTCATTTTGGTTTATTTTTGTAATGTGAAAAGTATCACTCTAAAAAACATTTTTATTTAACAAACTAAAAATATTCCTCCAAATCTCTTGCTTGTCATTGACTCTTGCGTGTCAATTTCCCTCAGGTTCTATTTTCTTAAACCAACCTTTAAAATTGTCACCTCTGTTAAGGTTGAACTTTGCCAAAAAAATAAAAAAGAAGTTACTTTGTAATTTTTGGGGAAAAAAGCACATACATTAAAACTAGGCAATGTTTTGTATATACAGTTATTTTGGATATATTATTGTAAGTTGTACAAATGTATTTTGAAGAATATTTAAGAAAAGCACTTTTGTTATTCCATCAATAAATGCTCTATTTTACTCTTGTGTGGTTTAGGAAATAATCACATTTAAAGTAATCATTTAAAACCATCTTAAGATAATGGAATTTTAAAGGCCTTGCTTTTTAGCATTGGAAAAATACACCACTTGAAGTTCACATTTGTTAAACCTAACTGTAATTACGTGTTACATAATCTGCATTGTCTTTTTACTCTATGTTCTTAGATTTTGTTGGCCACTCCAACATGCTCCATTTCTGCCTAGATAATGGAAATGATGGTATCTGTGGCGGATAGGCAGACTCTTTAAAGCTGTTTTAAAAGCAGACGCCTTTGGACTTTATTGGTTTCCTTACTTACTTTCCTTCAACCCCTTTTCCTTTCTCACTAGGATTGTGGATGGCACTAAGGTGAAGCCATCAGTCAGGGAGTTGTAAGTTTGGGGTATACCAGATACTCTGAAACGTCTAGCATTTAGCAGCTTGATGCCATACGTACAGAAGTCTCACAACAGACTGGGGTTTCAACAGGGATCTCTTTGTTCTGCTCTGCTATTACACTTCAACTCTCCATTTTATTTAGAAGCTAAATGGAAAGGAAACATGTTTCAAATGACTTTGCTCATTTTGCATTCTCCCTAAGTTATCCAGGATAAGGAAAACTGAACACTATTCACTGTCCGCCCTCAGTCCAACATGGCCTCACGTGTCCTTACTGAGGACGTGACCCTGTGACCTGACTCACTTACCATTCATAGATCACTGCTGTGCCTTGTAGTGCTTTTGGGATAACCAGTAGAAAAGAAGGCTAAAATACATTTAGATTAAGAGAGGGTGAAATAAATTTATAAAATTATGGTAAAATTGAAGTATTTTTAGGTTCATAATATTTGAAAATCACATACCCTTATCTTTTTATACTTTAGCAGAACATTTTTAAAATCAAGGGTATAGCAAAATGAAATTGTAACTTTTTATGAAGAAAAGCATCGATGAAAGTGGAGAACATGCTTGAGATCTGTTAATTCAGTTTAGGGGATTTGAAACTCTCCCAATACTGAAGACAAATGCTGTCAAGAAAAAAAAGCATTTAACGTAGTGTTAAATAGTATTTTCATATGCAATTCTTTAAACATTTTTTCACCTCTACAAAATACCTTTAAGCAGGATATCATTTAGTAAATGGAATTGTTAAGGTAATTAGCTGCAGTCACATTGCTAAATTCAACAAGAGATACACAAAATCCAGAATATACTGTCTGGTTTTAAATTATATATGTTTAGATTCTGAGATTAACAGGAGGGGGACTACAAGTCATTCAGATAAAAGTTAATACTTAACAAGAATATTTAGGAAAGGGATTCAATCTAGTCCAATATTTGGCCACTTTCCTTATCAGAAAGTTCTTAGTTGCATTTCACAGGTTGCTCATGAGGTAATAATCCTTTAGACTCTTGCTTGACCTTTAATACATTTTGGGGTATGAACCCTCGAGGGAGTTGGAAAGAAGCAGTTTGTTCTGTCTCCTCTTTTTGTCCTTAATCTCTCTGCCTCCATACTCTACGCCCTCATCCCAAAACCTAGTCACAAGCTTTGAAGCCCATCAAAATTCAAGCTTAATATCTCATCTCTTGCAGGTTTTTTTTACATTTTAAGAAACTGGGCATATTAGTTGAATTAGTGAAATACTGCAGAATTTTTGTAAGCAAAGGGGAGGGGGAGTACATTTGAGGGGAATATCATGTCTTTTAGCCCCTTTAGATCAATGGATGGATGACTGTAGGCTGGACAAATGATGTTCTCCAACAGTTTAATTTTCAGGTTAAGATCATTTTTTGTAATGTTCTTGTATGTGTCCCATTTGTCAACTGATTGAGTCATTATTTACCCTTATCAGTAAGCTTTGTCAATTTGGTGTACTGAAGGCTGAGACTCATTTGTCCTTTCAATACCCCGTCACCAGAAGAATAGCCACTTTGCCTTGTGTGTTATGAGCAAGTACCTCCCAGAAAGAGAGGTAAATAAATTCACAAGGACTATATTTAGACGTGCGGCGGATTATGGAACTGGTGTTGGATTGTATTTTCATTCTGTTTACTATGGCCGTTCTGGAAACTCTTAGCACGGAAACAGTGGTGTGTCCTTTACTAGGTAGTTCAAAGATTTTACATCATTTTATGCAGTTGAATTCCAAAAGAGAAACTGTTCTCTCTTAACTGTCATCAACCTTTATTGGCTATGAGCTTTTGACAGTGACCTTTCTGTTGAAGTTTAGTCCTGTTTCTTTGTTTCTTGAGGGAGTAGAACCTGTCTTTTTTTTTTTTCCTCTTTCATTTTTTGACCTGTATCCTTTCTAAGAGAGGGCTCTCTGTTGCCTGTTCTAAGTGATAAGTGACATTTTCATCTAATAAATATGGGGTTGGGATGATCATGGTGAAATACTAAGAGGATATATTTTGTTGATGGACTTTTTCTCCCCAAATAATCCCCCAATAGATGATTTCCTAGTGAATGATTATCTTCATCCTTTTTGTCGCAAGTGTCTCTTTGATTTCTAGCACAAGTTACAGCAGTATGCAAATGATTCTCAGATAAAATGATGTTGACAGTATTTCCTTAACAATTTGTGTAAAACCTATGCGTAATTTTCATTATTCTAACTTGACTTTTTTTCTCTCCATAAATAAAAATAATGCCTGATGTTTAGTTAAAGTAGATCCACTTTTGCTTGATTTTGTTAGACTTGTTCCATCCTATTTCTTTTTGACACATTGTTTAGACTTGCCAACAACTCTTTACTGAGAATCTCTTTTTCTTTCCTAGGCTGATAAGTAATTGCCAGAGAGGGTGGGGCGACATTAAGAGGAATAATTTGAATACTTTGTTCACTGTTGTTGATGCTTAAAGGACTTCTGCTTGTCCTTCTGATGTGCTAAGGCTCTGCCTGTACCATCCCCTCTTTGGATTAAGATGAGGTTGTGTGGTGGGACCTAACAAGTACTAGGGCAAACATTTGATTTTTGTGTAACTTCAGCAAGCTTGAGAAAGATCAACAGGAAAACTATAGAAATGCAGGTGCGTTCCCTAGGATACTAGGGGTGCTGAGAGCCAGAGGACTGCTTGGACACTCTAGTGGCCTGAAGGAATTCTTTCATCCTCTAAGGCCAAGAAAGCTTGGCAACAATGGGGAAAAAAGATTTATCATTTATTTTACTTTCATGACTTTAAGTCTCCCCAGAAGTAGAAACCTGAATTTTTAAAGACCTACATCAACTATAAATGAGCTGAGAGAAACAGAAGGCAAAAAAGCCACCGAGGTTATTAGTTTGCTCAGTAGTTATGAAATATTCCCCTTTCTCAGGATACATGACATAGCAACTGAGAAGCTTCTGAAGCACCATGGAAACCAGCTAGAAGGAATGCTTGTTTTAGGTTAGGGTGGACAAATGAGGCTTTGTTGCTAGAGAGATGCTGATAAATATTTAATTTATGTGACTCCTATCAAAAAATACTGTAATACCTGTGTTGGGTTCTCTCAGGAAAAAGATGAATGGCCGATCTGCTTTAAAAATAGGAATCCGAGACCTTTTCAGTAACAACAGAGCTGCAGGAAAGATAAAGAATAGAATCCCGTTGTATTTTCTCTTCATTTGAGGAAAGTCACTATTAAAATTGGATACGAAGTCACTTATATGCCTTGATTTTTGGAGAAATAAAAGCATCCTAATGATATAGCATTGTTTAGTGTTATGATGGGGTGCAAATGGGAAAATTAAAGGGAAAAGATACCACTTAGCCAACACTGTGTCCTATTTTCAAAATATTCCATGGAATAAATTCCTTCCTGAAGGTAATTTTCAAAATGACTCTATTCCTTGTTTATGGGGTCGTGCTACAAATCCTTTACAAAATGGCTATCTCTTTTCAAAAACTTTGTTCTGTTAACATTTCTTTTTTTAGAATGCTCTACTACATCTGGACTTGGGTTTTTAGTGGGGAGGCTTAGAAGTGTGAAGGTTGAACTGGATAAATCTAACAGAGGGAGATAAGGGGGAAGCAGCTGACTGAGTGTTGCTGACACTGTGCTCTTAGGAACATACCTGTAGCTGCAGATGCCTTGGTGCCTTCCTCTGAAACCTCAATCTTGGCTTTGTGGATTGCTTCAGAAACATAAACGCCATCCTGGCCTAATCCCAGGACATAAAAATGTGATTGTTTATTTGCATTTTGATGCATTTAGTTGAAAGATTTTAGTACATTTTTAAAGAATGGACTTCACTTGCAGTCTCGTTCATATGCTGCTTACTGTGTAGTTAGGAAGAGATTTGTTTGGGAAATTTTAAGGTACAATAATTTATGCAACTTTCAAAACCTCAAATTTGGTAAATTATCTAATAAATAACCCCTCTCAGATTAACATTCAGGTCTGTGCCCCATTTTTTTCAATAGTTAATTTTCAAAAATAATTTCTAGTTACTGTTGAAATCTTTAGTCAGCGTTTCTAAAATTTCGGTGGTATAAGAATTGACATAGTGCGCGTTAAAATGCAAATTCTGGAGCCCAGGAATCTGCGCGTTCAGCAAGCTTCTGAGATGATTTCCCTTGAATCTTGGGCTGCATTTTAGGAGCCACTTTTAAATGACAGAAGTTTGTACTATGGGCCTTAAAAGGCAGTGTATAAAAAATGTCTCATGCCTCATGACTGCATTCTGTATACTGAGTATATCAGTTATGCAATTATCTTGCCTTATTGGCTAGAATTTGCAAAGAAAATGAGAAGTTAGAACTATAATAGTTGTATGCCAACAATTTCAAAGATGATATAAGCTTAGCAAATAGGAATCTGAGTGATCCAAGCGTTAGAGGAATTGACAGGTTTTTGTAATTTAGCCATCAATCATTTTTAAACAACTCTCCACAGTGAAATGGTACTTGATCACACAAAGAATGAAAGTAAGAATCTTTAGAATGAGAAGAAACTTTAGAAATCATTCAGTCCAACCCTCTCATTTTAGAGTGAGCTGTGAAGTCATCTGAGGCCACACACTTGACAAGAGGTCCAGTTGGGCATATGCAGGTGTTCTGACAGCAGGTGCAGTGCCTATTTCCACCCCACATTTCCATACAGACGCCACCACCTTGGAAAAGTGTGTTCTAGTCCACTGCAGGACGCACTAGAAAGGGAGCTGTGGCAGGAGTCTTAAAATAATCATTGTGATGGACATGTATTTTGAGGGGGCTTCTTTGTTTGACCTTAGACTAATATTTAAATTGTTTTGCATTTCTCATGCACATACAAGGGGATGGCAAATGAATGTTGTGAGAGAATAATACCAGTGGAGTACAGAATATGCAGCATTTCATCCATCTTGTAAATAAGGCATACACAGGAAATTGTGAGTTGGCTGTGTTCAGTGTAAGGAACAGATATTTTGCAGCATCAGTGAAGGGGGCCAGACAAGGGCCAGAGGAGGAGAAAAATCAACGAAAACATTCACCTGCCATCGCTTGTCCTAAAACCAGTGCAGAATCTGATTGATTGTAGCAGTTGGTCTTTTTCTGTGGGATCTTTTAGAAAAGAAACAAATTTCTCTATACTAACTAGCCTGTCTCACTAACTCATTGAGCAAACTGAAATGCAGTGCCCAGATCAGAATTGTGTGTATAAGGAATGGTTGATGGTCATGAGAAGCTTTTACTAATCTGTGACTTCATTACTATCTAGTGTGCCATCTGGACATTTAAAATAAATGTTAATGAAATGAGCAAAGGTTCTTTATCAGCTAGAATATAGTAAATGCGTTTGTGTTAGAGTCCAGGCACCCTGACACAATGTGAGAAATGGGGTCGACTGGTTGGTATGAATGAGTTTTTGGTTAGATGGGCTTGGCTCTTTGAATTTCTTGAAACTGCAACTGAGGTTTCATTTAAGTAGCTTTTTTCTCCATCATATTACAGGAGTGGTCCAATAATTGACATTTACATGTTTGCACAGACATAGGCTAAGACCCATAGCCTGTCATGTCCCAGCATCCTCATCTCTCATACATTTTATCTCTGGTAAGAGTTAACATTTCAGAAGACCAATGTTTGTGATCAAAATAAGGATTCAGGAGTCATCTGTGGGTTTGTGTTTTTCTTGCTTGATCTTGTATTACAGATCCCTATTTTGCTTACTTTTGTTAAGTAGCTCTGGAAATGTTATGCAGCAACTAATGAAATCAGCCCAAAGGGATTCTCCTGGCTTTGGGCTCATCCTCTCCTGCAGTGTTGGCAGCTGTCTAGTGCCATTGACGGCCGTACAACCTGTTTCCCCAAAATTTGTTCCCAAGGTTGTTTATAGGTGCTATTCTATTAAAAAGGGTTCCATGAGTAATTACAATGGGAACTGCAAGTTGGATAGGTTTGTGCTTTTGTTTTTAATAGTGGACTTCTTAGAGCTGCTAATTTGCTAATGTTCATAGTGAATCTCCACAGGAGGGCTATAATATGTAGTGTTTAACCATGGAGATACCCACACTATCTCCTGTCTCCAAATTTAGCAGGTTAGCATTCTACAGAACATACTTTGGGAAACTAGCTGCCTTCCCCCCACCCAATAAACTCTTCTGCTCCTATATTACATTTCAATACCCAAAGCAAACAGGTAAAATTCTTCCTGCCCTCCCTGGCATACTCTACCCTTCTTCTATAACATATAAGTATTTCCATCTCAACTTTCCTCATTAGATTGTTAGTTCCCAGAAAGCAGAAGCTGTATTATTTGTTTTAAATATTTACTTTGCTCAACTAGCATAATAATGCTTGGCACACGTATGTGTTTAGTAAATGTTGGATGAATGAATACTCGACACTCCTCACACTGTACATTTGTTTCATTTTCCCATAAAAACAACTGACTTAATGTTCTTTAATCTGATTTCACTTGTAAGGAAATGTTGGTTGCTGTCCTTGGAATCACTGGGGCACAGCACAGAACGAGTCTTTGGCAAATCTCATCCAAATGACTTAAAACAGTGTCCCTTCCCCTTTGTGAGTGGAGCCCGTCATTCTTTTTATGTGATTGGCCATACTTTCAAAAGGCTTAAGAGTTTTGATAATATGACATTGTGTAAATGTAAGATTTGCAAAATATAAAGTAGTAATCCTACATTTCATCCTCAGCTTCTCACAAAGCAGGACAAACATTATCATTTGCTGTGTCTTTTGTCTTCCCAGTTATTATCACTTACTATTGGTAACATTAATGGCTTTGAAAAAGTTATTGCCAGAATTTGCGAATTTGCTTCTAGTTTATCTTTCTCATCCTCTTGTCACTTAGTTGTAGATGGCAAGTGTGTGTCACATAGCACCCAGCCCAGCATATAAAGAGTGAGTACTGGAAAGAATCTGAAATGGCCTCTGAAAGTAGGTGCTTAGTTCCTTTCTCCATCCTTCTCCTCCAGCCCACTCCTCACGTCTTTCTTTCTCCCCACCCTCCCACCCAGCTTTGTTGAGATGTAATTGACATATGTAACATTGTGTACATTTAAGGTGTACAGTGTGATATTTTATGTATGTATATATCACAAATAATATATCTTATATCTGTACCCTTTGACCACCTTCATCCATTCTCCCCACCCTGGCAAACACAATTGTACACTCTGATTCTATGAGTTTAGGTTTTTTAGGTTACACATATATGTGAGATCATACGGTATTTGTCTTTCTCTCTCTGACTTAATTCACTTACCATAATGCACTCAAGGGTTTTTCTATAATGTTGCAAATGGCAGGATTTTCTTTTTAATGGCCGAATAATATTCTATTGCATATGTATGTACTGCAACTACTTTATCCATTCACCTGGTGATAGACACTTAGCTTTTTTCCATGTCTTGCCTGTTACAAATAATGCTACTATGAACATGAGGGTGCAGATATCTCTGTGACACAGTGATTTAATTTCCTTTGGATATATACCCAGACGTGAAATTGCTGGATATGATAGTTCTATTTGACTACTTTCCGTAGTGGCTGCACCAATTTACATTCCTACCAACAGTGCACAAGGGATCCCTTTTCTCCACATCCTTACCAACACTTGCTATTTTTTTTCTGTTTTTGGCTGTGCCACACAGCTTGTGGGATCTTAAGTTCCCTGGCCAGGGATCGAACCTGCGTCCTCAGCAGTGAAAACGTGGAGTCCTAACCACTGGACCACCAGGGAATTCCCAACACTTGCTATTTCTTATCTTTCTGATAACAGCCGTTCTCACAGATGTGAGGTGATACCTCATTGCTTTGATGTGCATTTCCCTGATGATGAGCGATGTTGAGCACATTTTCATGTACCTGTTGGCCATTTGTGTGTCTTTTTGGAAAAATGTCTATTCAGACCCTCTGCCCATTTTTAAATTGGATGATGATGATGATTTGCTCTTGAGTTGTATGAGTTCCTTAGACATTTTGGATATTAACCCCTTAACGGATATGTAGTTTGCAAGTATTTTCTCCCATTCAATATGTTGCCTTTTCATTTTGTGAGTTATTTCTTTTGCTGTGAAGAAGCTTTTAGTTTGATGTAGTTTCACTTGTTTAATTTTGCTTTTGGTGTTTGTACTTTTGGTGTCATATCCAAAAAATAATTGCCAAGACCAATTTCAAGGAGTTTTCTACTATGTTTTCTTCTAGGAGTTTTATGGTTTCAGACATCCATTTTGAGTTAATTTTTGTGAGTGGTGTAAGATAGGGGTCCAGTTTCATTCTTTTGCATGTGAATATCCTGTTTTCCTAACACCATTTACTGAAGAGACTATCTTTTCCCCACTGAGTATTCTTGGCTTCCCTGTCAAATATTAATTGACTCCATACGCATGGGTTTATTTCTGGGGTCTCAATTCTGGTCCACTTGTTTGTCTGTCTTTAATGCCAGTACCGTACTGTTTCAATTATTATAGCTTTGTAATATAGTTTGAAATCAGGACATGTGACACCTTCATCTTTGTTCTTTCTCAGGATTACTTTGGCTATTCTGGGTCTTTTGTGGTTCCATACAAATTTTAGGATTGTTTTTTTTCTGTTTCTATGAAAAACACTGGAATTTTGATAGGGATTGCATTGAATCTGAGGATTGGTCTGGGTAGTATAGACATTTTAACAACATTAATTCTTCCAGTCCATGAACACAGGATGTCTTTTCATTTATTTGTATCTTCTTCAATTTCTTTCATCAATGTGTTGTAGTTTTCAGTGTAGAGATTTTTCATCCCCTTGGTTAAATTTATTCCTACGTACTTTACTGTTTTTGATGCAATTGTAAATGGGATTATTTTATCTCTTTTTCAGATAGTTCATTGTTAGTGTATAAAAAACAACTCATATCTGTATGTTGACTTTGTATGTTACAACTTTACTGAATTTATTGATTAGTTCTATCTAATTATATACCACCATTACAATATTAGAGAATATGATTTTGATGATATATTTACTATTACCAGTGATTTTTACACATTCATACATTTTTACAATGTTAATTGGCATTCTTTTATTTTAGCTGGAAGAATGTCCTTTAGCATATCTTGTAAGACAGGTCTATTGGTGATGAATTCCCTCAGCTTTTGTTTGCTTGGGAAAGTCTTTGTCTCTCCATATGTGAAGGACAGCTTTGTCAGTATAGTATTCTTGGTTAACAGTTTTTTCTTTCAGTATTTTGAATGTGTCATCCCACTCTCTCCTGGCCTGCAAAGTTTCTGTCGAGAAACACACTGATTGTCTTATGGGGGTTCCCTTGTATGTAACTTGTTTCTTCTCTCTCGCTGCTTTCAAAATTCTTTGTCTTTGACTTTTGGCAATTTAATTATAATGTGTTTTAGTGTAGCCCTTTTCATCCTCAACCTATTTGGGGTCATTGGGCCCTCATGAATCTGGATGCCCATTTATTTATTGTTCCAAGTTTGGGAAGTTTTCAGCCAATATTGCTTTAAATAGACTTTCTATCCCTTTCTCTTTCTCTTCTCCTCCTGGGATTCCCATAATGTATATATTGTTTCTTTTGATGGATGTCCCCAGCTCCCATAGACTTTCTTCACTCTTTTTTTCTTTTTGCTCCTCTGACTAGATAATTTCAAATGATTTATCTTTTAGTTCACCAATTTTTTTTCCTCTGCTTGGTCAAGTCTGCTGTTGAAGCTCTCTTAATCTTCAGTGCAGTCATTATATTCTTACACTTTAGGATTTCTGTTTTGTTTTGTTTTTTTGATGGTTTCTATTTCTTTGTTGAACTTGTTACTTATTTGTGCACCGTTTTCCTAATTTTGTTTGTCTGTGCATTCTTGTAGTTTACTGAACTTTTTAAAGAGGATTACTCAGAGTTCTTTGTTAGACAGTTAACAGATCTCCATTTTTTTAGGGTAGTTATTGGAGATTTATTTGTTTCTGTTGGTGGTATCATGTTTTTCTGATTCTTCATGATCCTTCATTCCTTGCATTAATATCTATGTATTTAAGTAAGCAGTCTCCTCTTCCAGACTTCACAGGTTTGCTTTGGCAGGGAAAGACCTTCACCAGTCAGCTGGTAGCAGTCGTGGGCAAGTAAGGCTCTCTACCAGGATCTCTGAGCAAGGCTACTGCATATGCTCTGAGGTTGCAGGGGTTGCTGCTGGCTGGGTTACTTGGTTGGGTGGGTCTGCTGGCTGGACTGTGCATTCAAGTGGGGCCACTGCGGGGGCTCCCTGTTCAGGCGGGGCTTCTGGCTATGTTTTATGGTTGGGTTGGGCCACTAGCTCTGTAATCACCTCTGGTTGGGTGAGGTTGCAGGCTGTGTTCCCTGGCAGGATGGTACACTGATTGGATACCATGATTGGGCAGTTGTGGGATGGGCTCTGCAATCATTCCTGGTCAGGTGGGGTCTCAGGCTGTATTTTCCAACTGGGTGGTGCTGTTGGCTGGGCTCTGTGCCAGGTGCAGTGGCAGGCCGGGATCTGGCTTGGTGGTACCATGGGTTGGGCCACAAGGCCGTCCAGAGTCACCAACCAGTCTTCCTGGTTGTATGGTGTCAGGGGATATGCTCAACAGTTGGGCAGGCCATCTGGCTTGGCTCTTTGCCCAAGCAGGGCTGTAGGATAGGCTTCCTGGCTATCTGGGTTCTCTGGCCAGGCTTCCTGGATGAGCAGGACTTGAGGCTATGCTTGGCAGTTGGGTTGGGCTGTGAATTTGCTTTCCTGCCTGGGTGGGTTGGGAGTATGGCCCTTTGACTGGAGACCCAAATCACAGAACTGCCAACTGAGCCCTCTGGCCAGATGGGGCCACTGGCTTGGCTCTGCAGATGGGCACTGCTGCTGGCTGGGGTCTTTGCTCAGGTGCCACTGCAATATGGTCTGTTAAGGTTTGAGTGCCGATTGCTGTAAGCTTTGCCCCTCTTCTCCATCTCTTATCTGATTCCCTGAGATCAGAGACCTGAGAGGGCCTACCAGGATGTGTCCTGCAACATTGAATGTCTACCTTGGGCTCTCTTTTCCCACTGGAGAAACCATAGACCTAGTGCTATGTCAGCCTGGAGGAGGGGTGATGTGGTCAGAGTGTAGCCACTCCTCTTACCTTTCTAAGGTGGTCCTTCTCAGTCTCTGTGTTTCAGAGGGGTGCTTCAGCCTCACCTCCTGGTGGGGGTATTTCCACAATGGTGACTTGTCTATGGATAGTTGCTAGTTGGTCTTCTTGAGAAAGGGACTGAAGTCTGGAATGACCTATGTTGCCATCTTGATGACCTACTGCAGCTCTGCCCAGTCATCTGGTATGGCATAAGTTAACTTCCGTACACAACCAAACAACTGTGGGTGGTTTCCTCATTCACATCATAGTAACAGGGAACTTGTACTTCTTCATGAGCAGAGATTGAAAACTATTCACTTACAAAAGTCAAGAATAAGACAGTTTCTTCAAAGTTTCAAGTTGGTGCACAAGGAATATTTCTTGGATTAGGAAGCATGGGTTGGTATCAAAGCCTGCTGATCCTATAGGAAGTGGGATTGCTCAAAAAGGGTATCTCTAGCTGATGTCTTTAGTGTAAGTGAAACTGGAATTATTCTTAAAAGCTTCATAACATGTAGTGTCAAGGTTGTCTGGGGAGGAAAATTATACCCTGGTCTCAGTTGGGCCTTGAAATGATATCAAGCAAGTTCATCATGCAGCCAAAAAAGGATCTGATGCCATGAAAGGAGAGATGAGTGACTTTTAAACGGAGCAGGGGAACTTGAGTAAAATGATACTGGGCTTTGGAACCAAATGGAAAGAAAAAGCCAAATGTTCCCTGTGGTTGTTTAGTTTCCATCAATAGCACAAAACTGTTTGCAACCCTTTGTTAATTGTAAGATGGGAGGCCAGCATTTTCTGATCATTTACTCTCTGACAAGCTCTCTAATGATGCTTTGCTATATGATAAGGAATTTCATTTCCGCAAGTAAGATGTGAGGTGGGTGGTGGATACCCCATTCAGGCATGATACGACGATTTGTTAGTGAGATTCAGTGGCCATGTCTCCAGAATTAAGTCAACAGCTTACTTGGGCACAAAAGTGACTCGTCTTTTGATTATGTTTAAAGAACAGCATTGGAAAGCAATATTTTAGTTGGCAAACTCTATCTGTAAAAGGCCAGATATTAAATATTTTAGCCATTGCAGACCATGTGGCATCTGTTGCAACATCTCAATTCTGCCATTATAGCAGGAAAGCAACCACGGATGATTTGTAAATGAATGGGAGTGGCTGTGTTTCAATAAAACTTTATTTATAAAAAGAGGTGGTGGGCCATCATTTGGTGACCCCTGCATTAGAGGAACAAAACTTTATGGGAGAAGATTGTAAGGTGGATGTGTTTTATCTGTAGGAAACATGCATGCAAGCTTCCCACTTGGTGCATGGTAACTGCTTGATAGTTATTTAACAAGCCAGATCCATGAGCCTATATTTCTGCTGATTGGAGCAAATATAAGTAGGCTTTAATTGCATTATAAAACAAGAGGTTAGGTATTTTAAAAGGTTCTTTTTAAAGCTAAGCTGCTTGTTAGATCTTATCAAAGGAGCTATGGGCCTCAGAAGTCTTTACCAATAAGGGAACTGCACGATGTGGGTTGCGCTCAGTCCTGTTTGAGGACACGGAACTGACTGCATTTTAGGATGCACTTCTAAGACATAAAGTCAGAGAGGTTTGAGAACCAGGAAGGAGCGGTGAGTCACAGTGATTACTTGAATGTAGTGGTGTGGAAGAAAAGGTCAGAACAGCCCCAAAGTTTTGAACTAGGATGATCAAAACAGGAATGCCATAGCTGAGCTCCAGAGCCACAAAAAGATACTGTGATTGGATTCTGCAGGTTATTAAAGACAGTGAACTCAAGTTCTTCATCCCTTGCTCCTTCCTTGCTTCTCATCCTTTTGCTCTAATCTTCCTCTTTTCCTGGCAGTGCTAGATTATGTCTGTGTCACCAGGCAAAATTTCTGGTAGAGTCATTCAACAAAGTCAACAGTATTTACTGGATATCCACTGTGTGCCAAGCATTGTTGGGGCACTGTACCCAAACTGGACTATCACCTTGCTTATCTCTTTGTTTCAGCAATGAGTTCAGAGCTGGTGGATTATAAACAATCTAGAATAGATCCTTCCTCCTGTGTTTTATTTGATGTGCCATGTAGTCTAACTGGTCACATCTAATGCCCAAGCTGAGACTTCTCTTGTGGACCAAACTCCCATGTTTTTCTGTGATTGCTTAAAGAAATCTGAGCAAGCCTTTAGAAAACTTATCTGTGCTATGAGGTTCTAGCATTCAAAACAGAGATTTCACAAGCTCATCAGGCAAGGAAAACATCAAGGCCAATGGCTATGCCTGCCCCAGTGTCATCTTCGTATAGATAATTTACCATCCAGAGCAGAAATGAACCTGGGCCTTTGGAGTTGGCAATAGTTTAGCCAGTGGTCTTCTGAGAGGATTCTGGAAGATAAGGTTCTGGCATTCCACTCTCTTTTAACGTTAGATGTAAGTCTGTCAGACCATACGTGAATACAGATCCTATTGATTAGGAGTAGCTTGTCTACTACAAGCCAAGAAATTGAATATAGACTCTGGGAGGGAGGACATTTTAAGGCAAGGTTGTAGATGGATGAGTAATTTGAAGAAAGGAAGTTGGATGGATGAGGGTAAGTTCCGAGGTTAGCTCATTAGAAGAGGACAGAGAGGTACAGGAAGGGAGGGAGGGGAGGTAGAAACAGAGTGACCGTGAGGCCATCAGGACAGCAGGAGGTCAGAACGAAGGGCTCTGTTGCACCAATGTCTCTGGCATCTCCTAGTCATGCCAGGCAGAGGAGGGGAGTTGTACTGTGTCCTGTGGTCACTGACTTTACTCTGAAGATGGCATCTGAAAATGGTGCTTAGAGGTGGTCTCAAGAAACACCCCCTCCTCAACAAAGTCCAATGCAAATCTGTTATCTGAAGCAACAAATTCTTATGTAAAGCAAAGCACTTTTTAAATTCTTTTAAATGATGTTAACTCTGGCTGTTTACCTCTGAAGGCTCTGTAGATGAGAATCCCTTAATCAGTGCATGATTACTGATTAGAAACTGCCCCAAACACAATGCTAATAAGCTTGGAAGAAGAACTGGTGTTACCTGAAATTCCTTTCAAGTTAGCTTTGAGTGGGTCGAAGAGATCGGTAACTCCCCAGGAATATAAAATGTTTTTCAAGTTTAAATGATTTTGGATCCTAAACCTAAAAAACAAAAACAAACCATCAACTTTCACTTAAAATTCTCACTTAGTGGACTTCCATACACATCACATGACAACCAAACCCCCTCACTTGAAAGTCAGGCTCATTTCCAGCTTCATCTGTCATTGCTCCTTCCCAGACCCCTGACCCCCTGACTAATCCGACCACACAGCACTCTCTCCCAACTCTGGACCTTTGCTTCTGCTGTTTTTTCCAGGTCTCCCTTGAGACCTTTCCTCTAAGCTCAGATCAGTTGTTACCCCTCCTCTTCCCCAGCTGTTCTGTAACGGTCAGTTCTTAAGGCCCCTTTAAACACTTTGTTTGACTCTTCTGATGTATAGAACATTCTGCTTCCTGTTACTGTTATTTATGATACTGTAAACTATTTGAGAAGAGAGCCTGGTCAGTTTTTAGTTCCTCATAATAATTAATGTTTAATGAGTGCTTACTATGTGCTAGGCACTACAGCAAGTACTTTATGTGCATATTCTCATTTCATCTTCACGTAACTATGTTATTATTATCCTCATTTTACAGATGAGAAAACTGAGGCTTAAAGAGTTTAAGAAGCTTGCCCAAGAGGACGTCCTGAGTACGTGGTGGAGCTCAACTCAGATGCGGCTGAGCACAGAACCTGTGCTCTTGGCGTCTACACTTCACTACCTCGCATCCCGGGTGGCTTCTCACACACAGTAGGTGCAGAAAAGAAGTTGTTGACTAACTGCCAATTGATAGAGTGTCTCATTTAATGTGTTTATCTTTGATACAACATATTTTCATGTTTGCTGTGTGCAGCGTGGGTCTTTGGTTTTCCTAGCAAGTCCCGAGAGTGGGAAGAATCAGCATGCCAACTTCCTCATGTTTCTTCAAGGGCAAGGCATTTAAAACTTTAACGCTGAAGGAGCCTTTAAAACTACAGCTGACATTATTTTTCTTTGAGAATAAAAAAGTTCAAAATGGAATTTAGATGGTCGTTTCTATAAACCATGCGGAACTTGTAGGAGAATAAAAATACTGCACAATATCAAAGTTCTTCACTGCCATACAAGACAATGTAACCAATATTTTAAACAAAGGAATCAGATTTTCTCGTATATGTGAGTTTTGAATCTGTTCAATAGTTTCAAAAAAAGGCACAAGCTTTCTCTAAGTATGATGATATTTCTCAAAGAAATTTTGGATCACCTTTTCTGAAATTTTCTTCCTTAAACTGCATTCTTTTGAGAACTCTCAATGTTGAAACACAGTGGTTAAGAACATGAACTTGGGAATCCAGTGCCGGGGTCTGAAAGCTGGCTCAGCCTCTTACTAGCTGAGGGACTCAGGGCAAGTTACTTTGCCTCTCTTTGCCTCAGTTTCCTTGCTTGTGAAACGAGCCTAATACTAGTGCTTAGTTCTTAGCTTTGTGAAGATTAAATAAAACAGTCCTTGTAAAGTCTTCAGAACAATGCCCAGTGCAGCTCATGCACTTTATTGTTACCACTGTGGTTTTATTGTTTTGCAGTGATATTGAGAAAGAGCTAAGGCACATTTGAAGCCAAGTATGGTGGTTATGGTAGGTGATAAAACTGGGTAATATCACTTTTAGTAACTAAAGACAACAGTAAAAGCGAGGTATGACTATGAAAGACGACAGTGATTTGTTTTTTGTATGGCTACGAAGGCCAGTCCAGAAGAAATGCTACAAAAATATCCTGAGTTAAAAAAAAATACCCTTTACCAAAACCAGACAAGGATATCACAAGAAAACGACAGACCAGTGTCCTTTATGAATATAGACGTAAAAATCCTCAACAGAATACTAGCAAGTTGAATCCAGCAACATATAAATCCCCCATGAGCAAGTGGGATTTATCCCAGAAATGCAAGGTGGGTTCAACATATGAAAATCAATCAAGGTAAAACACCATATTAATGAAATAATGGACAAGGGCCACGTGATCATTTCAAGAGATGCAGAAAAAGCATTTGACAAAATCTAGAATTCTTTCATAAAATCAAAAACCACTCAACAAACTTGGGATAGAAGGGAACTTCTTCAGCCTCAAAATGGGCATTTATAAAACTCCCACAGCTAGCATCATCCTTAACGGTGAAAGACTGAATGCTTTCCCCCAGATGAGGAACAAGATAAGGATGTTCACCACTTCTATTTAACATTGTACTGAAGGGTGTGCACGGCGCTTACGCAAGAAAAAGAAAGCAAATGCATCCAGAATCAGAAGAAAGAAGTAAAGGTATATCTATTCACAGATGACTTGGTCTTGTGTATAGAAAATCCTAAGGAATACACACACACACACACACACACACACACACACACACACACACAGAAAAAACTATTAGAATAGGTGAGTTCATCAAAGATACAAGATCAAGATACAAAAATCAATTGTGTTTCTTTATACTTGCAATGAACAATCTGAAAATGAAATCCCATTTAAAATAGCATCAAAAAGGAATAAAATACTTAGAAATAAATTTAATGAAAGAAGTGCAAGACTTGTACACTGAAAATTACAAAACATTGTTGGAAAAAACTAAAGAAAATCTAAATAAAATGAAACACATCTTGTGTTCATGGGTTAAAACTCCTAATGTTGTTATAAAGAAATTATTCCCCAAATTAATCTATAGATTCAACAAAATCCTTACCAAATTCTATCTGTTTATTTGGCAGAAACTGATAAGCTGATCCTAAAATTCATATGGAAATGCATGGGACGCAGAATAGCCAAAACAATCTTAAAAAAGAAAAACAAAGTTGAAGGACTCACACTTGCTGATTTCTAAACATATTAAAAAGCTATAGTAATCAGTCAAGAGTGTGTGTGGTACTGGCAAAAGTATAGATATTTGTGCCTATGGAATAAAATTGAAAGTCTAGAAATAAACCTATACACTTATGGCCAATTGATTTTGACAAGGGTGCCAAGAAAATTCAATGGGAAGAAAGAATACGCTTTTCGATAAATGGCTCTGAAACAACTGGAAAGCCACATGCAAAGGATGATGTTGGACCTCTACTTCATCCCATACCCAAAATTAATTCAAAATGGATCAAAGACCTAAATATAAGAGTGAAAACTAGAAAACTCTTAGAGAAAACATAGACACAGATCTATGTGACCTTGGTTAAGCAATGGTTTCTTAGGTATGACACCAAAAAAACCCACAAGAAACAACAACAAAAATAGATTAAACTTTATCAAAATAAAAACATTTGTGCTTCAAAGGACACCATTAGGGAAGTGAAAAGACAACAACCCACAAAATGGGAGAAAATATTTACAAATCATGTATCCAATAAGGAGCTAGTATCTAGAATATAGAAAGAACTATTGTAACTCAACAATAAAAAGACACATAACCAATTTAAAAATGAACGAAGAATTCAAACAGATATTTCTCCAAAAAAGATATATAAATGGCCAACAAGCACATGAAAACATTGTTGACATTAGTAGTCTTTAGGGAAATATAAATGAAAGTCAGACTGAGAGACCAGTTCACGTGCCATAATGGCTCTAATCAAAAAGACAGGGGATTCCCCCTACAGCTGTTGTCACACACAGTTGTGAGGTCACCCAGGCTGCAGTGACTTGCCCCCAGCCTGAGGAGGAGGCCAAAGCACAGAGGAGGGCATTGCTGAAGGGCAGAGGAGGTGAACGCATCCTGACTAATGTAACTAAGAATAACGACACAGTTCCTGAGTGCAAGCTTTATAACATCCCTACTTTTTAATCCACAATTTGGGAAGGCAGTCTTTGCCCTTTCCCTATCTCCCTTGCCTCCATAAAGAGGGGCCTTTAAAAAAATTATGGTAAAATATACATTATATAAAATTTACCATTTTAACAATGTTAAGTGTATAATTCAGTGGTGTTAAGTACATTCACATTGTTGTCCAATCATCACCAGTATCCACTCCAGAACTTTCTCATCATCGCAAACTGAAACTCTGTACCCATTAAACATGAAGAGGGTCTTAGGGAAAAAAAGGACAATAGCAACTGTTGACAAGAATATGGAGAAACTGGAACCCTCATACATTGCTAGTGGGAGTGTAAAATGGTGCAGCTACTTAGAAAACTGTCTAGTAGTTCCTCAAACTGTAAAGTGTAGAGCTAACACATGACCCGGTAATTCCATTCCTAGGGTATATACCCAAAATAATTGAAAATATATAGCCACAAAAATGTGCACAAATGTTTGTGGCAGCCAAAAAACAGAAACAAGCCAAAAAGTGTCTTGGCACCTAAATGTCTATACGTGGATGAATGAATAAATAAAATGTAGTATATCCACACAATGAAATATTACTTGGCCATAAAATAGAATGAAGTACTGGGGCTTCCCTGTTGGCGCAGTGGTTGAGAGTCCGCCTGCCGATGCAGGGGACACGGGTTCATGCCCCGGTTCGGGAAGATCCCACGTGCCGCGGAGCAGCTGGGCCCGTGAGCCATGGCCGCTGAGCCTGCGCATCTGGAGCCTGTGCTCCGCAACAGGAGGGGCCACAACGGTGAGAGGCCCGCGTACCACAAAAAAAAAAAAAAAAAAAGAAATTTCTTAAGGACTTCCCTGGTGGCGCAGTGGTTGAGAATCTGCCTGCCAATGCAGGGGACACGGGTTCAAGCCCTGGTCTGGGAAGATCCCACATGCCGCGGAACAACTAAGCCCGTGCACCACAGCTACTGAGCCTGCGCGTCTGGAGCCTTTGCTCCGCAACAAGAGAGGCCGCGACAGTGAGAGGCCTGCGCACCGCAATGAAGAGTGGACCCCACTCGCCGCAACTAGAGCAAGCCCTCGCACAGAAAAGAAGACCCAACGCAGCCCAAAATAAATAAATAAATAAATTTATAAAAAAAAAAAAATAGAATGAAGTACTGACACAGGCTACAACAAGAATGAACCTTGAAGACATTATGCCAAGTGAAAAAAGCCAGACAGAAAAGGCCATGTATTGCAAAATTTCATTTACATGAAATGTCCAGAAAAGACAAATCCACAGAGAGAGAGAGTAGATTGCCTAGGGCTGCGGCGAGGGGGATGCGAGTGACTGCTAAAGGGTGTGGAGTCTCTTTTTGAGGTGATGACGATGTTCTGGAATTAGATAGTGGTGATGGTTGCGCAACTTTGCAAATATACTAAAAACCTCTGCATTGTACACTTTAATTGTAAATCCGTTTAAAAGAATGGGTTTTATGGTATGTGAGTTATCTCTCAATTTAAAAAGGAAGAAAGAAAACACCCTCAGAAAAGCACAAAATGCACATGACGATGATCAGCAGCTCCTTGAGGGAAGGGCAAGCTCATTTGGGGTATATGAGATCTGGTGGGTTTAAGAAAATGCACATATCATGTCTAACATAAGAAAAAAATGCTCATTGTTTGGCTTCCCACTTTGTTGACCTAAAAACTAAGTGTTTTACTCATTAAACAAATATATATTTGACATAATTAGTCTTTCTTGTGGGTTTTCTTGATTATTCTTTTGGTATGATAATGTTCCTAATGAAGACTGACAGTCCTTATATATTCCATTTTATTTCTTTATAAATAAAAGTTTACTTTGGAAGGTAGATATCATAATTCATCCAGAATCTACTGATGCACTGCTTGGTGATGTTTAACCAGAAGGCTCACGTCATTGCCATACAATTTTTGCCTGGCTACCCACAGAGTGCCCTAGTTTTTGCTCTTGCTAAGTAAAATATGCAGGCTGACTTTACAGCAGGTCATACTAAGTGATGAATCAATGATTTGTGGAACTAGAGGAAAATTCTTGCCCAAAAGCTGACTTGCGTCTACCATGGTCCAAAGTTTCGTACCCAAATCTAGACCTAAAATAGTTTTTACTTCCTTCTTTATTCCCTAAAGGGCTTAAAGCTAGTTTTTTAAAACTTGGTTAGTTTTGCTTGTGAAATAGCCCTAATAGGGAAGGGGAGTTTTATTTCCCTAAAATCTTCTATCCTTCTCAGACAGCAGGCAGTCTTAGGGAGATTAATTTTTTTTTGTTGTTTAATCTGGATGAGGTCAGGTGTGAAGCAATACTTGGGTTACTATGACCTCTGCCTTCCTGTCCCTTCTCTGTCCTCCAAAGTTTTTTAGGATCATTCCTCAAGGGTTTGCAAGTTCTAAAGGCAGATTCAGCACCAGTGAAGAGTTCGCAATGGAGCTAGGCACCTCCCTGGGGCCTCTTCCTTATACCAGCTGCTCCAGGACAAGGCCAGCCATCTGCCTCATACGCTCAAAAAGACTGTAGCAAATTCCTGCACCTGGCTGTATTTTCTCTCCACTTTTAGCCTTGAACGCTCTTCCTCCTTTGCTGAGCTTCTCTCACACATAACAGAAAGATCAGGGCTGCTTCTGCTCCATGCCAGAGAGATCTGTTGAAATAGCCAGTCTTTGGACTTTGATTTGGGGTCTAAATATTTCGCTTGGAGAGATAGGCTTTGTCTTAGAGTTTAGTTCACCTTCTGCCCTCGCTATGCCGGATCCCACTTTAGACCTTGGCCCTTCACTCACTGGGTCTCTGTGTGTTTTTGTTCCAGTGCCTGGACTTATTTTTAACTCCTCGAGGGACCACTGCCAAGGCCTCTGGCTCAGCGCTGCTGACAGCCTGGTCAGTGGAGGAGCCCAAGGCGGCCAGTGGGAAGGCACACGAAGAATCCACATGCTTCAAATGAACCCTCGGATACTTTTCTTGCTTGATGCTGGTGTACAAATTAATTACGCATTTACTCTGATTTCAAATGTACCGGAGAAGCTTATCATTTAAAGATGTTCGTTGAGGAATCCTTTGTAAAGTAATGAGGTTTGCAAATAGGTTTTGTTTTGCAGAAGCAAAATCCAGCACCATCATTTAACTTTTTCACCTCTTGGGGTTTTGTATTGGTACCCATTGGGTTTTCTTAAAGAAAGGCTCACCTTTATTTAGAAAGAATAAAACTTTCAGCACAAGGACCTAAAGTCTTGAATTCGTATGCTTTAATTTGCCTTCAGATCAGAATTATATCTGTATTTGCTCAATTGCATAAGCGATCTTGCCTCTTTGGTTTTGAAAATGATGTTTGTATACTCTTAGGATGTGACAAGATTTAGGGCACATTCCTCCAAGGTACCTGTACAGACCCTCGAGTCAGGCCACCTGGGTTCCAGGTCTGGCTGACTGAAGCAGGCTGCAGAGCCCCCCGTCACGACAACGCAGCTGGCTCACCTGGGCAGGAGCACGTCCATCCTGGCTCTCTTCAGGCTGGAGGTCCAGATGTGGAGGATGCTGGCTGTGAGGTGAGGCTCAATGTGGCTCAGTGGCGTGTCTCTGTCTCTCGGCAGCAACAGGAGGAGACTGGCCACATTTCCCAGGTATGGCAGCTCGAGCACCCCTACCTGATGGCCCGCGGGGTCCTGGAACTGGCCTGGGGATTCAGCGGATGGGGGGTTAGTTCTGTCCCAGGAGTCCAGGGAACCTAACAGTGCCAGACCCTGGGAAGGGCCAGCTCACAGAAGTGGAAACAATGCATTTTATTAACAAACACGGTGTCCACCTCTGCCTCAGGGAGCAGTTTGAGGCCGAAGACTGTGGGTAGCTGTGGCCATCTTTTCTACTCCTAAGACCTAGAACATCTCTAAGATATTCTCATGGGGCTTGAACCCCAGGGCCGGCAGTGGCTGGGCAGGGTGGGGAGGATGGCACACGGGAGAGCCTGTCTTAAAGGGGCAGCCAGTCCAATCCTGGCTTGTTGTTGCCATGTCAGGACCCAGGCTCTTTGTGCCAGATTTTCCTATCTTTCAACAAAAGCTCTAAACCCAGATGTCACGGGAAATTTCTCAATTTCGAAAGCACTGCACAGGCCTAACGAAACAGAAGTCCGGGCCGGATTTGACCTGATGTAATTTGTACCCTGTAGGTCTCAGGATGGACAGCTGGGAGCTTGTGGGCAATGACACTGGCTGGCTGAGGACAAGTCCAGGCCATTGGGCAGAGCCTGATTTCAGAAGCTTGTGATGGGACGGTGGCAGCAGACCCAGATGGCCAGAGATCAGAAGACCCGGCGAGGGTTGCTGGTGAATGCAGACGCAGTGGCCAGACTCAGTGACAGGGCAAGATGGGCAAGTAACATGCAGCATCCAGCTGGGCTGGGGAGACCTGGCGGTCTGTGGCAGCCCCGGTCTCAGGTGGAGCTCCAGGCCTGATCCCTTCCCTGGGAGGACGGGGAGGTCTGGGCCTTAATGTCGAGGGACAGCTGAGTTGGCGGGTCACTAAGGCAAAATCTTAGGATCAGTGGGGAAAGACAGGGGCATGGTTCATACTCCTTATTGTATCTGTTCAATAAATATTTGCTCAGCCTCCATTATGTGCCAGCCACTGTACGCTGGGGAAAGCAAGAGCCTCTCAGAGCCTGCCTGCCAGCCACCGCCCAGCGGACGGATCAAGCCTGGGTCACAGCAGCGACGGGGAAATGTTAGGAGCAAGAACTACAATCGCTGTAAAGGTATATTTTACTTATTCAACAGACGTTCTTTCATTCCCGTCTTACTTGACCTCAATTAATAAGTACTGGCTGAATAAACTAATGAATAAATTCACTGAGAGCTCACAAGGGTCCTGTATGGAATCAAACCAGGATGATAGCAAGTTTTCTAAACACCGAAGTTCCTAAAACACTGATTCAAGTCTCACTGGCTTAATTAGTGAATAACAACATAATTAGTCCCACAAGCCGGAGGGAGCTGAGCCTGCAGACCAGGGTTTGGCGGGGTGCAGGGGAGAGGAGGTGTGTAGGGGGCAGGGCAGTGGGGGATGGGCAGCGGGGTCCCTCCCTCCCTGGCCTCGTTGGGGCCCCACTGGAGCACCCACAGTACTCACTAGTCTGCTGGGATGGGGGGCAGCCTGGCGTACCTCCACTGCGAGGGGGATGAGTGACAGTGGGCAGGGTAGGCAGGCAGAGAACCCTGGTATTTCAGGCCAGTGGCACTTTCGGGTGGACATGCTCTCGAGAACCTTCTAGACTGGACTCTCAACCTTCCATCCTTTCTCAGCACTGAACACTGAGGCCGGTGTTCATTTTACGGGAGTGACTGCCAGGGGAAGGGATTTGCCCAGACATTCTTGGTTTCACACTAAGTCCCCCCCTTTACTCAGCGCGGAAGGAAAGGCCAGGCATGAAATCTGGTTTCTCTTCCCCGTGTGCCCCCTCACTATCCTGATAGCCTCCGGCTCCCTGGTCTGTCCTTCCTCCGTGGGCCCCGCACAGCCGAGGGTATCGCAGTGATGCTCGGCCCCATCCTTTCAGAGCGAAGCCCTGGCCTCCCCCTCCTGCCCTCACGGCTCCCTCCCGGGCTCTCGCGGCCCACCGTAGTTGACCTCGGCCGTTTGGTACATCATGGGGACCTGGAGGACGACGTCCTTGGCACAGGTGAAAGGCAGGAGCTGAGTGTCCGAGAAGGAGAATCGGTGCCGCCAGGCACTCTGGAAGGACACGGTGCTCACCAGCACCAGCTGTGCGGACTCCACGCCGCCGCCGCCTTGCTCTCAGGTGGAGCCCCCGGGACGCTCACCTGCAAGCAGAGAGCGGAGCGCCGCTGTGACGCTGACGCTTGCGTGCACACCCTCCCGGGTGCTGAGGCATCCCCGAAATTGGGTTCGTAGCTTGCTTTTTAGTACTTAGTTGTGGAACTGTAGTGTTTGTAACGAGCTGTGGTTGGAGACCATGCTTTAATTTTTTTCCGAACAGCTTGGGATGCCCTGGCTTGTTCCAGCTGTGTTCCGGCTGGGACCGTTTCCCAGGAAGCGCGAGGCCTGCGCAGCTCAGACAGCCCCCTGGGAGGGACTGGGCGCTGTGATGGGAGACGCTGCACAGTGTCACCTCTACCCCCCACCCCCATGGCCCCAAATGCTGCTGGGCCTCATGCCTGGCAGAGCCTTTGTTTACACAACAACGTCCAGGGCATGGGCTTGAAATTCTGGAGCGGGCTGGCCACTCGTCAAGCGGCCACGTTGCTCCAGCTCATTATTCATTTACTAAACACACACTTTGCGCTAGGCTCTGTTTTCAGTGCTTAGCAAACGCTCCCCAACTCCCCCTGCCAGCTCTATTGTTATTCCCAGTTTTAAAGATGGGGCACCACGACTCAGATAGGCTGTCCAAGGTCTCATACTTGTGAGCTACAAAGTCACCATCCGCCCAGTTACCCAAGACAGAGACCTTGGATTTGAACCCAAGCAGCCTGGCCCCGGTCTCGGGGCACCAACTACCCGTCTTTCTTGGAGGACCATCCATTCCCCGGCGCCGCACCGACCCCTACCCGCGGGGTTGATAGCAGCAAACCGTGGCCTTGCGTCTCCCGGAAGCACAACAGCTGCAACAGGGAGTTAAACGTTTTTAAGTAAATTGAAAGACATTGTGAAACGTTGGAGAAAACTGAAAGAGAGGAAACCTCCTCATCAATAAAGATCTTAACGTCTGCATTTTAACTCTGCACTCCTGCCGGCAAACATATTGTTCTCAATTCGTAAAGTACGTATTCCCTGTTCTGTCTTTTAAACACTGGCTCTTCAACGTTCTCCCTATTTCTGTGTAACCTTTGTAATCATCAAGGATGCTGGAGCCAGACTGCCTGGGTTAGAATCCTGGCTCTGCGGGTGCAGGGCAGGAGGCACAATTCTCTGTGCCTCAGTTTCTCCGTTTGTAAAATGGGGACAATAATAGCACTTAGATCTTAGGATTACTGTGAGGGGGAACTGAGCTAATAGGCACGGAGCACTTAGAAGGGTGCTAGATAAATAAACTGAACACTCAGTAGATGTTAATGATGTTCATCATCTTTGATGGTAATTACAGCTGCATGATATGTAGGTGCTATAATTCACTGAATCATCCCTAATTGCTGGACAGGTAGGTTATTTATCAGTCTTTTTCTTTGATAATACTGGGCTAAACGTCTTATTACATACAAGTACTTCCTTAAGCTAAATTCCCAAGATACCACTTTTGGGGCTCCTACTGCCTCTCGCTCTGAAGGGAGTTAGCTGTCGATGAGAACAGAGCTCAGTGGGAACACACCTGGGGGGCATTGCATGGAACAAAGCCTGCAGGGCTCGGCTGGGGGTGGGAGGCTCTGAAGAGCGCCCTTCTGGGTGTGCCTGCGTTTGTGCCTGTGTCTCTGGGGGTGGGGGAGGGGCAGAATGGGACCAAAAGTGAGCCTTGCTTCACTCAAGGGTAGGGTCTTCCAACAGGAGAAGGTTCTGCTGCAGTTGAGGGCGGCCTGAGGACCCGTCGCCTGGCTTCTGATGAGTAACGGGGGGGGGACCTGTCTCTTCAGCCCTCCACCTTTAGCCTCATCAAGGTGGACGATTTTCCTTTACCTGTGGTCTGCCTGGGGGCCCATCCGTTGGCCAGGATGGTGGTGCCATTGGGCTCCCTGAGGTTGGCTGCCTCCAGGCTGCTGTTGGCCCACCGGGAGACCTGCTCCACGAAGCAGGGGGCGAGTGGCATCCCCGTTTGCACGTAGAGGGTGCAGGTCAGCTCCAGCTTGGCGCCAGGGCTGGCGCTGGGTAGCGCGGTATAAACAGCTCGAAGCCACTCTCTGACCCTTGGGTCTGCAAAAAAGATGTTGGGATCGATCAAAATGGTGAATGTAAGAGAGGAGTTAGCCCCAGCTCTGTTTGCACGTTGCAAGGGAATGGGACCCCAGAGGCTCCACTCTCATTTCCCACGGTTCATCCACCATAGACAGTCAAATGGGTAAAGTCATAGCTAAGTTGCTCAGGAATTAGCCTGGATCCACAGATTAAAAGTTGAGGGGGAAGAGGGCTTCCCTGTTGGCACAGTGGTTGAGAGTCCGCCTACCGATGCAGGGGACATGGGTTCGTGTCCCGGTCCGGGAAGATCCCACATGCCACGGAGCGGCTGGGCCCGTGAGCCATGGCCGCTGAGCCTGCGCGTCCGGAGCCTGTGCTCTGCAACGGGAGAGGCCACAGCAGTGAGAGGCCCGCGTACCACAAAAAAAAAAAATAAATAAATAAATAAGTTGAGGGGGAAGAAACTAGATTTGAAAGAAATCAGCCTGGGATTAAGTCAAATAGAAAAACACTACCAACCTCTCAGAGACTATGCTTCCTAAACACCTTGAGTCAGAAATGTAGCCCAGTGCTACATTCCCTCATCCCCCTGAGCCCCAGCAGACAGCCCGTTATTATTCATGTCCGCGAGAACCTGCAAGAATGTTGAGGAAATAATAGGCATTTGAGAGAGTCAATGGTTTCCACCTTCCTGGCGGCAGCTGGGCTTCTGGTTATTCACGGCTTACACAGCAGATTGCTTCCTTCTCTCCATAGTCAACAGTAGATTTCTTTTTCGTGCTGTTGTTCACAACTGCGGGTCTCTCCCCCCAGCCCTGGGCATCTGGAGCTGGAGCTAGGCCTCTTGCCTGCTGCTGAGTCATGACACAGTTGAGTATCCTCCTGAGACGTGCAGGCTGGGCTCTTCCAGCAGTCAGGACCCCTTCCCAGGCAGGCTGCCTCTGGAACACGGCCCTTCCCTTGTCCTCCTGGCCTCCTCTTCGTCTTAGGCATGGCCCAGTGGCTGCCCACAAATCTCCCCCGTGACACCCAGGCTTTGCACCCTATTCCTGCCCCACCCTGCCCCTACTGGCTCTCCCAGGGCGCCAGGTAGAGTGACTCTCTGTCTTGGCTTGGGGGTCCGTCCACACCACGTCCCATCCTTCATGTCACAGAGGCCAGGCCAAGAGGCAGCAGCAGACCCCCTACCCCTGACGTGCCGGCCAGAGTCCTTCTGGGGACACAGAATATATGCCGACCAGGGTCCCCAGCCACCAGGCTGCAGAACGGGGTTGTGGGCAGATTCTACTCCACAGAACTGTCACTACCAAAGCTGCTTCCTAGAGTCGACAACTGTGCTGCTCCTCAAGTGCTTGCTTTTTCTTTTAATGAGAAAAGCCATGAATGAAAAAAAATTCCCATCAGATTTTCCTCTACTGAGGAAGGTCATAAGTACTTATGGAATCATGTCCCTGTAGAATGTAGACTGTCTGCAGGGGAGAACGGAGACATTTCTGTGGTCCTCAGTGTCACGTGACCTCAGGGGATGGTCACAGAGCTCTCTGTCCTCTCACCCTCTCTGGCCCAGAGGACCAGCTGTCCTTCTAGCCAGGCACTTCCAATTAGCAGAGTCAAGACGCTTGAGAAATCTTGTCTCCACCTGAGCCTGCTTTGTCCCTACCATTAGCACATTGGAAGTGCTTTTCTAGATGCTGGCGGAATGAACAGACAGCGTCAGAATAAAAGATACTGAAGGTTGGCGGTGTTCACACTCTGTTAAACGCTCTACGTGCATGGTCATGGTTAACCCTTTCCACAACCCTGTGAATTAAGTGCAATTATGATCCCATGTATAGATGAGGGAGCCGGGGCTCAGGCAAATTAATAAACTTGCTCAGTGTAACCCGGCGTCACCCCCCGGCTCCCACCCTCTGGTGAAGGACAGGTGGGCTGGGAACAGTCTGCTCCTCTGCTCGGGAGAGCCTCACGAAGCCTCCTGTTTTGCTGCGTTTCCTAGGTCTTGTCTGTAATGTGGCAAAAGGGACTGAAGTGAGTGGTGACAAACGGCTCCCCCCTCCGCCCCAGCCCTTGAAACTGCTGCCTCAATTCCTGTCTCCTCCGCCTCCCCTCCTACAAAGCTGTCCTTCCTGCTGGAGGGGCTGGGTGGCTCTAACAGAACAGTGAGCGAGAAGGAGGGAAACCAGGGGGCTGCAGTAGATCAGGAATGTAGCGGGGAGGGTGGAGGGTCTGAAGGGAGGGTCCCTGGGATGGCGCAGAGTGGCAGGAAAGTGCTAGAAGAAATGGTATTTTCCTGAGTCCCGCTGCAGACCAGCCTTTTAACTCATTTGAGACACCAGCTTGGAAAGAGCCTTCCTTCTCAATACGTTAGCTGAACTGAACGTCTTGAATGTGACACTGAATCCAGGGGCGGGGGGAGGGGTTCTGGATTGTAAGATTAATTATATAAAATTCTCAGTTGGCAATTTGTGATGCTGATTAAAGAGGGTTAAGTTTCGGATGATGTGCAAAGGGTTTGGTTGAGCTGAGAGAGTGATGAAGATGAGTCTGGTGAAAAATCAAGAAGGTAAGGTGCTTAGATATGTTTCTGCAACTCTCAGTGGTTGACAGTGGGGCTAAAGAGTTGAGGAAAGAACATAGGACTGGAGTCAGAAAACCTGGAACTGGAATCCACTTGCCTGTGGGGTGAGCTGAGTCTTACCAAATCATTAACCTCTTGTCTCATTTGTAAAATGGGGACTTTAGGAGGCCTAGCGATTGCATATGTTTTCTCTAAGGACCAAATGACATAATGACTGTAAAAGTGAGTCCATATGCATCATCAAACAAGATTCTTTCCCAGGGGCCAGGCTACCTCCATCTCTGAGGCCTCTGTTCCCAGCATCATTCTTGTGATGAATAGAAAGCTGTAAAGCATTCTTTATTAATTTACCTGGAAAAGCAATGGGAATTCCTCGAACTTGGACCATTGGGAAATCGTGTGTTTCATGCGGTGAAAACAAAGGTATTTTGGGGGGATATCACTGGTGCCTGTTCTGAAACTCGTGCTGTGCTTTAGCACCAGCAGGTGGGGATCCTGGCAAAGCTGCTGGTGGTCACCTATTGGCTGGATGTCAGTGAGAAGACAGGGCCCATGGGTCCCACTGTGAACTTGGATGGATCTCTGTTGATCAGACGGGAACAGTGCCCCAAGCCCCTGGACTGCACCCACTTGTAAGAGAAAGGCTGGGCCAGGGCAGGGGTGGTGGGCAGTGGCAGGTTGTTTTTCAGTCAGCACGCAGCTGATTCTCTGAGCAATTTTGTGGCAAACAAAAATCCAGGGGTATTCTATTAACTAGAGCTCTGTAAGCAGCGCATTCCTGTTCGTAATAATTAACCATGGCTCCATAAGATAATGAAGCCATTTATGAGTAAGAAAAAAAAAGGTGGGATTATGTTCCACAGAGTCTGACCATTAAGCAATTCTGGAAGTTTGGTAATTCTTGAATGGGCTCTATGGAAACCCTGTTAATCATCATATTTGGTTAACCAGGTACCATGGTTGTCCCTGTAAACAAAGAATTGACTGTCATCGGTTCTCTTTCTCTGCAGGGTAACTGCACTTGCATTTCTCACTTTCCCCGTAACCCTGACTTCTGGGAGAATCTGTTTCAAGGCTGAAATGCCCGCCCCTCTTTCATATTCCTATTTATTCTTCATAAGCTAACTCAGGTGTCATGTTTTCTGGGGAGGCTTCCTGATCTGCCAGTGGAATACATCATTCCCTCCCCTGTACTAACTTATTTCAAATGACACTGCCTTGTGTTAAATGTGTTTCTATGCGCATCGTTCCTATGAGACTGAGCTTTTGTGTTCAGCGGTTTCCTTACATACCTGGCTGCTAAATTCCTGGCGTAATACCAGCCCACGCGCAGGAGCTCAAAAGTACTTGATGGATTGTGTTGCACTGAATCTAATGTGGCTGTCCAAGAGTGACTCCATGGATACGTGCATTTCCGTGATATACTTGCTGAGGAAAATTCAGCTTGATAATTTATGTTTGTCTTCACTTATCCCCAGAGAGAAAACACATTTGTCTGTTGGCCAGCAGGCCCACAAGAATTGTTTTGGCAGAGGACAGGGTACGGATGGAGGGGGACAGGACGCACAGCTGGTGCCTTGTGGCCTGATGTTTGGAGGGCTCACCTTTACTTGCCAACTCAAGATTCCAACTCAAAGGAAGCTCTTGCCATGACTGTCCTGGTATTAGTTCCTGTGCTTTCTAAAAAGTATTAATTTATACAATTGTAGCTCCCATCCTTTTTTACTGGCATCTTATTCCAAGAGAAGAAAAAGCTGTGTGCACGAGTGTCTGTGTTTGTATGGAGTTGGGAGGTTGGGACCAAGGCCAGGCTTTGCCAGGCCCTGAGTGTGGGCCAGGTGTGGCTGACCTGGCATTCATGAGGCTCTTGCCGCCACTGACAGAGCTGTTCTGAAGCCCATAATCATAGAATTATGTTGGTAGGTATGGCCCTGCCTTGAAGTCACAGATTTATGAAAGCAGGTTGGTCAACAGTGCGAGCTCTGAAGCCGGACAGCCTGGGTTTGAGTCCCAACTCTGCTGCTTCCTAGCTGTGTGACCTTGGGCAAGTTGTTTGTACTCTCTGTGCCTAACTAGGCTCATCTCTAAAATAGGTTTGATGAGATAATTACCTACCTCAATAGGGTTGTTGGGACAATGAATTAAATTATATTTGTAAAGTGCTTCAAACACATCCTGACACCTAGTAAGCACTATGAAAGGGCTTGTGAAATGCAACTGAGAAATTGCCACCAAACCTAGAGTAGAGGGAACCTTAAACATCATCTGGAGTAACGATGCAGAGTTTGAGTGCCTTCTGCTGTGCACTTGCCTGTGGGCAACCTTCTCTGCCTGCCCCCTGGGGACAGCCTAAACGGCAGGAGGGTAAGTGTGAGCAGGGCAGTGGGCGTGGGCAGCAGAGTAGGGGGAGCAGCGGCCCGCTTACCGTGGACGGTGTACCCCAGGGCCTGGACCAGCTGCCTCCGGGTGTTCCCCTGGGCTCCGAACTGCAGGAGCTCCAGAGGGATGAAAGCACCGGCGGGGGAGAGGACCAGGTTGGTTCGGTTGCCGTCCGTGGCCACGATCCGGTAGAGGCGAAGCGCGAGCTCCGTCCTCAGCAACGTCAGGTCCTCAGGGAGGTCGCTGGCTCCTCCAGGGGGACAGGCATGAAGGAGGAAGAGAGCAAGCAGGACAGACCTCATGGTTCCTGCAGTGGAGGGAAGAGATGCAAGTGAGGCAAGAGCCGGTCCATCCTGCAGAGAAGCAGGCATCGGGCGCTGGGACAGGCTGAGGGTGCTGATCACTTAGCTGGCTTGTTACCCGCCCCTGTCCGCTCGCACCGGATGCTTCAGTGTATCCTGTTGTGTCCGCATTAGAAATACTGAGAAACCAAACTGTGAGTCGGAAGGCCTGGATTTTAGGCCTGCTCTGTCACTTACTACATGTGTGACCTTGGGTAAAGCTCTGGTCAGACCAGAAGCAAACCATTATGTTGGAAAATAAATGTAAGAAGTACATCCTACTCCGTTTTCTTGGTACTTAGCTAGCTTATAGGTGGGCCGTGTCTATCATTAATAATAATAGTAACAACAAAAATATACTATGTTAAAAAGGATTTAGTATATTTTCTCAGTTAATCATTGCAACAATCTTACAAGGTAGCTGTTATTATATTGTAAATATAGAGATGATGAGGTTTAGAGAGCTCAGTGGCTCATTTAAGAAAACATGAGGATAGAAAGAGGCCCATGACTCCAGTCCTGGTCTCCTATGGGTGGTACATGAAATATTGGGAATATAAATGCACATTAAAATATCGAGCCATGAGCTAATTGTACCTAGGATATCAGAATTCTTGTGATGTGAATTATTCTCGTAAAAAAGAACACTTTCACAGAGAGTAGAATGATACAAATATAACTCCTACTACAGAAATATACCCCTTCGAGGAAGAGAGTGCATTAGTTGGAAATTAATGCAAAGGAAAGAAGGTAAAGCAAAAAGTGTTTTCAGTGACTGTGCTACACAGACAGCCTGCAGCAATTTCTGCTAAGTTGTCTGACTTTGGTGTCAGACAGGATTGGTGTGAGGGAGGCCCAGTCCAAAGTCACTTGAGGATGAGAAATTTGCATGTAAAGCCACTGGACTCAAAGGTGTTTATTTCAGATAAAGGCCCCACATGGAAGAGTATCCTCTTTTTCTCAACTCTTCCATCCTGTAGGCAAGCACAAAGGCAGTCCCTGGATGACTTGGCATCTCAAGGGGAGGGACGTGCATGGACATGGGGGTCTTTCTGTGTGTGTGTTTGGAGGTCATTGTGAAATGACCAGTTCCCAGGACTCCTGAAGCTCCTATAACCTCCTGAAGGGACAGAGCAACCAGACCTTCATGCCCCTGGGCTCCCCATGACCACATCCCAGCCGCGGTTCACCGCAGATGAGCTGTTTACTCACGGACTCTTGTATGGGACTGTCAGAGTTTCCTTGCTTGTTTCTGTTCTCGTGGGTCTCCAGCGTTAACGTGCTCCCCTTTTAAAAAAGTGGAGCAGAATCTGCTTTGAATCACAAGACAGCATAGGGAGGAAGCTGGTAATTGCCGTCTCTGTCGGCGATGTCTCTACCACTCGGTCCAAATTCCTGGAGCCTGAGGTCCTGCAGAGAGCCAGGGGAAGGAGCACAGCCCGGCCAGCCAAGCCCAGATCGGAAACAGAGCAGGCCCTGGGGAGGGAGCCAGCCATACCCGTCAAGCCTTCTTAGGCTTGTGACCTGGTTGTACCAGCAAGGAACCCCTCATCTAGCCCTTTGTCACTTTGAGGAATTTCACTGATAACTCTGCCATTAGGGCTTTTGCTGGGTACCAGGTACCTAATGCTTCTCCCCTCCTCCTGTGAAGAAAACAATAAATCAGTCATTGGGCATGACTTGAAACTTTTAGCAAATGGCATTCTGCAAAAAAGAAAGAAAGAAAAAAAACCAATGCAAGATATAGCACAATCAGTTTGGAACAGGGTGACTTGCCTTATTTATTATTAATAAAAGTGAATGCACTTATTTATATGTAATATAATAAATATTATAAGTACTATTAACAATCTTGTTCTTTTCAGATACAACAGTTAATAAATCTGATGACTCAGTTTGAGAAAGAGACCATGTTGTCAATACACAAATGCACATTTTGGGAAAGAATAAGCAGATTCTATCCAAAGTCTGTCCTTGTGACCTATTCAGAATCTCATACATTTCAATTAAGGTCTTAGGCATTGTGTTAAGTACAAAATACACGGTAGGTTATATGTTGTTAATGATTAAAGAAAAGAAGAAGATTTGGAAGATTTAGTAATTTTCTCTCAGGCACCTGTTAGAGTTAATATTTGAAAAAGAATGAGGCTGTTTTTTATCTGACGACTACTCACACCCTTGTCATCAGTGGGTAAAATTCACTTTAAAGTAAACTGTTGACACTCAAGCCCGGAATCGTTTATATGTCTTAGGATATTTACACCTCTAGAACTGTTTCACATGAAATTTCCCCAAACCTTTAATGTAGATATAGTGCATTCTTGCATGCTTTGAACTCTAAGTTGTAGTATGATGGGGGAATAAATATGTATAACTTATTCTACAGCATCCAGAGCTGGCATCCCATCCATCCATCCATCCATCCATCCAATAGCTCTTACCTGCCTACTAGGTTCCAAGGCACTGTGCCAGGTCTGGTGGATGTAGCAGTGAACCAGCAACCTGGGCTCAGCTCTCAGGGGACCTGCAGTCTTTTCCGTGAGTGCAGACTTTTGATGTTGATACTGACGGTTTTAAGAAAAAGAACCAACCATGAGGAGGACCATGGTAACTTGCAAGGGCTGTCTCCCAACGCTGTGAGTTCCCCGTGGTTGCAATTATTTGAGCAGAAGCTGATTCACTCTTTGCCAGTGGTGGAGTTGGGGAGATGCTTATGAAAAGGTTTCCCAAATTAAAAAAAGTCTAGCTGTGTGACTTCTGCTAGCATTCCTTCCTACCTGACACTAAGAATGTATCATTCTAAATTGCTTTTACATTCTCAAGAAAAAAATACTAGGGAAGTTAACATACAAAAAATATTTCCTGTGTAGGTTAAACATTTCAAAGTGTGAATGAAATGAAAGATGGGCAGCAATTTTTTGTGTGTGTGCTCAGCTGTGAACCTGGGTAAGTCTCTTTGTTCTCTGACCATTTAAGCAGCGGTTATCATGCTTGTTTCTGCCTTGCTGGGATATCGGTTACACTGCTCAGGGAGCCTCCATTCCTGAAGATACTTATCATAATTATAACAACAAAACTAGTGAACATTATTGGGTGCTTACTGTGTTCCAAGTACTCTGTTATATCCTTTCAATTCATAATTGCAATGAATCCTCACAAGAGTCCTATGCGGAATGTATTATTATCGCCATTTTGGAGAGGATGAAACAGGTTCAGAGAGCTCAAGGTACTTGCCCAAGTTCCCACAGTTAGTTAGAGGCCAAGCTGGGTTTGAACGTAGGGCCGCCTTGATGCCAAGGCTCATGTTCTTTGCCACAGTTCTGGTGGTGTCTTTCAGGAGCCACGGGGCTCTTAAAATCCCTCATGGCTGTGGGATTCCAAGACATTTGGTGGAGAGCCCAGACTCTCCTGGCTCATAATGTGTGTCCACTCTGCCCACATTCACCAGGGATGCTATGGTGAATCTCCTGTAGACAGGCAGCTATGAGGTGCAGCACCTTTTTAACTATAGTTTTTAATTTTTCACAACCTGATTTTTTATAGGCATAAACTATAAGGCAAATCACTTTCAAACCCATCTACACTCCATCAGCATCCCACATTCCTGCCAATACTTGGTACTTCCCAGCTCTCTTATTTTTCCAGTGTAATAGGTGCAAAATTGTATCTCATTGAGTTAATTTGCATTTAGGTGATCACCAATGATTTTAAGCATGCCGTCGTATGCTTATTTTTGTGTTTCCTTTTCTGAAATTACCTATTCATATCCTTTACCATTTTTCTATATTGTAGTTGGGTTTTCTTCTTATTTTTGCAGTCCATATCTAGTATAAATCCCTTGTCAATTTTGGATATTACAAATATCTTCTCCTTTTCTGTCCATTATCTATTAACTATCTTCATGATGTCTTTTGTTAGAAAGAAATCCTTAATTTTGATGTATTCAAATCATCCTTTCCTATTGATTTGTAGGCCCCTTCTCTCATCTATTAAACCTCTGAGCTCTCTAGTCTATTCCATTGGTCCATTTATCTCTATCCAACTGTTTTCATTACTACGACTTTGAAATGTATCTTATTATGTAATAGGGCAAGTTCCTCTTCCTTACCATTCCTTTTCAATGCTGATTCAGCTTCCTATAGACTTTTATTACTCCAACTCAATATTAAAGTAAGTTTATTAAATACTTCAAAAAATCCAGCTAAAATTTGATTATGATGGCACTGAATCTACAGATTATTCTGGAACGAATTAATGTCTTAATAATATTAAATCACCCCATCCAAGACTATAAAATGTCTTTCCATTTATTAAAATCATCTTTTTTCCATTTAAATTAATTTTATTGTATATTGGAGTTTAGTTGATTTACAATGTTGTGTTAGTTTCAAATGTATAGAAAAGTGATTTTGTTATACATATACATATATCCATTCTTTCTCAGATTTTTTTCTCATATAGGTTATTAGAGAATATTGAATAGATTTCCCTGTGCTATACAGTAGGTCCTTGTTGATTATCTATTTTATATACAGTAGTGTGTATTTGTTAATCCCAATCTCTTAATTTATCCCTTGCCCCTGCTTTCCCCTTCAATAACCATAAGTTTGTTTTCTATGTCTGTGAGTCTGTTTCTGTTTTGCAAATAAGTTCATTGGTATTATTTTTTTAGATTCCACATATGTGATACCTGTCTTTCTCTGTCTGACCTATTTCACTTAGTATGATAATCTCTAGGTCCGTCCATGTTGCTGCAAATGGCATTATTTCATTCTTTTTTATGGCTGAGTAGTATTCCATTGTATATATGTACCACAGCTTCTTTATCCCTTCCTCTGTTGATGGACATTTAGGTTGCTCCCATGTCTTGGCTATTGTACATAGTGCTGCAACAAACATTGGGGTGCATGTATCTTTTTGAATTATGGTTTTTCTCCAGATACATGCCCAGGAGTGGGATTGCTGGATCATACGGTAGCTCTCTTTTTAGTTTTTTAAGGAACCTCCATACTGTTCTCCATAGTGGTTGTACCAATTTACATTTCCACAAACAGTGCAAGAGGGTTCCCTATTAAAATCATCTTCTGTAATAGACTACTTTAATAAAATGTTAAAGTTTTAAAAATAGAGATCTTGTATGCATTCTTGATTAAATTCCCATGTTTTATACTTTATTGCCATTTAAAAAAATTAATAGATTTTTAAAGGCAGGTTTAGGAAAAAAAAAAAAGGCAGGTTTAGGTTTCCAGAAAAATTGAACAGAAAGCACAGAATGCCTGTAAAGCCCTTCATCAGACAATCCCCCACCAGGTTCCCCAGTGATTAATATATTGCCCTGGTATGATTTGTTATAACTGATATGTTATCATTATTAATTAGAATCCATAATTTATATTAAGGTTGACTTTTTGTGTGGTACAGTTTAATGGCTTTGGCAAATGTATAATGTTTTGTGTCCACCATTGCAGTAACATACAGAATAGTTTCACTGCCCTAAAATCCTCTGCGCTTCACCTATTCATCCTTCCCGATCTCCCACCTGCAACTTCTGGCAACCACTGATCTTTTTATCGTCTCCCTAGTTTTGCTTTTTCCAGAATGTCATACAGTTGGAATCTATAGTATGTAGCCTTTTAGACGGGCTTCTTTTACTTAGCAATATGCATTTAAGATTCCCCCATATCTTTTTTGTGGCTTGATGGCTCATTTCTTTTTAAAAAAATTAATTAATTTTATTTTTGGCTGCATTGGGTCTTCATTACTGCGCGCGGGCTTTCTCTAATTGCGGCGAGCAGGGGCTTCTCATTTTGGTGGCTTCTCTTGTTGCTGGCTCTAGGCGCGCAGGCTTCAGTAGTTGTGGTGCATGGGCTTAGTTGCTCCGCGGCACGTGGGATCTTCCCGGACCAGGGCTCGAACCTGTGTCCCCTGCATTGGCAGGTGGATTCCTAACCACTGCGCCACCAGGGAAGCCTGATAGCTCATTTCTTTTTATCTCTGAATAATATTCCATTGTATGGATGTACCACCGTTTATTTATCCATTCACCTATTTAAGGACATCTTGATCAATCCCAGTTTTTGGCAATTATGGATAAAGTTGCTGTAAACACTCACATGCAGGTTTTTGTGTGGACGTAAGTTTGCAACTCATCTGAGTAAATACTTAGGAGCGTGAATGCTGGATAGTATGCTAAGAGTATGTTTAGTTTTGTAAGAAACAGCCACCAAACTGTGTTCCAAAGTGGCTGTACCATTTTGCATTCCCACAAGCAATGAATGAGAGTTCCTGTCACTCTTCGTCTTTGTTAGCATTTGGTGTGTCAGCGTGCCTGTTTTCTTACTGCTGAATTGTAAGCGCTTTTTGTTTATTTTGGGTACAAATCCTTTACCAGATATGTTTTTCAAATATTTCCTCCCAGTCTGTGGCTTGTCTTTCAATTCTTAATTCTTTTCTTCTATGAAAAATTTAGAGAATGCAACATGGTAAGTGCTTGCAAGAGTCACAGGGAAGGGAGTATTTAGGTCATGTGATCAACGCATGGTTATGTCGTTCTACTGGACAGTGGGTGTCACTGAGTTAGAGGCTGTGTTGGGCAGATGTCAGAGGGGTTCATGGTGTTTTTTAAAAATTTTATATCGGGGTATAGTTGATTAACAATGTTGTGTTAGTTTCAGGTGCACAGCAAAATGATTCAGTTATACGTACACATGTGTTGATTCTCTTTCAAACTCTTTTCCCATTATGGTGATTTCTTTTCCCCTCACATTTTTGTTCTGATTGGGAAGGGTGAGATTCGTGGTTATGAGAAGTTTAAAATGTAGGTATGGGGTGACAGGCCACGTGACGTGAACTGGACAAAGGGGAGCAGATGATCGGGCAAAGAGGTGGAAGTTGTTTGGGGACCTTACAAATGCTGGGGCTGTGTGCTCGGGGCATGTTGGGGTTTTGTTCACGCCGATGAGCTTTGGTGCTCATCCCAGCTGCTCTGCAGTCCAGTGTGGTACCAGAACCAGTGCAGAGAGCAGCTCTGCCTCAAAGCTGGCTCCAAATAATCCTAAGAACAGGGGAAATTAAGCAGAGAGTAATTAAGGTTGAAAATAGGAAAAAGGCACCAAACTGAGTTTGGATATTCTGGTTCTGTAGAGCTTGCTTTTCAGTGTTATTTTCTCATATATTTCTGTGTGATTCGTTAGCATTTTGGCCATTTTTATTAGTTGGATTTAAAAAATAATAATAAAACAAGAAGAGTTGGGACTATGCCATGTTTTTCTCTCTAGCCTTCAGCCTGGGATAACTAGACAGGGGAGGCCGGTCCCCACTAAGCCAGCATCATGTTTAGGAATTGGCAGCTGTAGTCAGTGGGAAAAATCAACCCAAGGGCTGCAAGCCCAGGACATGTGCTTCTCCTCCTTCACCACAGAGCTGTGGGCATCACTGATTTATTACAACAGGCTTTCCTGGGAGCTTGGCCTCGACCTACAAGGCTTCTCTGAGTAGGATTTGAGGATGCTGCTTCTAATTTATCATAGTTAGTTCATGCCCTGGTCAGCTCCAGCTGCTATGACAGAATACCACAGACTGCATGGCTTAAACAACAGAAATTTATTCTCACAGTTCTGGAGGCTGGGAAGTCCAAGATCAAAGCACCAGTGGATCTGCTGTCTGGTGAGGGCCTGCTTCCTGGTTTGTAGACAGTCAGGCGCCTTCTCCTTGTATCCTCACATGGCAAACAGAGAGAGAGAGAGAGATCACCTTTCTAATGTCTCTTCTTATAAGGGTACCAATCCCATTCATGAGGGCTCCACCCTTGTGACCTTATTACTTCCCAAAGGCCCTACCTCTTATTACTATCACAGTGGGGATTTGGGCTTCAAAATATGAATTTGGTGGAGGGATAAACATTCAGTCCAGCACAGACTATGCAAAGAAATGTATTTGTCATCCCTGAACTACCTCAAAAGGACCCTCTGGCTTGGCTCAGCTCTGAAAACTCCCACGGCCCCCTATGAACCCAACAAGTCAGGACCCTGCTGGCTGCTGGACGACATGGCCGGACAGGCATGTGGGCAAGTTGTGTAAATACAGTGAATACACAGGGAAGAGACTCTGACGGATCGCAAGCCCACTTAGGAGGCCTTGAAGCCTGAGGCCGGGAAAGGGAGCTCTTTCTGGGCTGGGCCGACTACTGCCGTGGCTGTGATCCCGTGCGGGTGCACTGCTGTGTCCTCTTCATTTCTGACACACCGTCCTTGTGACCTGAGCCCGCCATGTCAGAAACGTCTGCCGTTGGTCACATGGAAGCCACAATCTGGGAAAAAGCATGAGCCACTGAGGAGCTGTACAGGGGTTTATGAATGGGAGTGGGACGGCAAGGCTGGGGAATCCGGTAAGTGTTTTAAGTTGTGGCTTTAGACAAATTCTGCCCAAGGGAGGGGTTGGGTTGGGGGCAGGGGAGGGCCGTGTGGTCCCTGGGGAGACCCTGAGGACTCCAGGGAGGAGCCTGTTAGGGGAAGCCACAGGGATACATCAACACAGTCAATTCTCATTCTGTGTTCAAATGGCACATTAAAGCAAACGATCACCTTTATGAGGGGGTGTGGAAGGAGGAGGGAGAAGAGGTAAGGGGTGGAGGGAGCAACAATTAAAAGAGCTTTAAGGCATTTTGCGAATCTAACATTGCAAGAGGCCCTTGGCACGGGGGTTTGTGGGGTTCACGTCCTGCCCCTGGGGGCCCAGCTCTCAGAGCAGCCCCGAGTGTGGGTCCTGGGAGGCTGTACCTCCACCTTCTGACCTGCTGCTGAGACGTTACGGTGAGGCCCCAAGTGACGATGTGAGGAGGTTATTTTAAAAGCTGAGGCAGAGTTCCGAGCACACACATTCAGTTAACGCGCCCCTACGGGAGATCAGGAGGTGAGAGAGGTCGGGGTGTGTGGGAGTGAGATTTAAAAACATTATTTCTCTTTTCAAAACACTAGTGATAGTGGTTAATAGTGATGTGATTTGCTTGGCGGTGGAGTCTGTGAATGCTGGGGAAGGGGGGCCACTCAAAGAAACCTCAGATGCTGGCACGGTTCTGGAATGCTTATGGATGCCTAAGCCAGAAACCTAATGTCTGTAGGAATAGCAGTGACAAGCACAGATTCAGCTCTCAGTGAGAACCCAGCAAGCCAACTGGGAAAGGGGGTGTGGGTTCTCGGCTACAGACACAAGGCAGAGCCCGGGGAGGCCCCCGAGGGAGCCTAGTGGGCTGGTCTTTTGGATGATGAAGGCTTGTCAGTCCTGCTGGCTTTTTAGCTGAGGGGTTGAGGTCTCTGCGGACAAGTCAGGGCTATCACAAAATCACGCACCTTAGGAGCAATGCTGCACCTTAAAGGCCCACTGCATCACCCCCAGGAGCATCCTCACTGCAGTAGCACCCATACCTGATTGTCCATGAAGAAATGGGGAATTTCACACATGGTGGGCTCCCTACAACCTCTCTATTGGGCTTGGCAATGCATATAATGATGTGATGGTGGTTTATTCTGAGGAATTACACCTTGAGGCAAAACAAAGATCCAGATGCAAGACATCAAGGAGTAGGAACCATCAGGCACAAGCACCACTTACCCTAAATGGGGTTCATGCCTTTATTTCCTTCAATGAACTCAGGGGTCCCCGGGGGCCAGCAAGGGGACAGGGTGGAAGGCATGCCTACCTGTCTGGGAGTGGCTTTCCCTCACTGCTTTGGCCGTCACCCAGTCTCAGCTGGTGTATCCAGTGGTTTCCACTGGCAGAGAGCTTGTTCTCCACCTTCCTCAAAGGCAGGAGTCCCTTATGGTACAGCACAGACTGTACCCTGCTCATGCTACACTGGGTAGATGCAGGAGTTGTCAGTGCTCATGTGGTCCGGCAGCTGGGACGAGATGCCAACTGGGGAGCCTGAGTACCCTGGGCTCCCCTCACAGTCCATTGGTTTACAGTTGCATCTGCCATGTTGGTTGTACATAAACCATTCCATCATTGTCTCTATAAGTTCTTTGCATGTTGCCACAACTTACCAATATATTACTTGCTTTTTCTGTACCATCCAAAACATGTTTATGACTTTGGGATACAGCAGATGTTTATCTCCTCTAGAGGAGATAGCCATATGCTTATTGGTAATGGGATAAGCATGTTGATAATTCTAAGTGATTTTGAGAAAAACGTGTTTACAAGCAAAGGAATGGTTTTGGTGGAAAAGCTTATCTCTTTTTAAAAAAAATATTTATTTATTTATTTGGTTGCACTGGGTCTTAGTTGCGGCTCACAGGCTTCTTAGTTGCAGCAGGCGGGCTCCTTAGTTGTGGCATGCGAACTCTTAGTTGCAGCATGCATGTGGGAATCTAGTTCCCTGACCAGGGATCGAACCTGGGCCCCTTGCATTGGGGCCACCAGGGAAGTCCCACTTATCAGTTTTAAGCACAGCAAACAGGTGTTCATTCGTGCCTCTTAAAATGTAGGATGAGGCATCATTTACAAAAAGTCATTTCATGTACCTCAGACTGGACAGTGGATTACCCTTACCACCTATTGTTTACCCCAATCTGGATTTAGATTCGTTTGCATTTCCCAGTACGCCTGGCTTCTCATCCTGGAAGCAGGGTGGTGCCGCTTTCATTTGGGAGCGTTTCATTGAAAAAAATGCTACCAAAAATACTTAGGAGAATAACAGCGAGATAATGTCTTGGGTACTTGTGGTTTGGATTTTCTGGACACTGTGTTCCATGGGCATGGGAGACATTCTTTCTTGTTCACAACTGTATCCCCAATTCTGAGAACAGAGTCTGGCATGTGAAAGGTGCTTAATACATATTTGTTGGATGAGTAAATGAATGAATGGAAGGAAGAATGACTCTTTTAACAGATCCTTTGTAAACTCACCCACTGCCCAAAAAACAAAGAATTCAAAATACTATACAGATCTTACTTTTTACTCAAAACTTCTTCCAGATGAGATAAGAAAAGAGCGGTATTTGAGCCATTCTACAAATAAGAAAAAAGAAATGCTTTAATAGCTTTGCCCTTGGTTTCCCAGGTGGATCCATAGTAAAGTGGAGTCTCCTGGATTCTCATCGTGGGCCCCAGGGGGCTGGACCACCTGGCCTGGTGGGGAAACTGTAAACCGCCACTTGTCTGCCAGAGGCAGCCTCCTATCCCACGCCAGCCCTGGGGCTCTGCATCCTGCCTGTCACCTTGGGGGAAACAGGCCTCCCCTCGTGTACCCATCAGGCCTGTGGCTTATCCTGATTCCACTGAGGGGGAGGGGCTTGTGGGGACCAGGGACGGATGCCTGGTTTCTAGACTCAGGAGTTAACAGGGAGCCTGGAGTCAGGAATAAGGGCCAGGTGATGCTGGACTTCTTTGTCAGACAGACACAGAGAGCTGCCCCTGGGCCACAGTGGAGGACAGTAGCGAGGTCCCGCTCGCGGGAGTTGCGTTCCGCAGCCCCTCGTGGTGAGTCCATGAGCAGGGTCATGGCCATGGTCCTGCAGCTGCCTCCTGGCTCTGCCATGTTGCTACACACTAAGTCGCCTGGGTCCAGTCTTTAATATCTTTACACCTCAGTTTCCTAATCTGTAAGGTGGCAACAATAAACCCATCTGAAATTGTGAGTATCTAAATAAAATAAGCCATATGAAAGTGTTTGTAAATTATGAAGTTCTAGAAAATATATTCTTGTTTTTGGTTAGACTTCTTTTTCTTTTTAATGAGAGCCAACTTTTACTGGCTAAGTGGCACGCTAAGCCTTTTATGAACATTATCTCATTTAATCTTCATAATCATCCTGCCAGTTAGGCAAATGTTCCTCATGGTCATGGCCGAAATATTTTAATAGAATAAAAATGTAAAGAAAACCCCAAATACCTGTGATTGCACTCCGATGAGTGGAATAACTTGTTGTTTATTTCACTTTTCTTTCTATCCTCTGGGATGCCAATGCCAGTGAGGTGAGGAAGAAGGTTCGGGAAAGGTACGTGTGTACCAGGGGAGCGCCCAGGTCCGCGCTCCGGCCACTGACTCTTGGGCCAGTTGGGGTGGGGTGATGGGGCCGGCAGCCATCATGCCATCTACTCGGAGGCCAGGCCCGTCATCCTGGCAGTCAAAACAGGAAAAGGGTCAGGAAAGAATTGGCCACGTCCAAGCCCAGGAGAATGGCGGTATAAAAAAAGAAACGTGGTTCCCGTTTTAAGCCCTTACTGTGTTCTAGGCACTGAGCTAAGATTCTTATCTGTATTTCATTAATCCTCATGTCACCTAGAAGGCAGGTGCTGGCTATGGTTCCTACTGTATAGATCAGAGATGGAGGCGTAGAGAGGTGATTTGCCCTAAAACACTTCTAGGAAGTATCAGGCTCAGATGTAAACCTGGGTGGACTAGCTCCAGGCCCTTGAAGCCCCGCCATCTTCCAAGAATAATGGAGCCCATTGAGCGTCTGTTTTGCCACCCATCTGCTGAGATTTCTCCCTCTCTCAGAGGGGTCCCAGCCTAGAGGGGTTTGTCCCCAGGCAAAAAGAAAGGGCATGTCTCTAACACCACTGGTAGATTGCTATTCTCTGGGCAGCCAATTAGATGCAAGCGAGCACACAAATGATAAAAAAATGTACATTTGCTGCCTGCGGTGTCTGCCCAGGCAGTGCCGTTTGTTGGCTTGTGTGGGTTCAGGTACTTCAGGCCACAAGGCGGTGGATTTTAGAAGTCAGTTTCTTTGAGAGCTGAGTGAACCCCCAGGGCAGGTGCAGGACCCCAGGCCTTGGTCGTTCTTTCTCCCATTTCATCCCAGCCCATAAGCAAAAAAGTCCGGACAGTCCCACAGGATGCCTTCCAGGGCTGGCTGCTGGAGGAGACAGTCAACTGCATGGATATTTTGGGCTTTTTTGTCTTTGTTTTTGTTTGGCTACACTGCGTGGTATGCGGGATCTTAGTTCCCAACCAGGGACCAAACCCGTGCCCCCTGCAGTGGAGGCACAGAGTCCTAACCACTGGACATCCAGGGAATTCTCTGCATGGATATTTTGGGAAATTTGGAGAGGGGGTGTCAAATATAGGTGCTGGAGTCAGCAAACCTGAATCCCAATCTTGGACAAATTACTTACATTGCAAATCCTTAGTTTCCTCAATCTGTAAAATGGGAATTGAGACCTGCAATTAACATCACAGCAGGATATGGTACAAGTGGTGAATCTTAATTTCTAAAACCTCTGAATCCTTCTCCATGCCTGTGAGGACTCAGGGCCCAGTGGACTTTTCTGTTAGTTATCATAAAAGCTGGGGATTGAAAACTGGTTTGAACAAGGGCGAAACCTGCTATCAACAGGAAGGTAAGTCTACTGGAGAAAAATGACCCAGTGCAAGTACTGGGAAGTCCTCCACCCATTGGGAAGGCCATGGCCACAGCTCTGGGGGCTCAGGCTGAGTGAGCTGAGCAGCACAGGTGGTGGCCAGAACCCTCTGTTCCGAAATGCCTGGGGAGAGAAAGGCCAGCCCACCAAATAGGGGAGCTTTGACCAGAGGGAGGACAGACCCAGCCTGGGATGCAAATTTATGCAAATGAGCCAGTGGCCCCAGGAATCCAGGCACTTTTTTCCCACCTCAAGAGCAGCATCGTTCTAATTCCTCTCTGCAGGCCTGGGCAGAGTATGCATTCCATCTCATAGGTGAGGCAGCTGGGACTGCACAGAACTGGCTGGAGAACTGGGCGATGCTGAGGGTGGACGTCTGGGCCGACTGCCTCTGCCAGGGTCCCCTCCTGGGAGAGGCAGGATGCACACAGGCAGGTGTTAAATGCTATGTGCCAGACGCTGGCGGGCTGGGGTTACACAGTGAAAGAAACACACAGCCCCTGCCCTAGAGAAGCACACAGTTGAAGGGGAGGCATGTGCAAATGAATATCCATGTAAAATTCCATCATAGCACTTTGTACAAAGGCCTCCAGAAGACAAATGAAGGAGCAAATAGTCATTTAGTCATAACGATCCTAGGAGATAGGAATAATTGGCCCATTTTTCAGATGAGGAAACTGAGGTTAGAAACATTTCCTGCCTGCCTGCCTGCCTTCTCTCTGTCTGTCTCTCTCTCCCGTTCCCATCCCCACCAGTGCACCTTTCTTTTTTCTCCTCCTTTTTTATTTCTTTCATTAAGCAGACATTTACTGAGCACCTCCCACATGCCAGGCACTGTGCTGGGTGCGGGAGTGGGCAGTGAAATACGCATGGTCCTGTCTGCATAGGGATTTACAGTCCAGAGGGAGGATAGTCAGCACACAAATAGCATTAAAAGCAATATACTTACTATTATAGTATGGAAAATAAAGGGCACAGTGAGGGCATGAACTGGAGCTGTGTCTAGTGTTGACTGTGTTCACACAGCTGGTGGGGATCAAGGCTCCGTCGCCTGACTCCTGCCCGCGATGTGGTAAGGAGGAGGATACTTAAACACCTCCCTGGGTAAGTCGTGATCAGGTACTTGCAGAGGCCACAACTTCCTGGACCTATGACTGTGACTTTAGGAAAAATTCCCAGCTGAATAGCGGCATAATTTTAACACTAGATTGTAGGCTGCTCCTAACTGGCGTTAGCCAAGGGGCTCCAAGCAGCCCAGCAGCTGGGCATCCTGGCTTTAGCATCAGTGGGTCCCGGTTACTCCGAGTTTAGATGAGCCTGTCCAGCCGGTGGGTGGGTGGAGGACATAGGAAGAAAGAAGAGGCCAGAGGCGGGCTTGATCCTCACCAGGGTGACCGTAACACAGGCCCAATAACATACATCCAACTGCATGCTTGTCTTTCCTGCCCTGCTTCTAAAACACATTTTCAGAACGCATTTGAGAAATTCTTATTGGTCAGAAGGCAAGGTAAGCCTCTCCCACGGAACTCAGCAAGAAGCTGGAACAACACGCATTCTGGGTGCGTTTTAGATTTAATTAATATGCCGGAGAACATTTAAATTGCTTTCTCTCTCATATGAGTGAAATCCACATGATTTCCAATCAGTTTCCATCCTCTGTTCAGATACGTTAATTAGCTTGTCTGTTCATTATGGAGGTTGGTGCCTTTTTCCCTCCCCTTCAAATTTGAGCCCATATTAATTTAGTTTTGATTTCAACAGTGTTTAAAAATAGAGCAAAAATTATTTTGAGTAGCATACAATCAGGCCTGTAGGTGCTTAAGGGGTTTGTCACAGGCATCTAGATTTTCATTACTTTTCTCTTTCCTGGGCTGGAGGTGTGGCTGTGATCTCCCGTCTTACCTTGCAGCAAGGTGAGTCAGTCTCAATTTTCTTTACAATATTCAGCTTCACTTAAAACCTTTGGCCCTTTGGCCTGCCGGGCAATCACATGCTCTGGAAACCACCAGGACTCTCCTTAGGGTAGGCCTAGGCAAATACATCTTCATGAAGAGGAAGATTAGTTACACTTTGTTTGTTTGTTTTTTATTTTAACATCTTTATTGGAGTATAACTGCCTTACAATGGTGTGTTAGTTTCTGCTGTACAACAAAGTGAATCAGCTATACATATACATATATCCCCATATCTCTTCCCTCTTGCGTCTCCCTCCCACCCTCCCTATCCCACCCCTCCAGGTGGTCACAAAGCACCGAGCTGATCTCCCTCTGCTATGCGGCTGCTTCCCACTAGCTAGCTATCTATTTTACATTTGGTAGTGTATATATGTCCATGCCACTCTCTCACTTCATCCCAGCTTACCCC
>NW_021703785.1:58874925-59065907 GCF_005190385.1 Monodon monoceros | reverse complement strand
TCCCACCCTCCCTATCCCACCCCTCCAGGTGGTCACAAAGCACCGAGCTGATCTCCCTCTGCTATGCGGCTGCTTCCCACTAGCTAGCTATCTATTTTACATTTGGTAGTGTATATATGTCCATGCCACTCTCTCACTTCATCCCAGCTTACCCTTGCCCCTCCCAGACACGTTTTTTATTTAGTGGTTGAAAAGCATGAAAACCCCAGACTCCCTCATCCTAAGACACTGGGAGCTATCATTTAATGCTGTTCCGAAGAGTTGATGTTTTCCATCCAAGCGCCCTCCTCGGGGCTGCTCAGCCACAGCGCAGGATGACAGCGGTGGGCACAGGACTCGCCCAGGCAGAGGACAGCCCTGTGTCTCTGGTTCCTTACCTTGTTTTACTCCCAGGACAGAAGTGCTCAGACTGGGCCATGCTTTTGCATTGCCTGGGGGAACTTGTAGAAAGTACAGGTGCCTAGGCCCCATCCAGCCCCAGTGAATCAGAGTCTCAGGGTAGAGCCCAGATGTTGGTATTTTTAATACCTAATGGGCGGATGGGTTTGAGGAGCACTGACTGCTTGAAGGCCTGGTAAAAATGGGGTGATATGCACTGAATTGTGTCCCCCCCAAAAAGATATGTTGAAGTCCTAACACCCTAATTCCTCAGAATGTGGCCCTATCTGGAGATAGGGTCTTTGCAGAAGCTGTCAAGTAAAGATGAGGCTGTTTGGATGGACTTGATCTTGGACTTCTGGCCTCCAGAATTGTAGATAATAAACTTCTGTTGTTTTAAGCCACCAATATGTGGTACTTTGTTACAGCAGCCCCAGGAATCTACTACAAGGGAGCATCACCCTATGTTTAGAGGTGCCCATGCCTGCTGGCAGTGCCAGGGAGCTGCTCGGGAATCACCTTTGGATGTGTCTGAACCAGGGAGCATCTCTCACAGACCCCCTCCCCCAGCCGAGGGCCTCATCCGAGGGCTATGAGGACAGGCTATAAAGGCCTATCCCTGTGTAATCACGTCTACTCTGGCCATCGTTTCTGGCTAACTCAGTCCTGCCTTTTCTCTGCTTCAGATCTTCTGTTTTGCCCCTGGAATTAGGACTTCACCCATCCTTAGGAGGTTATGCTTTGAGTCTTTCCGTGCTCCCTTCTCTGGCTGCTGACTCCAGTGACCCTTTGGCCGGTCCTCCCTACTCCCACATTCTTTCCGTGTTCCTGAAACCCCAGCGGGGGTTGAGCCCTCCTTTTCCACATGCTGGAGGTCGGATAGACCCCCCCAAATGCCTGGGGCTCTCCCTCTGGTCCCCAAAGTAGGGAATAGGTCTGTCTTCTGGATATGGAGCATCTTGACATGCACCATGTTGGTGTCAGCTGCTGTCCCCTGGCTGAAACTCCATTTCAACTTGTTTCATAGATCTGAATATAACAACATTCTTCCTTATGAAATAAACATTTCTAGTGACTGTTACTGCAAGGGGTATCCATTGTCTTGCTTCTTCCAGGTAAAACTCTTCATGAAAACTGTATGGATGATGTGCTGTTGAAACACCAGCCGTTTCTATTCTGGGCTTACCAGATGCATTCAGAATGACCAGAGTGACCATGAAGCATCAGAATCTCATCTTAGAAAATTCCCGAACATGAGGAAAATGTGAAGATCTGTAATCTGTGTGTCGAAACATCCAGGGAGAAAACTCAGTTTGCCATCCAAATGTTTATTTTATATATTTGGAATAGAAGAAATGCAAGCCCTGAATTTTTCACTTCTTATCTGTTTCCACTGTCAGCTCTTCACCCCACTTCCCCCAGCCCTCCTCAGCTGGAGGAACAGCCCTACCTGGCTCCAAAGCCAAAGCTGACCAGGCCAGTAAACACAGGTAGAACCTATCTACCCAAGTGGGCGAGGCCTGGACCTCATCCTGCTCCTGGGGACCTGATGGTGTTGTGGGCATGAGCCCGTGTTTACTGAAAGCACAGGCACTTTACCTATAGGCAGTGGGGTGTAGAGGTTAAAGATGGAAACCTGGGAGTCAGACCTGGGCTGGGTTTCTGGTCTCTGCTTAGTGGCCGTGGGATCTTGGGCTGCTTCCTAAGCTTTCCAAGCTTCTGATTCCTCGTCTGTAAAATGAGGTTCATGAAGAACTACTCATTAAGGTGGTTGTGAGGCCCGTGGGAGATGTCACGCAGAAAGCACCGCATACGGATTAAGCCCTGGACCAGCCCCCTCCTCCCTGGGTCTTCGTTTGGTCTGAGTGAAGACCCCTTACCTTGCATCTGCTTGGGGCCCTCCCTGAATTCAGGTGGACCACAGAGAACTATGATGTTACCCCCACCTGACTTTAGGTATCACCCCTGCTCAAACTGGACCCCCCAGAAGAATGACAGTAGCAGATGGAACCCAACTGTCCATCCCCCTTGGTTAGTGCTGGCAGGGGGCAGCTCAGACTGCAGCCCAGGCTTGTTCAGACCCGCCTTCCTCACCCCACAGGTCAGCGGCTGAGGCCTCACAGACTGTGTGACCAAACTGGCTGCCTCAGGACCTTGGCATATGATAAACATCAGGACTTCAGGGGAAAACAGACCGCATGTCTGTAAATATTTTATAGTTCGAATCATCATAGACATTCATCTATGTTTTCATTTTCTGTAGAAGAGAAAATAGAAAGCAAAAACCCATCACATTACAGAAACCTGAAAATGGATATAAATCTATGTGGGTCTCTTGGTGCCATTATAGGCAAAACATAGAACTGCAAAGTAAAGTGAGAACTTCAATAAACTCTGTGTGTGTGTGTGTGTGTGTGTGTGTGTGTGTGCGTGCACGCATGCGTGTACATGCGCGCACGCGTGTGAAAATGACACCCTTCCTGATAGATCTCTTCAGTGAAGGGCCTGCTGAGTCAGCCTTACAGAAACTCAGCCACACCCTCCTCAGGTGAGAGCCCCTCCCGCTTCCTGCCCCACACCTGTCTGGTTATAGCTTGTCTGCTTCCGGCTGACTGGGAGCATCTTGGGACCTGGTCTTGTATTCCCAACATAGACCTGGGTTTCTGGCACATAGTAGGTGCTCAGTAAATACTGGACAAATGTGAGAACGAGGTCCTATGTTTTTCCTGAGTCTCCCCTCACTCACAGCTATTGCGAGCGTGGCCTACACTTGTCAATTTCTTCTCTTTAAAAAGGAGCACCTCCTAGGTGCCAGCTCCTCATTGGACACTTTTTTCCATATACTGTTTAGTTCCCTTCTCACAAGAACCCTGTGAGGAAGGTATTCTTACCCTCAACTGGCAAAGGAGGTCCCTGAGACTCAGAGGTGGAAGAATTGACTTCGGTCACGCAGCTAACGAGACAAAGAACCAGGAGCTGGTCCTGGTCTTTGCTTAGTTACTCAGCTCTCTTATTTTTATTAACTTTGAAGTTCTTAAACCACATCAACCCCAGCTATACAGTCACTGTTTTGAGGGCAGGAACCAAGGGTGATAGTTCTTTGAAACCGTCACAGTGCCAGGAATACCTGATAAAATATTGTTGATTGATCCCATAAAAGGCCTTGATAGCAGACAGCTGACCAGTCTCATGACAAGCCTTTCTCTTTGAGAACCTTCAGATCTATGAGTTGGCTCCAGGACACAGGGATGAAAGCAAGTATTATGTATGAGGACAGGATCGGGCATCAAGTCTGTAACCCTGGAAACCTGCTTTGCCAGGAGCAGTGGGCATGAGTCAAGTTCATGGTTAAGGTTCTTAATACTTTTTAACCTTCTGTACCCTGTATACACAGAGACAGGCAGTCAGCATGGATTAAAGGAGCCCCAGTTAACCCCTAACTCTCCATATTTGGTGATTACACAGAAGTGGGCTGCCAGGTACTGAAGATTAACTGGCTTGGATTATCTGCCTGGGCAGATTAGCTGGCCCACGTTGCAGCAGCTGAGGGTCCCTCGGCTGAGTGGTGCTAATTGTAGGTCAGGGCAATGGAAAGTTCTGTTTAAGGTGGAGGCTTTGAGAGAATGCCGGTCTACGTTGTGTTACGTGAGTGTATTAGTTGCTAGAGCTGCCATAGCAAGTACCATAGACTGGGTGGCTTAAACAACAGACATTTATTTTTTTGCAATTCTTGAGGCTAGAAGTCTGAGATCAAGGTGTTAGCAGGGTTGGTTTCTCCTGAGGCCTCTGTCCTTGGCTTGTCGATGGCTGTCTTCTCCCTGTGTCTTCAAATGCTCTTTCCTCTGTATGTGTCTGTGTCCTAATCTCCTCTTCTTATAAGGACACCAGTCAAGTTAGATTAAGTGTCCACCCTAACTTCATTACCTCTTTAAAGACCCTATCTTTTGATACAGTGACATCCTGAGGTTTCTGGGGGTTAGGGCTTTAGCACATGAATTTGGGGGTGGGGAGACAATTCAGCCCCCATAAGAGTGAGAGCATTGGTATGGTTACCAAAAAAGGCTCATCACTGATGGATGCCCCGCAGCCCCGCAGTTGCCGTGACATTTGGTACTGTAAAAGGAGCTGTTTCCTGTCATGGCTGGGTGGGCCATAAGACAGAGGCCTGTCGGGAAGCTTTGACTTGGGGACCCAGAATCAAAGTTATGCTCCAGGACTTAATAAGAAGGATGATTCTTATCCTCCAAATCAGGAAGCTTTGGAGAATGAGAGAGCTGTTAATAAGTACATGGGGTCAGCAGATACAGACTAGGCAGGTCCAGCAAACTGGAGTCATTGGTCTTTTTATTATTAAATCATGTTACCATACTTTTCTGCTCTCTAATCCTACACTGAGTTATGTCAGTGTATCACTTGTATTTAACACATAAGAACTTCTGAATTATTTGTTATTGATTTCAAGATGTGCTTAACCATGTTCAAATTCTTAGTGGCAAGGAACAGAATCCAACTCTGGCTGTTCTGAGCAGAATTAGAATTTTTATAAAGGATATTGGTGGCTCACAGCATCTCTGGGAGGGCCAAAGAAACAGGCTATGGTACAGAGCCAGGAACAATGCCCCAAAGTCCTCCATAGAACGGTCCAGTGAGGGTTTCAGTGGGTGCACACAGCAGCCTGTGCTTTGATACCACACATCCTCGACGCTGGACGTGGCCTCTAATCTGGAGAATCGTGCTGGTCACTTAGCTTCCTCCCTTGCTCCTTGTATGGCGTTCTATTTTCTGCACAGCAGCCGGAGCGATCTTTAAAAACTGCCAGTCATGGATAGGAATAAAGATGCAGACATGGAGAATGGACTTGAGGACACGGGGAGGGGGAAAGGTAAGCTGGGACGAAGTGAGAGTGTAACATTGACATATATACACGACCAAATGTAAAACAGGTATCTAGTGGGAAGCAGCCGCATCACACAGGGAGATCAGCTCGGTGCTCTGTGACCACCTAGAGGGGTGGGATAGGGAGGGTGGGAGGGAGTCGTAAGAGGGAGGAGATATGGGGGTATATGTATAGGTATAGCTGATTCACTTTGTTATACAGCAGAAACTAACGCACCATTGCAAAGCAATTATACTCCAATAAAGATGTTAAAAAAAACCCACTGCCAGTCATATCGCCTCTCTCCTCCTGTGGCCTCCCGTTACGTGTGGATGTGCAGGCCCCTCCTACTGCCTGACCTTGTCCTCTGTGCTCCTTATATACGAGCTCTTCCCACCTCAGTGCCTTTGCACTGTCGCTGTACCCTCTGCCTGGGACTCTCTGCTCCAGGGTGGCCAGTTTCTTCTTATAATTCAGGTTTCTGCTTAAATGTCATGTTCTCAGAAAAGAGGCCTTTTCTGACCAGGCAATCCACAGAAACACTTCCCTCCAAACGACTCATGATAATATCATCCTGGGTTATGGCAGCCCTTAGCCGACACATTGTCCATTTATTTGTTTACACGTTGGTGTCTGTTTCTGGGCTCTAGACTGTTTTCTGTAAGCACCCCTGCTGTCCCCTGCTCTCTCCTCAGCCGCAGACACTGTCTGAACCGGGTAAGTGCTCAGTAAATCTAGACCTCTTCTTTTGCACAAATGTTTGCTGAATAAATAAGGGAAGGGGCAGCATTCAGCAGAGAGAAAGTAGGGGGGTACTCTGTGTGTCCTGAGCAGGGATGGGGCGTTAAACACCGTCCTCTCTCTACACCACGGGAGTTAAGAATGAGTCAGCTGATTTTAAGAGCCCAGGGTGCACGTTTTTCCGCAGGAGGAAGGCTGACTGCCGACCTCACAGGGCAGGAAGAAGCGCCAACCCTCTCGCAGCCCCTCCCCGGCAGTGGCTCAGCCTGCGAACGGGGTCCCATCAGGAGGCTTTTTCTGCAGAGCAATCACTCCTCATGCGCCTGTGGGCTCAGGAAAAAGACCTCTGTCTGACCCCACCTTCCGGTTCCTGGTTAATTGGTCTGCGTGAGGCCTGGGCGCCCCTACTGGTGAAAACAGCTCCTCTGGTGCTTCTCAGATGAGGCCTGGCTGGAGAAGCGGGCAGAGCTCCGGCCCGCAACTTTCCACAGCCCGCAGTCCCTGGGGTGCTGGTTGGCCTGCAGACTCCCGCTCGGCCGGGTTCCACCCAGCTCTCAGGGGATGCGCTGGCTCTCCGACCTCTCTCTGAGTGGCCAGAACCTAGATCTGCTCAAAGGTATCATTTGACAGGGGAGTAGGAGGTTCCAGTTTGGCCTCAGTCCCCAACCAGCTACTTCTGGAGGGCCCAGCATTTCAAAGGTATGGGACTTGCTCAGACATTAGTGAGATTTTCGTTCTAATTTTGCTAGTGTGATGTTTGTGCGTGTGTGTGCGTTTTCCCTGATGGCCAGAACCCCCTAGTTGAGGGGTTGCAGCAGAGCGGGATCCCTGGGCACAACCCGTTCCCCGATGGTAATATATCAACACTTCCCCTCCAACCCTGACACGCAGCATTTCAGACCGCCAAACCCAGTCTGCTCAGGTGCGCCCAGTCAAGCTGTTTTCCTTTGCCGGGTTTGTATTACAGGTCTCAGACGCCTCTGCTCCTGCGTTCAGCGTCTCGGCTCTGCTGGGACCAAGTGGATACCCCGGGGGCCCTGGAGGACACCAGGTAGGTCCTTTCAGTTCTGACTGCGTCTCTGGACCAAATGGGGTCTTGTTTCCCCTCATCTCTGTGTCCTTCTGATGTTCACAGTCGCCAACCTCATTGTGTCCCAGCCATCATTATGTCCCCAGCACTTAATACCATACCTGGTGTAGTCAACCCCCAGTAAAGAACTGAAGGAATGAATGGTCTCCTACCCTCTGGTCTTCGGTTCTGACGCCAAGCACAGTTTCCTTTAACATGGTTATTTGGAGTAAGGGACAGGTTTCTGTTTTACCTGTAATGATGCTGTGTGGTACTAGTCTTTAGTCCAATAAAGGAGCACAACATGGTTCTTGGAAAAACCTCGGTGATTACAGGTTAGCCATCTGCAGCAATTAAAATTTTTGGGTGAATTACCAACCATGATCTCAGTCATTGATTCTCAATCCTGGTTGTACTTCATAATCACCTGAGGAGGATTTTTAACTGTAGATGTTGAGTTCCCAAGCAAATCAACGGAAACTTAATCTCCAAGGTTTGAGCTTTGGGCATTTTTACAGGTGATTCTGCAGCCCACTGATGGCTGAGAATCACTGATGTAAATAAGAGTGAGATTGCCAAGACCTGGTGTGTTGGTTACTTTTCCTTATAGAAAAGCCTGGGAGTGGCTGGATTGCTTCTAGCAGGCTATTTGGAAACTGCCTGATGTCTTAGAACAGTGGTTCTTAAAAGGAAGTCCCACGACCAGGAGCCTCAGCATAACCTGGAAACCTGTTATTTTTAAATTTCCCGTCCCAGCCCAGACCTACTGAAGCAAAGACTCTGGGGATGGCGCTTAGTAATCTGCAGTTTAACAAGCCCTCCAGGTGATTCTACTGCAGGCTTAAATTTGAGAACCACCGCTTTAGGGCACAGCCATGCTACCTGGAGGGAGTCTCCACCGCGGGCGCCCTCTCCCCTCCACCTATACTGCGTCTTGGCTGGGTTCCTTATCAGACCCAAATCCATCCATGCCACCGATAGTAATCAAACCTCTACTACAGCTAGGTACTATTCTAGGCTCTGGCATGCAGAGGTGAGCAAGTTAGACAAGATCCCTGTCCTCCTGGAACTAACAGTCCATTGGGGAGGACGGATATTATTTCAACACTAGCCTAATTATATAATAAACAGCGAACACTGCTGTGCAGGAAAAAAAATAGCTTATGATGGGGGATTTGACCTCATTTGAGAGGACAGCCTCCTCTAAGGAAGTGACCTTTGAGCTGGGACCTTAAGATTAGTACGAGTGAGTAGGTGAGGGGTGTTTGTAGAAGAAGGGAGAGATTAGATGTGGGAAGGGCAGGCACGAAGGCTGTGCAATGGGTGACAGCATGGCACTCAAGGTGCTGAAGGAGGCCAGTGAGGTGGGAATAGGGGTACTGGACAGATGGGCAGGAGGTCAGGGAGCTGCTATAGTAGTGGCTATAGTGGTCAGAGAGTGTGTGTGTGTACACACATATTTATATATATACACATGTAGCCCCTATTTGTCGTAGATATATATAGTAGTATATATAGTGGCTATAGTATATACATATATATATAAAATAATGTGTGTATATATATTGTATATACATATATCAAATGCATATTATAATATATATATAGCAGTATATACAGTGGCTATAGTATGGCCATTCGGTCTCTGTGGTTACCTTCTTCTCCGTTCACAGCCCCTCATTATGCCAGAGACGTGATTTTGCATCACTGCTAATTCCCCAACCTTGGCACTTTTTATCCACCAAGTTCACCTTATGTTGCAGTAATGACAGCCCCCAGGAGGACTGTTATTTTAGCACCCTGGGGATTCACAACTGGGATTCACAGCTGTGAAAAGCTGGTTCAGCCCCACTCCCTTTCTTTAAATCAGCAATGACCTAAACAAACTAACTCCACCACCCAGGAAATTTAGCTGGAGTCAGTGCACTGAAAACTCAAAGGCACGGGATAAGAATAAAAAGTTTGTGGTTCTCAAAAGCTACAGTGGAAAGCCAGAATTTATTGATATGTCTGCATAGCCCTCTAGAGCTCAAATTTCTCACAGAAATTGCTGTTCAAAATTGTTTAAATGCAAATGCTATAGTATTCCAGTCTCCCTAGAGAATTTCACTTTCTCCTGAGACTAAGTTTGTGGATCTCTTCCTCATCTAATGTTTTTGAATCAAACTTCAAGGCTTTGTGTTTTTTGAGCTCCTAAGACGAGTAATATACAATGTGAAATTCCTAAGGGATCCCTCAAGGAAATCAGAGTGGCAAAGGTCACACATTCCCAGCAGCCCATGAAAGGCGCTCACAGACGCAGCTGAATGTAATATGATGTGAGCATGAGGGAGGGAGGGTAATAATTCTGATATGTGTGTGTGTATGGGAGGGTAATAAAGAAGCATCACTTCCTTCTGGAGAGAATAAGGACCTGGTCTTCTCAGGCTTTATTTCTTCCATTGATTTGAGTTGCCCTTTGCACCAAGAGGTTGTAGAAAGCAGGAGAGGAGAGCACCCCAAAAGGGAACATTTGGCCTCTGTACTTGAGATAAATGGTACTTGTTTTACAAGGAGAACAAAATCTAGCAAAGCAAAGCTGCAGAAAGATGCAAAGACAAAAAGGACTGGGGACAAGATAAGGCAGGGATTGCCTGTGTTTCGGTTGGTTTGAGAGGGCTTCTCTGCAGAGAATCGCGACGTGGTTAAAGACAAATTGATGGAATAACACATTGACCAACAGGGTGAACTGGCAAAAATGAATATCACCCCAATTTTTTCACATATTGATAACTTTATTTTGCCAGAGAGGCAGTTCAGCAGTATTTTGTATGTTAGTAAGCATTTCTGCTCATATTCTAGCATATTGGATGGTTTTAATGGTTTGGGATTTTATTGCTTTTATATTTTATTTCCAATTTACTTTCAGGTGTTTGCGACTCTTTTACTTGCTAATCAGTGTGTTCATGAATTCTTAAAATTTTACCTTTGGCTGTTAGCAAATTCTCCATCTGGAAAAAATGGTTCAAAACCAATCTTTCTAATTACCTGCTCAGGTTTTTTTCTGACATCTCCTGAATGCATGTAAAAGCAATTTTGTCCATTTTCTAAGTTATTATTTTAAATTATTAATTCACTTTCAATTAATGGGGTGACAGCTGTCCCAGTTTGCCTGGGACTGAGGGGTTTCCGGGGATATGGAGCTTGCAGTGCTAAAACTGCGAGTGCCCAGGGCAAAATGAGATGGTAGTCATCCTAGGTAGCAGTGCCTACTGGGCAGAGATAGCCAGCTCTCACCCAAACACTCACATTTCTCTTTCATAGTGTCACATTTTTGTCCAGCCAGGGACACACTTCCCAGCCTCCTTTGCATCCAGGTGTGGCCACGTGAGTGGTTCTCATCCATGGCTCTAATGTTAGCAAAAGTGATACAGAAGCAGGTGTTTCTCTGCCTGCTTCTCCATATTACCTGGATGTTGACACCCAAGTCAACCTTGGAAATGCCGTGCACTGACAATGGAAGAGCCACTGTGGATCTGGTTAGTGGTTGACTGCCTGTTGCCAAGGCCCCCTCACCATCCTCCTTGCCACCACTGCCGTGGGGCAAGCAGGATACAAGCTTCTATTGGGTGTCAAAAGTGAGGGGTCAATCTTCCAGCAGTTGGTGCTATCATAATTAATATAGCTGTCCAACCTTTTAAGCTACTTTTTGACTTTTTTTTTTTTTTTTTTTTTTGTGGTATGCGGGCCTCTCACTGTGTGGCCTCTCACTGTTGTGGCCTCTCCCGTTGCGGAGCACAGGCTCTGGACACACAGGCTCAGCGGCCATGGCTCACGGGCCCAGCCGCTCCGCGGCATGTGGGATCTTCCCGGACCGGGGCACGAACCCGTGTCCCCTGCATTGGCAGGCGGACTCCCAACCACTGCGCCACCAGGGAAGCCCCTCAGTTTGGACTTTGCCAGAGAATTCTTAGAACAAGAGGGATGGGCATATCAGTGAGGGAAAGGCCCACTGGCAGATTTCTTGTCTGAGAGGGGCTGGGGTGAAGGAAGGATATGAGATTACTGCAGGTAACAGTCCTCATTCCATTCAACCTACAACAAAATGCGTCCCTTACCGAGGCTCGTGAAAACTGCATCTTGGCTCCAAATCTAGAATTTCTCTAGAAAGCTAAGCAGGGCTGGCAGCTCTGTAAAAATACTGAGGGCATCAGCAGCCACTTTACTCACCAGAATTCCCCTTAGATTTTTAAAAATCTGGGAATAATAGTGCTTACCTTTATGAGTTAAACGAGACAACGTATTTGAAAATACCTGACGCTTGGTAGGTGCCCTGTAAATCTTCTTTTCCTTCTTTCTTCGCAAAAAGAAAAGCGGCCCTTTCTTCTCGTCTTACAAACACGATTCAAATGTTCTAGGGTGGTGTATCCATCAGAGTCCTTGAGAAGCGGATGCGAAGATGAAATTCGATGTGCAGGAGAGTCACTGGGGGGAGAAACCTTGAAGAATAAAGAGAGGGAGAATGGGAGAGGGGAGAACCGTTGATCGGAGATGCTGGTCTGACACCTTGGAGGGGAGGAAGTGTTGGTAGAAGGAGCTGGAGAATTTGGTCCAGCTTTGAGAAGCTCTCGGCCAGCCAATAGGGAGCCCAAGCAAAGACTGCCCACTAGAGGATCCTGCTGTGGGAGGAGTGGCCTGGCAGTCCCACTGGGCCCAGGCATTATCCTGACAGCCAGCTACATCCCCTGCAGCAGCTCCTCTTGGCAAGAAAGAATTGAATGGTGCATTCTCACAATTGCTAGGTATAAGGAGATTTTCCCCAACAAACAAAAACCTCTATTGAGGGTTTCGCATAGATTTCAGGTTAGAGTTATAACTAAAGCTTCAATAGCTGAACAGAACAAACTGGTAAAAAGTTCTGCTAAGAAATCTTGGATTTTGTGAAATAGCCAGGAGGTGGAAAAAGCCTCCTGTGTAACGCAATTCAAAGTGGCACAGCAGCCTGGGAATTTGGGGCCGTCTCTCATAAGCTGGGTTCATGTCAGGTCCTACGGATGAGCCTGTGATGTGTAGCTGTGTGGAGGTTCTATTACCGGGAGAAGTAAGTCTTAGGGTTAAATCTCTGCTTTGAGATATAAAATGAGAAGTGTCCTGACGCCTTGAGTAGGTAGGGAGCGTGATAGCACTTGAGGACAAGCAGGCTGAGGTGGAAGCAGATTTGGAGGACACCTCTTTTTGTTTTCTGTGCCCCGAGGAGACAGAGGTTTAGAAGAGAGTTAATGGGAGTTTTAGAGACCCGGGGGCTTTGTTTCCACTGGTTCAAGTTACTTCGCTGATCTGGGATTTATAGTCCTTAGCATAAAAATGGGAGTTGAGCCCTGTGCTATCAGTTCTAATCTTCTCACAAGAGACTGGAAAATTTAAATTTTAAATTGATCCTGAATACCAGGTGTGAGTCTGGGGCCTGAAGCTTACATAATTTGTGGGGACTCCTTTAAAAAAAAAAAGATAGAAAATATTCGAAACAGGTAAGAAAACAAATATTTAGAATGAAGAAAGAAATCACAACAAATTACAAATTGGAAATACCTGACCAATATCACACAAATCACAAGATCCAGAAAAAGTCTAATATTTTAATGAACTAAGTACCCGTCCCACATCTATAATACTTTCCCCCTACGTTTTTTGTCCACCTCTTCTTATAACAGTGATTTTCGTAATACTATACCAAAATCAGATTATCTTTCTGTAGAGAGAGTAGAAAGGTAATTCAGGCTTTACTAGCATAATTGATCACAAATTTTCCCCCCAGTTTTATTGCAATATAACTGATATATAAGATCAAAATATTTTAAATTGATAGTTGGGATACACAAAACATGTGACTTCATATACTGAAGTATAAAATATTTGTGTTAAATTACTATAGGTTTGTGTTTTATAGACCCAGGCATACTAATAAATTCTGTTCCATGTAATTCCCGTGGAAATAAAAATAATAATGCGTGGCATGTTTATAATTGTATTATTGAGCATATTCTGGACAAGGCCCCTATGAGAACTGAATTCTCTGCTCACATTTTTACATGTCTGGGGTTTGGAAGGATTTTCCCGAGACAAGCTTTGGGCTTAGGACATTTCAAGCCTTATTTCTCTCTGACCACCCAAGTTCTTGTAGTGTCAGGTGCCAAAAAGGACGTGTTCATATGCCAGTATGACCCGTGGGCTGATGGGGACCTTTCTGGAAGCCGTTCTTAGCCTGTGACACCAGCCATGACTTAACTATGTACAGTCAAGAAACTGCAAAACAACACATAAGTATATCCCACTAGACCCAAGTGCAGCATATCCTCAGCTTAACTCCCACTTGGTTGGTATCCACTAAGCAGTAAAAGTACAGTTTGAGACCTATGGGTAGAGGAGGCATTCCAGTTTCAGAGGCCTCAAAAATAATAAAATCCCAAGTTATACATTCTCTTTTTAGGCACAATCTTGCATTTATATTTTATTTTTAGAAAAGGTATTATAATTATAAGGTTGTAAAATTAGAGAGGCACAAAACAGTATACATTGAAAATATTCTCTCATTCTTCTGGCCTTAACTCCCAGGTCTGCTCTCCTGAGGCAGCCAATAGTACTGGTCTCTTGTGTTTCAGTTCTGTTCATGCCAACAGTTACGTGTGTGTGTGCATGCATGCATGTGTGTATATATATATATATAAAATCATATTCATATTTGCATTTAAAACTTTTTACCATATATGTATGTCCTTTTCCCCTTTTTAAAAAATCAAGCATACTGTAGGCACTCTTCTGCTCCTTGATTTTCTCATTTAATTATATATCTCAGAAATTGTTCCATATCAGTAAAGACCTTCCTTATTTCTTTTTTACAGCTGTGTAATATTCCATTGTCAGAATTCATTTAACTAGTACCCTATTAATGGACATTTGGTTCATTTGTGATTTTTCCTATTACTATAAACAGTGCTTTAATGCATGCATTATTTCTCATATGTACTAGTATGTCTATAGGATAAATTATTTGATTGGAATTGCTATTTGATAGCATTAAATACATGTGATTTTTATTAGATATTGCCAAACTGTCATCCTATAGAGGTTGTACTAGTACCCTCTCACCTGCTGTATATGACAATGCCTCTTTCCCCACATCCTTGCCATTAAAGTTGTCCTAAAACTTTTTGATATTTTCCAATGTAATAGATTAAAAATGGGATCTGAGTGTGGTTTTTAATGTGGATTTCTTTTTTTATGAATGCATCTCTTTTATTATGAATGCACATTTCTGACCCTGTGTCTATGGTTATGTCTTTTTCTCTGAACCTCTCTGCCGCCTCCTTATAATTTTAAGAATACTTGGGCTTCCCTGGTGGCACAGTGGTTGAGAGTCCACCTGCCAATGCAGGGGACACGGGTTCGCGCCCCGGTCCGGGAAGATCCCACATGCCGCGGAGCGGCTAGGCCTGTGAGCCATGGCCGCTGAGCCTGCGCGTCTGGAGCCTGTGCTCCGCAACGGGAGAGGCCACAACAGTAAGAGGCTTGCGTACCAGAAAAAAAAGAAAGAATCCTTGTGATGAGCTGGGTTCACCCCAATTCTAAGGTCAATTGATTAGCAACATTAATCCCACCTGCATTTGGCACATTTTCTTATGTCTCATCATATTCTTTTGCTCTGTTAATTTTTCTTATTGATGTATAGGAGCTCTTTGTATATGAGTAAAATCAGCTCTTTGAGATATAAACTGCAGATGGTTCCTGACCCTCCCCACAGTTTGACATTTGGATTTAACATTGCTCATGATGATACTTGTCTCGAAAAATCTCAAGTTTTATGTAACAAAATTTGTCTGCTTTTCCTTTTCGGTACCATACTTGGGCCTTCCTCGCTCTGAGACTATAAAAGAATTCTCCTATGATTTCTTCTGCTTTATAATTTTATTTTTTACATTTAAATATTTTAACCACCTGGAATTTTTTTCTGGTGTAAGGTATAACACATGGTCCCAATTTTTTTTTCCATATGACCACCCAGTTAATTTACCATTATCTTTTCCACACTGATTTGAAAATCTTATTATTATATAATAATTTCCTCTGTGTATCTGGGTTCATTTCAGTTCTGTCTTTGACCTGTACGGTTATTTATGTACTAGGTCCACACTGTTGAGTACGTTTATGTTTTTTTTTTTTTAATTTTAATTTTTTAAGTTTTTTTTGGCCGTGCCACGTGGCATGTGGGATCTTAGTTCCTTGACCAGGGATCAAACCCGTGCCCCCTGCAGTGGAAGCTCAGAGACCTAACCACTGGACCGCCAGGAAATTACCTATTTTTATTTTTAATTTAATTTTTATCTTATATTGGTGTATAGTTGATTTACAATGTTGTGTTAGTTTCAGGGGTACAGCTAAATGATTCAGTTATACATACACATATATCCATTCTTTTTCAGATTCTTTTTTCATATAGATTATTACTGAATATTGAGTAGAGTTCCCTGTGCTATACAGTAGGTCCTTGTTGATTATCTATTTTATATATAGTAGTGTGTGTATGTCAATCCCAAACTCCTAATTTATCCCTCCCCACCACCTTTCCCCTTTGGTAACCATAAGTTTGTTTTAGAAGTCTCTGAAGTCTGTGTCTGTTTTGTAAATAAGGTCATTTGTATCATTTTTTTCAGATTCCACATATAAGTGATGTCATATGATATTTGTCTTTCTCTGTCTAACTTACTTAGTATGATAATCTCTAGGTCCATCCATGTTGCTGCAAATGGCATTATTTCATTCTTTTTTATGGCTGAGTTGTATTCCACTGTATATATGTACAACATCTATCCATTATCCATTCATGTGTTGATGGACACTTAGGTTGCTTCCATGTCTTGGCTATTGTAAATAGTGCTGCAGTGAACATTGGGGTGCATGTATCTTTTTGAATTATGGTTTTCTCCAGATATGCCCAGAATTGGGATTGCTGGATCATATAGTAGCTCTATTTTAGTTTTTAAAGGAACCTCCATACTGTTCTCCATAGTGGCTGTACCAATTTACATTCCCACCAACAGTGTATGAGGGTTCCCTTTTCTCCACACCCTCTCCAGCATTTATTGTTTGCAGACTTTTTGATGATGGCCATTCTGACTGGTGTGAGGTGATAACTCGTTGTAGTTTTGATTTGCATTTCTCTAGTAATTAGTGATGTTGAGCATCATTTCACATGCTTTTTAGCCATCTGTATGTCTTCTTTGGAGAAATGTCTATTTAGATCTCCTGCCCATTTTTGGTTATGTTTTTTTGATATAGAGCTGCATGAGCTGTTTGTATATTTTGGAGATTAATCCCTTCTCAGTTGTACCGTTTGCAAATATTTTCTCCCATTCTGTGGGTTGTCTTTTCATTTTGTTTATGGTTTCCTTTGCTGTGCAGAAGCTTTTAAGTTTAAGTAGGTCTCATTATTTTTGTTTTTATTTTCATTACTAGGTTTATGTTTAAATATCTGATAGGGATGGTTCCGCCTCATTATTTTCCTGGTTACTTATTTGTTTGTTCTTCCATATAAACTTAGAATCAACTGGTCCATTAAAAAATCTTATTGCTATTTAAATGAAATCACATTAAATTTATGCACTAACATAGGAAGAACTGATAATATATTTATGTTATAGAGACTTTCTATCCAAGAATATGGTAGGCATTTCCATTTGCCAAAGTCTTTTCTGTCCCTAAGCAGTGATTTAAAGTTTTCTTTATACATATCTTATAATTTTCCCCTTAAGTTTATTCTTAGGGATTTTTAAATTATTGCTATGAGAAACAGGATCTTTTCTTCCATTTTTTTCTTCTAATTATTGGTGGTTTGCATACATGAAGGCTATTGATTTCTGTATGTTAATATTGTAGCCAGATACCTTACTTAATTCTTTTTTTCCAGTTTTATTGAGATACAGTAGATGTAGAACACTGTATAGTTTAAGATGTACAACATAATGTTTTTCCTTTTTTTTTTTTGCGGTACACGGGCCTCTCACTGTTGTGGCCTCTCCCATTGCGGAGCACAGGCTCCGGTTGCACAGCCCCAGCGGCCATGGCTCATGGGCCCAGCTGCTCCGTGGCATGTGGGATTCTCCCGGACCGGGGCATGAACCCACGTCCCCTGCATCGGCAGGTGGACTCTCAACCACTGCGCCACCAGGGAAGCCCCCAACGTAATGTTTTGATATGTATATATTGTGAAATGATCACCACAGTAAGTTTAGTTAACATCTGTCACCTCACATAGTTACTGAAAGGTTTTGCACCTAATTTCCAATGTGTGTGTGTGTGTGTGTGTGTGTGGGTGGGTGGGTGGGTGTTTCCACACCACCAGCAAGCAAGCAGTTCTCTGACACCAGCTGGATATCCTACAGTTTAACACAGTTCTGACACTATCTACCTGGAGATAGAATCAGATTCCACAGGTTAAGGGCTCACTCCCACAAGGCCACCCTCCACTTCAGATGCCAATCACAAGCCCAGGTTGTTACCTGTGCTTCTGATCGACCAGCTACAGATAGGAGGTTCCCACAACCCCCTCCTTGGGTTCAATTAATTTGCTAGAGCAGCTCACAGAAACTCAGGAAACCTGTTTACTCACTAGATTACTGACTTATTACAAAGGATGTTAAAGGACACGAATCAACAGCCAGATGAAGAGATACATAGAGCGAAGTCCTGAACAAAAGAGGTTCTGTCTTGGTGGAATCTGGTGCTGGCATGGTGGCACATGGAAGCAGTCTGGTTCCCCAAAATGGAAGCTCTTCGAACCCCCTCCTTTTGGGTTTTTCTGGAGGCCTTATTACATAGGCATGATTGGTAAAATCACTGGTCATTGGTGGTTGATTCAACCTTCAGCCCCTCTCCCATCTCTGGAAATCAGGGGGTGAGACCAAAAGTTCCATCTGTCTGTTTAAAGTTGGGTTTCCCAGGCCACCAGTCCCATCCTTAAGTGCTTTGCAAAAGTCACCTCATTAACATAAACACCATTGTGGTGGAAAGGGGATTGTTATGAATAACATGACACCCATTTCACCTTTGTGGCTCTGAAGTGATTTTAGGACCTGAGGAAAAGAGACTAAATATTATAATAAAAGATGCCCCCATTGCTCTAATCTCAGGAAATTTTAAGGGTTTTAGGAGTTGTGAGCGAAAAACCAAGGGCAAAGACCAAATGTATATGAGAAATATACTTTGATCATTTGAATGACCAAACACATACTTCTTATAATTCACAATATCACAGTTACAATTTTTTTTCCTTGTGATGAGATTTTAAGATATAGTCTCTTGGCAGCTTACAAATATATAATATTGTTAACTTCAGTCACCATGCTATACATTACCTCTGCAGAACTTATTTACCTTATAACTGGAAGTCTACCTTTTAACCCCTTTCACCCATTTCCCCTAGCCCCCATTCCTGCCTCTGCCAACCACCAATCTGTTCTCTTTTTCTGCATTTGGGTTTTTTTTTCTTTTAGATTCCACAAATAAGTGAGATCAGATGGCATTTGTATTCCTCCGACTTATTTCACTTAGCATAACGCCCTCAAGTTGCATCCATGTTGTTGCAAATGGCAATATTTATTCATTTTATGGCTGAATAATATTTCATTGTATGTATTTATATATACCACATTTTCTTTATCCATTCATCTGTTGATGGACAGGTTCTTTCCATGTCTTGGTTGTTATAAATGCTGCAGTGAACATGGGGGTGCAGATATCATTTTGAGATAGTAATTTTTTTTCCTTTGGATAAATACTCGGAAGTGGAATTGCTGGATCATGTGGTAGTTCTATTTTTAATTTTTTGAGGAACCACTCTACTGTTTTCCATAGTGGCTGATAATTTACATTCTTACTAATAGTGTGCAAGGATTACCTTTTATGTGGATCCTAACCAACACTTATTATTTCTTGTCTTTTTGATAGCGGCCGTTCTAACAGGCATGAGGTGATATCTCATTATGGTTTTGATTTGCATTTTCAGGGTGATTAGTGGTGTTGAGCACTTTTTCATGTACTTGTTGGCCATTTGTATGTCTCCTTTGGAAAAATGTCTATTAAGTTTCTCTGCTTGTTTTAAAATCAGATTTTTTTTGCTATTGGGTTATATGTGTTCTTTATATATTTTGGGTATTAACCCCTTATCAGAGATATATAATTTGCAAATATTTTCTCTCATTCAGTAGACTGCATTTTTAAAAATCTTTTCAAAACACTTTAATTGTTCTTCAATAATTTTAATTAATTCAAGGTTATACTTTTTTTTTCTTTTGTGGAAACATATTCTCTCAGTCAGAGTAGACTGCATTTTCATTTTGTTGATGGTTTCCTTAGCTGTGTAGAAGCTTTTTAGTTCGATGTAGTCCCACTTGTTTATTTTTGCTTTTGTTGCTCTGCTGTCGTATCCAAAAAAATCATTGCCAAGACCAATGTCAAGGAGCTTACCCTAGAGTTTTATGGTTTCAGGTCTGACATTCAAGTCTCTAATCCATTTTGAGTTGACTTGTGTATGGTGTAAGATAGGGGTCCAGTTTCATTCTTTTGCACATGGGTGTCCAGTTTTCCCAGCACCGTTTATTGAAGAGACTATCCTTGCCCCATTGTATATTCTTGTCTCCTTTGTTGAAAATTAATTGACCATATATGTGTGGGTTTATTTCTGGACTCTGTTTCTTTGATCTATATGTTATTTTTATGCCAATACCATTGATCACTATAGCTTTGTAATATAGTTTCAAGTCAGGAAGTGAGAAGCTTTTGGCTTTGTCCTCTTTTCTCAAGATTTCTTGGCTATGTGGGGGTCTTTTGTAGTTCCATACAAATTTTAGAATTGTTTTTTCTATTTATGTGAAAAAAAAAACATTGGAATTTTGTTAGAGATTGCATTGAATATGTAGATTGCTTTGGGTAATATGGACATTTTAACAAATTCTTCCAATCCATGAGTTCAGAATATCTTTCCATTCATTTGTGTCTTCCTCAATTTCTTTCAGCAATGACTTAGTTTTTCAGTGTACAGATTTTTCATCTCCTTGGTGAAATTTATTTTTAAGTATTCTTTTTGATGCAATTATAAATAGAACTGTTTTCTTAATTCTTCTTTCTGATAGTTTGTTATTATTTGTGTAGGAATGCAACTGTATATTGATTTTTGTATCCTGAAACATGTGATCTGTTCTGGAGATTGTTTCATGTGTGCTTGAGAAGAATGTATATTCTGCTGCTTTTGGTTGCAGTGTTTTGTAAGTGTGTGTTAAATCCATCTGGTCAAATGTGTGCAGTTTAAGTCTAATGCTTCCTTATTGATTACTGCTATTAAGTTGTATGACTGGACCCCTATCTTACACCATACACAAAAGTCAACTCAAAATGGATTAGATACTTGAACGTCAGACCTGAAACCATAAAACTCTAGGGTAAGCTCCTTGACATCGGTCTTGGCAATGATTTTTTTGGATACAACACCAGAGCAACAAGCAACAAAAGCAAAAATAAACAAGTGGGACTACATCAAACTAAAAAGCTTCTACACAGCTAAGGAAATCATCAACAAAATGAAAATGCAGTCTACTGAATGGGAGAAAATATTTGAAAATTATATATTTGTTAAGGGGCTAATATCCAAAATATATAAAGAACTCATACAACTCAATCTGCCTGGGTGATCTATCTATTTTTGGAAGTGGGGTATTGAAGTCCCCTACTATTATGCATAACTGTCTATTTCTTCCCTTAGATCTGTTAATGTTTGCTTTATAAATTTAGGTGCTCCTATGTTGGGTGCATAAATATTTATAAATTTTATATCCTCTTGTTGGATTGACCCCTTTATCGTTACAGAATTACCTTTTCTGTCTCTTATTACAGTCTTTCTCTTAAAGTCTATTTTGTCTGATATATATATAATATCCTCAGCTTTCTTTTGGTTTCCATTTGCATGGAATATTCTTTTCCATCCCTTCACTTTCAGTCTGTGTGTCCTTAAAGCTGAGGTGAATCTCTGGTTGGTGGCATGTAGTTGGAGCTTGGGCTTTTTAAAAATTTTTTTAATGCATTAGCCACTATATCTTTTGATTGGAGGATTTAGTTCATTTACATTTAAAGTAATTATTGGTAGGAATTGGCTTACTATTGCCATTTTGTTAATGGTTTTCTGGTTTGTAATTTCTTTGTTCCTTTCTTCTTTGTCTCTTCCTTTGTGATTTGATAGTTTTCTGTAGTGGTATGCTTAGATTCCTTTCTTTTTCTCTTTTGTGTAACTATTATAGGTTCTTGCTTCCTGGTTATTATGAGGCTTATATAAAATGTCTTATTTATGACAATCTATTTTAAGCTGATAACAACTTAAGTTCAAATGCATACTAAAGCTCTATATTTTTACTCTTGCCCCCAGCCTCATGTTTTATGTTTTTGACATCACAGTTTACATCTTTATACTTTGGGTATCCTTTAACAAATTATTGAAGTTATAGTTATTTTTACTACTTTTGTCTTTTAACCTTCATACTAGATTTAAAAGTGATTTGCTCACCACCATTACAACATTACATTATTCTGAATTTATATTTTTACCTTTCCAGTGAGATTATATACCTTTATATGTTTTCCTGTTACTAATTAGTATCCTTCGTTTCAGCTTGAAGGAGTCCCTTTAACATTTCTTGTAAGTCTGGTCTAGTGGTGATGAATTCCTTCAGCTTTTGCTTTTCTAGAAAACTCAATTTTGCCTTCAATTCTGAAGGACAGATTTGCTGGGTAGAGTATTCTTGGTTCACCGTTTTTTCTTTCAGAACTTTGAGTATATTGCCACTCCCTCCTGGCCTATAAAGTTTCTGCTGAAGAAATCTACTGATAATCTTATTAGGATTCCCTTGTCCATAATTGTTTTTCTCTTGCTACTTTTTTTTTTTTTGAACATCTTTATTGGAGTATAATTGCTTTACAGTGGTGTGTTAGTTTCTGCTTTATAACAAAGTGGATCAGTTATACATATACATATGTTCCCATATCTCTTCCCTCTTGCGTCTCCCTCCCTCCCACCCTCCATATCCCACCCCTCTAGGTGGTCACAAAGCATCCAGCTGATCTCCCTGTGCTATGCGGCTGTTTCCTACTAGCTATCTATTTTACGTTTGGTAGTGTATATATGTCTGGATTCATCTTATTTAAAACTCTCCAGGTTTCCTGAATCTGGATGTCTGTTTCTTTCTCCATGTTGTGCATGTTTTGAGCCATTATTTCTCTGAATAAGCTTTCTGCCCCCTTTTCTCTCTCTTCTCCTTCTGGAACCCCTATAATGCAAATACTGGTCCATTTGATGGTGTCCCATAAGTCTCTTAAGCAATTTATACTCTTTTTCATTCTTTTTTCTGTTTGCTCCTCTGACTAAATAGATTTCATTGCCCTCTCTTCAAGTTTGCTGATCCTTTCTTTCACTTGATCTACTCTGATGTGGAACCCCTCTATTGTTGAACTTTTCAGTTTAATCATTATATTCTTTAGCTCTGTGATCTCTGTTTGGTACTTCCGTATTTTCTATCTCTTTTTTGAAATTCTTACTTTGTTCATTCATTGTTCTCCTGACCTTGGTTAGTATCTTTATGACCATTATTTTGAACTCTTTGTCAGATAAATCACTTACCTCCATTTCATTAAGGTTTTTTCCTGACATTTTATTTTGCTTTTTGTTTGGTACGTACTCCTCTGTTTCTTTATTTTCCTTGACTCTCTGTATTGGTTTCTGTGCTTTAGATCAGGCAGCCACCTTTCCTAGTCTTGATGGAGTGGTCTTGTGGAGAAAATGAAACTTATCATTTAGACTGGCCCTAGCTCTTTGTTGTTTTTCAAATCTTTGTGTTTGTCCAAGCCACCCTCTTTGTTCTTAATGACTCCCAGTAGTTGAGTGTGTGCCAAGACCTGTCAGTGTCCCAGAGGGGAGGATTTCAGTAAGCATCTTGATGCAGGCTCATTGGATACTGTACCCTCAAGCAACTACTTTTAAAGTATGCAGGTGAACGTCTCTCAGGGAAAGAGTGAGGCTGGGCATTTTTCTCTGCTGTGTCCTGAGAGGGATACCTGGTTAAGAAGTGTTTCTTTGTTTTGCTACAGTTCTGTGGAACCTGGAACTCGAGCCGCTCTGGCCACCAGACCAAGGTTATAAAGATTTGTGTCCTTGGGGCAGCATCTCCAAAAGCCAGGGCCCCAGACATGTGCACAGGTCCTTTCAAGGAGACACCAATGACCTGGAGCAGGGCAGAGGGAAAGTGTGAAGATGGCACCTGCTGGCTTCCCTGGTCTGCAGGGAGAACTGCAGTCTGTTCCTAGATGTGTGCTGAATTAGAAGCCTGACCTTCAGGTAGCAGCTTTTAAAGTATGCAGATAGACCTCTTTCAGGGACAGATTTAAAGATGGGCGTGTGTGTCTACTGCCTCTGGACTGATCCCTGGGGGCACAGCCATTGCGAATCCTCAGGAACCTTTTAAGAACTGCGTCTTTGTTTGCATCATCTTGTGGTTGTCATGGATGCGTTCCTCAGTGGCTTTCAGAGTGAGATGTTTGGGGGCCTGTCGCTCAGGTGGAAGTCAGGTGGAAGTTGGGGCACTAGATGTTGGGTTCAGACTCTTCAGGGAGAATCTGGGGTTGTGAATTTCCTCCCAGTTATATGTTCCTCTGCCAGGGTAGGGTTTATGGTGAGAGTGTGTCTCAGCTTTTCCTACTCTTTTTGATGTGGGTTTTTCCTCAGTTGCCCAGTGTGTAGGAGTCACTCAGCTAGTTTCTGGATTTCTTTCAGAGAGAATTGTTCAATGTGTAGCTATAGATTTGGTGTGTCTGTCAGAGGAGGTGAGTTCAGGAGCTTCCTGTGTTGCCACGTTGGACCAGAACTCTTGAATTCTTTTTTGTTTGTTTATAATAGTTTTGGTTCTCTTAGTTTTTTCATGTGAACAATCTTATACTCTGAAAATAAGTATAATTTTGTCTTTCCCATTCCAATTTTTATACATCCAGTTTTTTTTCCTACTGGTTGATTGCATTGGCTAGTACCCCAGAACAAGGTAAAATAAATAATTGAGGTGATAGTGGATGACCTTGTCATCTTGTTTCTGACGTTCATGGGAACGCTTCTAGTATATCTTCATTAAGCTGGCTTTTGGGCTGAGAGAGAGAGAGAGTTAAGTATACATCTATTTAATTGATTAAGAGTTTATATCAATAATAAGCATTAAGAAAATACATAGCCTGGCTGTGTATTTGATTGTATAAGCATTTGACTGAGACACCTGGTTTGAAGTGAATCTTTTTTTAATTTATTTATTTAATTTATTTATTTAATTTATTTATTTTTGGCTGCGTTGGGTCTTCATTGCTGCGTACAGGCTTTCTCTAGTTGCCGCGAGCGGGCTTCTCACTGCGGTGCCTTCTCTTGTTGCGGAGCACAGGCTCTAGGCGTGCGGGCTTCAGTAGTTGTGGCTCGCGGGCTCTAGAGCGCAGGCTCAGTAGCCGTGGTACACAGGCTTAGTTGCTCCGCGGCATGTGGGATCTTCCCAGACCAGGGCTTGAACCCATGTCCCCTGCATTGGCAGGCAGATTCTTAACCACTGCGCCACCAGGGAAGCCCTGAAGTGAATCTTTATTCACCAGTTATGGCATGCCAGATCTTCCAAGCGTGTAATACTTACGATGCTTGCGCTTCATATCTCTAGAGAGCCAAGAGAATCCCTTGAAGTATTAATCACTGTGCCCCGCCTGCATCCCCCATCCAGTTCGTGAGCAGGATGCACATTGTTCAGGTAGAAGGATTATTATCATTGGAGAGCAAAGGGGGGAGAAGTGGCTGAAAAATGATGTGCTAGTTTCCTATTGCTGCTGTCACAAATAACCACAAATTTAGTGGCTTGAAACAATGCAAATTTATTATAGTTCTGTGATTCAGAAGTCTGAAATTATAGACTAAAATTAAGATGGGCTAAAATTAAGATGTTGGCAGAGCTGCATTCCTTTCTGAAGGCTGTAGGGGAGAATCTGTTTTCTTGCCTTTCCAGCTTCTAGATACTGTCCTTATCTTTTTTTTTTTTTTTTTTTTGCGCTACGTGGGCCTCTCACTGTTGTGGCCTCTCCCGTTGCGGAGCACAGGCTCCGGGCGCGCAGGCTCAGCGGCCATGGCTCACGGGCCCAGCCGCTCCGCAGCATGTGGGATCTTCCCGGACCGGGGCACGAACCCGTGTCCCCTGCATCGGCAGGTGGACTCTCAACCACTGCGCCACCAGGGAAGCCCTCCACTGACTTTTTAAGAAATTAATAAACTCAGTTTCTTTAGAGCATCTTAGGTTCACAGCAAAATTGAGCAGAAAGTACAGGGAATTTGCATGTGTTCCTATCCCTCTCCACATAGGCTACTGACTTTGAGGGAGCCCTGCATGCCCCTTGTGCTGGGGGAAGAGTAATAATTCTTTCCATCAATGTTTGGGCAGAGGCGGTGGACAGAATGCCTGCTCTGGCTCTGAGATGCGGCTCCTATGTGGCCACCCCTTTTCTAATGGCCTAGGACACTTGTCAGGGCCCCTAAACAGAAAAATGGATCCTTAATAACCAGGGTGAGTGGAGGCAGTGAGGCTGAAGAAAAAGCCCCCAACACTGGTACTGGTGAAGGTCATTCGTATGGCACTAATATCAACAGTTAAATTCCTACTTTCCAGTAGTTTGTATAAGATAAAGGCAGAATGCAATAACATGTCAAATAATTGCACAGTTGCTAATGAGCCAAGGTGGTGTTCCGGCTGAACTGAATGGTTGTGGCTTTGAACTGCTGGTCCAAGCTCCAAGTATGACTCAAAGGCCAAATCAGCTCTGGGAAGGGTTTAGGAGTCCCAGGGTATAGTGTGAGAGTTTAGATTGGATGAAAGTCAAACATTTAGATGTTGAAGGCAGGGTCTTCTTGATGATCCCAAATGGAAGGCCGAGGAGGCCAGACTGTGTGGCGATTTGGCCGTGTGTAGTCAGGCAACGTGAAGGGCCAGCTGGCTTCAGTGAGCCTCCCAAGGCAAGCTGCCTTTGTGGAGTCCTTGAAAATAGAGTGTGCAGCAGTAAAGTGTGATAGAGTTCGGGGCAAGTGCTGTCAGGGCAACTCCAAGGGATGATTCATAGTCTTGGTTGCACCTGAATTTGATTGTCTTTAATGTTGCTTCAGAGGAATGGACTGCTGGCTGGGGTTGATGTCTTTTTTTGTTACTTGGAGATTTTTATTGTAATTGTTTTTGTGTAAAAGACTGTTTATGGTGATGCTTTGAACCTACACTCCTTTTTTCATCTCTATCTCTGTCACTTCTGGTGACAGTCTGCTTTAAGTGCCTTATTACATATCTTCTAGACTTGCTTCCTTCTCTTTTTATTTCACTCACAGCTTTGGTGGTGGGGGAGGGAGCCCCTGGTCTGTACATGGAAAGGAAGATAATAGACAGTATGTTGCTAAACATGATTATCTTGGATTTTTCAATTTGCCTTTGATCTCCAGCAGTCTGCAAGATGCTAGATGTTTTATTAATTGTTCATTTAAATTTGGGGGTAAATGTAATACCTCATTAAACAGAGAAGGAAAGAAAGCCTTATTATCCTTTCCTTCAGCCTGTCAGAGCACGAAAAAGGAACAAATCATAGCTGCTTAGGTTGGATTTAAGAGTCTTATTTATCAAAATGGCAGAAGACTGTGGCTTCCGTAAGGTTCTCAGAGTCCTTGCTGTGTGGGCGTTGGCTCTGTTGCTACGTCTGTCTGTCACTTTCTTGCCTGATGCCTCTGATGGGTAGGTCTGGGTGCGGAGGCCCCATGTAGGATATACTGCCTGCCTTGATTTAAAAAAATCAAATAAAATACTACCAGCTTCTTACATGTGTGTTGTGCTTCAGCATTTATAAAGCATCATTATATATAATATCTCAGAGACCCTTCAAGTGGAGGAAACTTCTCGGTGCTCCTGGGGAGTATTAATACACATTCATATATATGTGGGGTGTATGCATACATCTCTATAGCATTCGCATGATGATTTATAATTTACAAAACACTCTTACAAATATATCCTCTCAAGGAGAGGAAACTACTTAGTGTCCCTGCTCCTTTGGGTATAAATAAATATTAAATTGGGTTTAATAGCACTGGGATTGCTTCTTCTGTTAAATTACATCCTTTACTTAAAACTCGGACACGAGCAGACTTGAAGCTTCACTGTGGAGCGCTGATTTGTGCCAGGAAAGATGGTGGGTTTTTTTTGCTCTTACAAGACAACTCGTCAGCTCTTTCGATGTTTTTCCTTGATGTGCTGATGATTTCTTGCAGCTGGGAGAATAGAAAGTAAAGCAGTAGCTCTTTAGCAAGCTGTCATTGCTGTGCCTGGATTTCCTGCTCAAATATTCTTCTTCTTTTCCATTTTTAAAGCCACAGGCAAATGACCATCCATTTCAGATATCAGTGAATGCTCGGTGAGTCAGATGCCTGGTGGAGGAATGTGCCCACCATAGGGTCTCTTACACCTACAGGCACCATGTTTTTAAAAAATTAATTAATTTATTTGGCTGCACTGGGTCTTAGGTGCAGCATGCAGGATCTAGTTCCCTGACCAGGGATTGAACCCGGGCCCCCCCTGCATCGGGAGCGTGAAGTCTTAACTGCTGGACCACCAGGGAAGTCCCACGGGCACCATTTTTGAATTCAGTTATATTTTGCGAATATCTTTTCCTGGCATTTCTTTTTTATGTCACCGTGGTTTGATAGAAATTGAGAGCATCATCGTATGTGGATCTGCTCACATTCCTTGTCCCCCTCTGCTGGTTATTGCGGGTGCCGACCCTGCACCAGACTGTTTTTTTCTTCTTTTTCCTTCCTGACACCTGCTCTACATTCAGAGGCCAATTCAATCTGTATGTCATTGAATCTATGATTATATTTATTCAATGAAATGAGAATTATTTCAAATATGTACCTCTCAGAGTCTTATATCACCTGTTCTACTCCTAAAATAATTGACTAATTTTAAGGAAATCTGATGCCCAATCCCAAACACCTTAAATTATACTGTGGATACTTTTGAAACCAAATGCCTTCTGATAGCCATTTTCCCTTCTTCCTTTTAGTAATGGAGCTCTGTGAGTTTTAGCCAGGCACATGGCCTCCAGCTCTAAACTACAGTTCCCAGCCTCCTTTGCAGCTGTGTATGGCCATGTGACTGAATTTGGGCCAATAGGATGTGAGTGGGAGTGATGTGTGCAACTTCCGGGTTTCTACTAAATGATGTTTGCTCTGGCTTCTCCCTTTTCTCTTCCCACCACCTGGGAAAAGTCAAAGAATGGAGCAACCTTGCAAACCACATGCTGTGGGCTACAGAGTTGCCCCATGTCCCCTCTTCACTTCCCCCAGACCACTCACCTGTGGACTGCAGTATTTGGCTGAGTAGCTTGCTCTGTTGTTTAACTAATACAAATGTTAAAATTGAGCACTCATGTTAGAGAACACAATAAATTTCAGTGAAAACTCTGTATGTGAATGTAGGAGTTATCATGACTAGTGATTGTAACTGGTCCCCTGCCTTCATTCTCCTCCAATTCTCCAAATGGCTCTCAAAGACAGGTCACTCTGCCGCTAAAACTCTTAAAATCTTCTGCTGGCTCCCAAGGTGCCAAAAACCCCAAGCCCTTAGCATAGAGTAGAGACAATATCAGAATTTGTTTGGGCTGAAAACAATAGAATTCCTGACTAAAAATAACATAAACATCAAGGCTTTGGTCTTTTATTATAATGGGGAATCTGGAGGAAGGTGTTTCCAGCATTGGTTTAGAAGGTGAATAATGTCAGGTCTCTGCTTGCCTTTGCTTCAGTTCTCTTGGCTTTCCCTCAAAGTTATATGATGGCTGCAGTGGCTCCAGGCTTCACATCCTCTTACCCATCCAAATGCAGGAAGGGAAATGGCACTCTTTTTATCAGGGAGAAAAATCTATTCCAGAACCCCGTGGCAAACTTCCCTCATTTCTCTTTGGCCAGACTTAGTCATATGCCTATGACTTAGCTGCAAGTTGTCTGGGAAAGTGAGAGTCTACTGTGGAAGGGAAGCTCTACTTATGACACACAGGGGAGCAGACATGGCTGTAAGGCAGGCAGTTGAGCGTGTGCTCCATGAGCCTCACGTACATCCCTGAAGCAAAAAATATGACTGTAAGTTGAAATATAAAAAATTTATCTCCTGTGACCATAGGCCCATTATAAACATTTCTTTTGAATTGTTATTGTTATGATTTATTGGTTAGAACACAACTGACCAAAACAACATACAGTACACAGTTTGGTAAATAATGAAATAAATCAGATTTTACTGAAAATATATTTCTTAATGTTATTAAGACATGTTGTGGAAGAATATTATTGCTAAATGGGGTAGGGTTTAGCTTCAGTTGCATTCTAATTTTCATGTGTGTGGGTTGAGGTGTTTGGTAATCTCGCTCACAAAAATAAGTTGATGGAAACAGAAGGCATTTTATAACTGCAAGATTGATCGGTTCTTTTGGACTCCTTCTGAGTTATACGCTGAAAGGCACGTGGTGATCTATAATAAAAATTAAGTATAAGGTTTGGGATGAGTGAGAGGCATTACTTTCTCTTGTAAAGGAGGAGAAGGAGACATGGGAAAGGGGACCCTCGTAATAGCTCCGCCAAAGGGCGTGTTCAACAGATCAGTTGTGGGAGAGGAAAGCTGAGCACTAACAATTGATTCCCTCAAGACCATCCAGGCACAGTGTTCCTCTTGGAGAGGCTTCGGAGACCCCCAGTGATACATGTACCCCAGTTTAAAGACCACTGGTTGTGAGGATCAAATGAGATAATGTACACGAAAGCCTTTAGTGTGCTGTAAAGAACGTTCCAAGGGACATTAATAATAATTACATGCTTTGTTTTTCCCAAATTCTGGTGATAGCCCACGAGGGCTCTAAGGACTTCATGTTCCAAGTCCTGAAAGCAGCCCACTAACAGACAAGGCAGCTCCCCCTGGACTTGCTGCGAATATCCATCCTCCCAATACAAAAGAAGGTTGACGGGAGAGAGTGAGAGGTGACCTTTTCTGGGGAGTGTTGAGCCAGGCTGGAGAAGGAGCGGGTAGTTGGGGCAGGTGCATGGGAGAGGGTGTCCTCCTGTATCCTGGCTGGATGTCTGCTCTTCCACAGTGTTTGCTGACCAGGTCTGGCCTGTGTGAACAGAGGGAGGAGCCCTGGAGGGAGCCCCTGTTACTCCCTTGAGGTCCCCATTTTAGAACAAATAGAAGGCGTAATCTGCCCAGGTGCTTGAGCCCAGGAGGCCAGACAGCACTGGAGTCTGTAGGCTTGCCAGGCTGCAGAGTGGGCCAAAGGGACATGCCTGATGGTATGAAGTCACAAGTTAGGTGCAGCCAGGCCACAGGGTCACTGTGAGTGGTTGAGGGAGGTGCCTAGGGATCTGTTTGTTCTCTGCCAGCAGGGCTTGGGGACCACAAGTTAGATTGGTGATAATGACCAATAAAAGGGGGGTAGTGACCTCAGTGCTGCTACCGTGATATTGCTGAGGTTGGAAAGGTCCTTGTCTTTCCTACCTTTCTCCCTGCTCTGATACTGATCTCTGGCGGCCTCGGCCTGCAGTGGCTTGAAGCAGGATTTCAGTTCCCCGGGCAGAGATTGAAGTCAGGTAGCAGCAGTGAGAGCGTTGAATCCTAGCCACTAGACCACCAGGGGCCAGTGGCCAGTGACAAGGCCCTGGCCCATCAGCTTTGTAGAAATAAATTTCCACAAAGAGACGGAAATTAGTGAAACAAGTAAAGTGTTTAGTAGGAGGAGAAAGAGTAGGTGTGAATAGGCGCACACGCGCGGGTGCAGAGAGACAGTCTCGCTCTCGTGGTGGTTTGAATCACTTATATGGGGCATTTCTTCTGCGTTTCCTTTGGCCAATCATCTTGCTTTGCCTGGCTCTGAGTCCGTATTTGGTTATCTCCGGGTCCTCCCATGTGTGTGCGTGCATCTCTTAGCCCAGATGGATTTCAGCAAAGAGGCCTATGGGTAGGTTGGCATCACTCCTTTTTTGACCTCCCAGGAGCCTCTCTGCGTATGTGTAGTCAGGAAGGTCCCCTCGAGAGTGAGAAATGTGTGGTCTCTGTCTCTTTTCTGGGCAGGGCTCAGCTTCTCTGGCTCCCGCTATTTTGGAGTATCTGTCCACAGGGGACAAAGTCCAGCTCCTCAGCCTGGAGCCTATCTATCTCCTGCCTCAAGACCAGAAGAGCAGGCCCAGGAAAAGGGAATGGACAAGTGGGCCAGGCTCATCCCTCTGTCCACGCAGTGCTGCACGGGGGCCATCAGCTTGTGACAGCGCCACGTTCACTGACGCCACCTTGGCAGCTTGAAATCCACCTGGTGGGACTATTTACAGCACAAGAGTCAGCAGAAGCTACAAATCCATGCTTCCCCTCCCTTCCAAGTTGAGAAGGGCGTTAGGGTGTCTCACCTCTCCCAGCACACCACTGAGTCCTAGTCACTGGAGCCAGGAGCCGAGCGTGGGGTGCTGGGGAAGGACGTGAGTCAAATATGGGACTGAGATTTACAAATGGACAAGGCTAAGGCTTGGGTAACCGAGATGAGACTATGTTAATAATTCAGTGATTGAAAAGGTGTTAAATGGGATTAAAATGTCCTTTAAAGGAGCCTACTACCCAGCAGAAGAGTAGTTTGGCAAAGCATAATGATGTATTAGAAAAATAATCTGTCTCACGTCTATATTTTATTTATTAATTATTTTTTTTATAACCAATATGCTTTAATGTAAGTTTAGGTCATTCATTTTACAAACACTTATGGAATGCCTACTGTGCTTAAATCATTTTGCTAGATCTTCCCAAAGACACGGTTTATATTAATACAATTCCTAATGTCTTTTTCCTAATGCTTGCTTCAGGGGCTACATCTGGGACTGAATAGAAGCACATAGACATAGGGCTGCGGTATGACCACCCCTGCTCTACACTCTGGTCTCTTCCAGAGGTGAACACAGCAGTCACTATCTTGATAAGGTGTGTGGATTAGTAATCACCATTCTGTTACTTTGTAAAGTTCAGTTATTTCCTCTGGAGGGGTGCACCAGTCCTGGAAATACTGCAATACCAGGTCGATGCGTGGAGTGGACGAAGCAAGCTCTCACTCCAACTCCTTGCTCCAAAAATCCGTTTAATTCGTTGTTCTCGGGTAGAGAACATATCAGATTTTAAACTGATAAGAACAGATACTACACTTGATCTTAGCCAAAAGGTCGAGAAGCGATACGTCTATATTTTATAATGGGACTTCCCCGATCAAATTACCCACCTCCACACAATAAAGATATTGAAAAGGGCCCATTTTAATTCAGAGTTGCTGAACACGATAAAGGGTTGGGGTTTTAGAGAATCGTTCCCTGACATGAGCCAGCTGGCCTCAGACCTTTTCCTTCCCTTGGATTTTGCCACTGTGGCCTCTGGACCACAGAGCAGCGCTGATGGGATCGGAGACCTTGTCTTGCCTCCAGCCCGGGGTGGACTTCTGCCTTGGCCGGGCTGTTTCTGGCTCCAGAAGCAGATTCTGCAGAAGTGTCAGAATCACCCTCCCTCCAGTACTTAGGCCTTTTCTAAGGAAGAGCAGCTGTGCAGAGAATTCATTCTTTTGCAGAACAGAATCCTTTAATGAGACAAATTGTTTTTATAATAGGACTTTCACAGGGAATGAAAAAAACCCTGTCGCATAAAAGCAAATGGATTCTCTCCTCAGAACGCACATCCTCTGCCCAGCAGGTACTGAATTGCAGATGGTGTTTTCACGCTCCCAACTGGGTATCTAATGAAGAAGGAAGAGGGTCCCACTCCCCTCTCCTCTCCCACCTCCAACACTGGCGATGCACTTTCTCTGTTCATTGAGGTTCACTCTGAGGGGGAAAAGCCTATTTTAAACAAAGGCAAGAGATGCGAGATTTAGATGGAATTTAAATCAAGAAAAAAAAAAAAAAAGGAAGCTGCACAGTTGTTTCCAGGATGACAGTATTTTATGAACCAAGTCTATCATCCATAAGCTTCCCATTCCAAGTGATTTCAGGAACACGAAGGCTTCTGTACCAGTTAGGACTGTGTTTGGCTGAACAGTAGTTTAACAAAAATAGGATCAGTTTTTCCTCATGTAACAGAAGAGTTGTGTGGATTATTCAGGGCTGGTGTAGCTACTTAATGAAGCTACTGTGCACCCAGGTCCCCCCTAGCTTCCAGCTCCTTCCTTATCCTGGAGCACCTCTGCTCGGATTGGCAGGATGGCTGCCCTTCCTTCCATCATTGCCCCTGAGTTGCAGGCAGGAAGAAGGGCACTAGGCAAAGTGCAGATGTGATGGGCCACAATCTAGGCTTCGCGATCCTTGCTTTTTACCCAAAAGACCTGAAAACTTTTGTCCAGACAAAAACCTGCACAGAGAGTTTTATGGCAGCTTTGTTCGTAATTGCCAGTCGGAAGCAACCAAGATGTCCTTCCGTAAGTGAATGGATAAACTATGGTACATCCAGTTAATGGAATATTATTCAGCTCTAAAAAGAAAAGAACTATCAAGCCATGAAAAGACATGGAGGAATCTTACCTGTATATGACTAAGTGAAATAAGCCAATCTGAAAAGGCTACCTACTGTATGATTCCAACTCTATGAGGTTCTGGAAAAGGCAAAACTATGAAGACAGTAAAAAGGTCAGTGATTGCCAGGGGATAGAGGGGAAGGAGGGATGAACAGGCAGAGCACAGAGGATTTTTAGGGAAGTGAAACTACTCTGTATGATACTATAATGGTGGATACATCTCATTATGTATTTGTCAAAATCCATAGAATGTATAACACCGAGAATGAATTCTAATGTAAACTATAGACTTTGGGTGATAACGATGTGTCAGTGTATGTTCATCAACTGTAACAAACATAACCCCTTTAGGGCAGGGGTGTTAATAGTAGGGAAGGTGTTCATGTGTGAGGGTAGGGAGCTTATGGGAACTCTGTTGCTTTCTGTTCAACTTTGCTGTGAACCTAGAATTTCTCTCTAAAAAAAAAATCTGTTAAAATAAAAAAGTGATGGGCCAGTTGAGTCTGTCCTTTTTCATCAACAAAATAATAGCTTCCCTAGAAATCCCACGTAAGTAGACCTCTGCTTATACCTCACTGGCCAAAAATGGGTCACATGACTACCCCAGGCTGCAAGGGAGTGACTATTTTATTTTTTATTTACTTTTTGGAGGTACTTTCCCCCCCAGTTCTATTGAGATATAATTGATATACAGCTCTGTATAAGTTTAAGGTGTACAGCATAATGGCTTGACATACATATATTGTGAAATGATTACCATGATAGCTTTAGTTAACATCCATCTCTCATTCAGGTACAAAAAATAATCAGTTTTCTTCCCCTTGTGATAAGAACTTTCAGGATTTACTCTTGGCAACTTTCAAATATACTGTATAGCAGAGTTCACTAGAGTCATCATGTTGTACATTACGTTCCCAGCACTGATTCATCTTATACCTGGAAGTTTGTACCTTTGGATCACCCTTCATCCAATTCCCCCATCCTTCGCTTCCCACTCTGGTAACCACAAATCTGACCTCTATTTTTGTGAGTTAAAAAATTTTTTTTGTTTGTTTTTCAGATTTTATGAGTGAAATCATACAGTATTTGTCTTTCTCTATCTGACTTATTTCACGTAGCACAATGCCCTAAATTTCCATTCCTGTTGTTGCAAATGATGGATAGTATTCTGTTATACACACCACGTCTTCTCTATCCACCCCTCTGTCTATGGACACTTAGGTTATTTCCATGTCTTGGCTATTGTAAATAATGCTACCATGAAAATGGGGGTGCAGGTATCTCTGTGACATAGTGATTTCATTTCCTTTGCATATATACCTGGAGGTAGAGTTGCTGGATCATATCGTAGTTCTAATTTTTTAAGGAATCTCCACGCTGCTTTCCATAGTGGCTGTACCGATTTACAGTCCCTACAGGCAGTGCACTAGAGTTCTGTCTTCTCTATATCCTCACCAGCATTTGTTGTCTCTTGTCTTCTTGCTAATAGCCATTCTAACAGTCGTGCTGTAATATCTCCTTGTTTTGATTTGTGTCTCCATAAAGATTAGTGATGTTGAGCACCTTTTCATGTACCTGTTGGCCATTTGTATATCCTCTTTGAAAAAGTGTCAGGTTCTTTGGCGATTTTTAATTGAATTATTTGTTTTTTAATTGAGCTGTATGAGTTCTTTATATATTTTGGGTATTAAGCCCTTATCAGATATATGATTTGCAAATATTTTCTCCAATTCTGTAGGTTGTCACTGGACACTGGCTCTGTCACTGGCTCTAATTAGGCTAATGCTATAGTGACCCTGAAGACACTAATTTGATGGGACAGGGGTGGAAGAATTAAAAAATTAGTATCAGGCATGATTTTAGCAAGACTTTTTGCAAAGATATCACTTTTTTCCATGTAATATAAAAACGGGCTCTGCTTAATTCATCTCTCTTCATTCTTTCATCATACGTTTTTCCTTATGTTTAAATCTTTCATCCTGGCCTCCCACTCCATTTGGTCTAAATATCCTCTTTGGTTATTTCTGGTTCAGCTGTTTAGAACATGCTGATTTACGGGGCTCTGCTGGAGATCTGTGGTGGGGGAGTGAGCTGCCCAGAGCCGTGGAAGACATTTGCAATTCAGCAGAATGGTCTCAACTACGGTGCCATCTTTATGCTGTCTAGAGGTGATGTGATGCAGGAAGGAATCTCAGACAGTATAATTAAATGAACAGACAAAAATCCAGACAGGCAGGGTGCTTGCTTTGAAGACCCTATATTTGTTATATAAAAATCAAACACTCGCATTCCCAACTTGATTGTACTCAGCTAGGGAAACGCTGGACAAACTCTGACGACTTGAGGGACCTCTGTGACAAGCTTAGACTGTGCAGATGGCCCTCATCCCAGGGTGAAATCCACACGTGGAGCCAGGGGACCCATTTGCCTGCGTGCTCCAGGCGCCTCATCCTCGTTGCTTCATTTGTTCCGATGACCCCTGGGCTCAACTACATCCTCCCAGCCTCTACCCCACTCCCTCCTTCCAGAGGTAACATTATAATTTCACAAAGAGAGAAAATTAATATTAATTTTGTTTTGGAAATTTCATGACATTCTTTGACCTCGTTGAAAATGTCACAGATCTGACTTTTGTCAACTGTCTGATGTTCATACCTTATTATTCCTTTCTGTGCCTGGTTGTCCTTATTTTTGATAAGAATTTTAAAACCCCTGTCCTTCGTGTCCTCCATGGGGAAATGAGGAGATGTAAATTTTCCTCTTTTTTTTTTTTGCGGTACGCGGGCCTCTCACTGTTGCGGCCTCTCCCGTTGCGGAGCACAGGCTCCGGACGCGCAGGCTCAGCGGCCATGGCTCACGGGCCCAGCCGCTCCACGGCATGTGGGATCTTCCCGGACCGGGGCATGAGCCCGTGTCCCCTGCATCGGCAGGCAGACTCTCAACCACTGCGCCACCAGGGAAGCCCGTAAATTTTCCTCTTAAATCAAAGAGGTGCCAAGTGCTTTAACGGTACTGAAGTCACAGGATTGAGTCAGGGTGTCCCAGGAGCACTGGATACCCACCAAGGCTTCCGTCCCGTCTCTGGGACCACAGCAGCCAGGAGCTCTTGGGGAGCTTTTGATTTCTTCCTTCTTTCTTGCTCCTTTTCTTTTTAAAGATTTTTTTGATGTGGACCATTTTTTTTTAAAGTCTTTATTGAATTTGTTACAATATTGCTTCTGTTTTCTTTGGCTGTGCTGGGTCTTCATTGCTGCGGCGTGCGGGGGCTACTCTTCATTGCGGTGCACGGGCTCTAGGTGCGCAGGCTTCAGTAGTTGCAGTGCGTGGGCTCAGTAGTTGCGGCGCACGGGCTCTAGGGCACGTGGGCTTCAGTAGTTGTGGCGCGCAGGCTCAGTAGTTGAGACTTGCGGGCTTTGTTGCTCCGCGGCATGTGGGATCTTCCTGGACCAGTGGTCAAACCCGTGTCCCCTGCATTGGCAGGTAGATTCTTAACCTCCGGAAAGTTCTTGCTTCTGTTTCATGTTTTGGTTTTTTTTTGGCCGTGAGGCACGTGGGATCTTATTTCCCCTATCAGGGATCGAACGCGCACCCCCTGCATTGGAAGGTGAAGTCTAACCACTGTACCTCCTTTTCTTACCCTCTAGATATTTTCCTTTCTTCTTTCCTTTTGCTCCAAACATCAAAGTGGTGGGAAGAGTTCAGCTCTTGATTGGAGGTAGAGGGAAGGCAGAGGCTCATCCCCTTGCCCAGGTCCCCCTGGTTGCAGAGGGAAGAAGCTGGTCCCCTGTCAAACTACAAGTGCAACAAAGACACTGCAGGTGGGTCTCTGTGGCCCTAGGTGTGCTGACTGATCATGGATGGACTTGCCGTTTTGCATATTTGACTTTCATAGAACCAGATCTTTCATATGTTATATATGGATACTGCTGACCACCTTCCAAAGGCAGTCAGACTCTTAACCAGGCGAACTCCTGCTGCCATATGATCCAAGCAGGACCTTCCCTATTTAAAAGGAGACAGTTTTTGCTATTGTTGGTCTTGATAATGACCATAATTAAGCCATAGCCATAGAATTTTAATAGAATGTGCTTATAACTTCTGAAACTTGAATTTAGTCCCAAACAGCTATGTGCTACACCTACCAGACTTTGACCATCAGGTTCATTAAGGTGTGGGTCTGAGAAGAACAGGCTTGTGAATTGTGCTTACAATTACATATGCAAATAAGTAAATACAATACATTAATATTTTCTTAACAAAACCATAAATGATGATAAAATAATAATAAAATATGTTATACTAGATGTTGCTGGTTTAATTATTCCTGTTTGGGGGGAGCTCTTCTTAAGAAATGTTTCTGCTTGGAAGGACGTTCTCACATTTTATTCTTAAAATTTTACTCCTCTTCAAAACCCAGATCGTTTGTCATTTGCTTTCACTGGAGTGATTCCTCACTTTTCTACAAGAAAACAGTGCTCATAACACTTGTCACACACCACACTCTTCCTTCTAGATATTTGTGTGTGGTTTTACTTTACCCGCTGTGTTGTAAACTCTTTAGGGGAGAGTTCCTGTTATATATGACTTACATGTTCTGATACAACCTAACAATACTAAATATATGTATTTAAAAGGAAGAACGAATATGTGATGAGTGTCTGCTATCTGCTAGTTGTGTGATCATGATCATTTCTTTTTTTAAATTAATGTTTATTGGAGTAGAGCTGATTTACAATGTTGTGTTAGTTTCAGGTGTACAGCAAAGTGAACCAGTTATACATATACATATATCCACTGTCGTTTAGATTCTTTTTCCATATAGGTCATTACAGAGTATTGAGTAGAGTTCCCTGTGCTATACAGTAGGTCCTTATTTGTTATCTATTTTATATATAGTAGTGTGTATATGTCAGTCCTTATCTCCCAAGTTATCCCTCCCCCTTCCTTCCCCCTTGGTAACCATAGTTTGTTTTCAACATCGGATTTCTTATCATCTCTTTGTTTCCTCGTGTGTATAATGGTGAAAACTACAACCTCACACATTTAAGATGAAATGAGATCATGTATATAAAATACTTAGCACAAGGCCTGGCACACTGAATTCTCATAAATGTCAGCTCTTTATTTTATCATTATTAACATGGAATGTAGTTTTTAGTAGGTACCTTGAAGCCCGGTGGTTTCTTTGCTGACTAAGGGCGTAGTGGTAAATGAAGGGTAGGTGGGAGCAACAGTATTTCATAAAAGCAAAGTAACAGCAATAAAGCTAGAGTGGTTTCAACTGGTAAAATGATGCTCAGTCCCATATGCAATAATGGGCAGGTTTCCAGAAGGACCTGATGTACTCTCAAGCATGCATTCAGCACATAAAAATACAACTCAACCTCATCATAAATTTGATCTACAGCCAAGAAATTATGTCCATTATCAAGTGAATACATATTGTGCTGGTCTCCCTCTGATGCAGGTGCTACTTTGGGTAGCCTGCTCTTTTTAAAAGACTCTCCAAGGAAGGTTAAATTCATGCCTTATTTCTCTTTGCATTCATTTTCCTAGAGCTACAGAGACCTCCACCATCGTTCTACCCTGAGGTCAACAGCTGAGGTAGGTTTGGCCAATATCTGAAAATGATGTTGAGGCGATTTCTTTCTTTTTTTTTAATGCGGTACACGGGCCTCTCACTGTTGTGGCCTCTCCCGTTGCGGAACACAGGCTCTGGACGCGCAGGCTCAGCGGCCATGGCTCACGGGCCCAGCCACTCCGCAGCATGTGGGATCTTCCCAGGCCGGGGCACGAACCCGTGTCCCCTGCATCAGCAGGCAGACTCTCAACCATTGCGCCACCAGGGAACCCCGAGGTGATTTCTTTTACTAGAGATTCTTTTTTCAAAATGAGAGCTCATTTCAGCATTTCTTCCCTTCATGTTCTCCAACTTCTCCAATTTCACCAAAGCTATTCTGTATCCCTTTTCTCTGGCATCACTCATCTTCCCAGACCTGCAGAAGCATTCACCTCCTCCAGAAAGCTTTTCCTGGTTCCCCAGAAATAGTTCACTGTCTCTCTCCACCCCGCCCCCGCCTCTGGACAACACAGGATGGCTCTTATTTGTATCGTTGCCATGACCGTATTGTAGGGCAAGTGTACGTTTAAAGGCTTGTTTCTATTGGTTGACTATGAGCCACTCAAGGTTTGGATCTATTTCTGGTCATTTTTATGTCTTGATATTGTAACAGGAAGGTTTGGGGACAGAGGAATGGGCAGCTATGAGGCCTTCTGTGACCCTGCCTGGGGCACAGTGCCTGTCACACTCAGGTCCAGAGTTTGGCTCCACTGGCCACGATGGCCACCACCATGGACCAGCCCCAAGAAGTCGGGTGGGATCGAAGCATAGTGAGTGAGGCAGAGAGGGGATGGGAGATGAGGCTGGATAGAGATGGAGGGGCTAGACCATGCAAGGGTTTTTGGCCTGGGGACAGGCAATTGGACTTTTTGTTCCAAAGGCAATGGGAAGCTGCTGTGAGCTTTAGGAGGGGATGGTGACACGATCCAGTGCAGAGATTCCATCACCTGCTCCTCTTTTTTTTCCCCCTCCTGGGTTATGGACACACTGCCGGCTCCTGCAGTGTCTGTCTTGTTGCAAGGAGCATTTTCACCGTATGCTTTTGAACAGCCTCAAAGCCGTAGATGTGCTGAGGGGAAAGACCGGAGCTTTGAGCACAGAGAGGTAGCAGCATCCTTGCAACAGGCCAGCTGCCCTACCCCTACCCCCATCATCCTCTGGCCTCATGTTGTGGGTTATTGCACTGCATTTTTCTGCAACCTGACGTTGGAGAGTCTGCTGGCTTTCCATCTGATTTTAAAAATAAGTAAATAATCACAGTCAATACATGGATATGGTGAAAATGCCAAGCAAGCGACAGAATTTGGGCACCGCAGCTCCAGGGAGCACCTGCAGCTCAGAGAGATTCTTGGAGCCTAGACGATTCTGAAGGGACCCATTGCTGTTTTATGTTGTATGTGTGGCTTTGGAGGTCCAGGAGGCCAGCCCCGAGGGACATTTTGGAAAGTGGTAATGGAAATGATTTTCAGTCCAAGGCAAAGAAGCAGGTCAGGTACCTAAACTCCCTGCCGTACCTTAAAAGGCTCTAATTCTATCCTGACAAACAGTAAAGAGAGCAAATAAGTACGTTCATGCCATTTCAATGTTCTTCTTCAAACATGTGGATTTAAGCCAGTTGGGTTTGGAATCCATTTAGTTTGTGATTTTGCCAAGAGTTTTGTGGGTGTAAAGTTTAAAAATAGCTGTGTACACATAGGATGTCTGTGGGGAAAAGTGGGTAAATTCTAGGTTGGAAAAAGGTTCTGTGAGCAAGTGCCCTCAATGTTTAGTTCCAAATGTTTGCAAAGACAAACATTTTGGAGATCAGAGTAACAGTCCTGTTTCACCCTTGGTCTAAACCAGGGTGCGTCTGCATCCAAATGTGGGAGTGGATAGGTGACTCAGAAATATGTAATGGGGGGAATTAAAGACCCAGAAAAAAGAATTAAAGTTTAAAAAGAGGTGAGGGAGGAAACAGGGAGAAAAAGTTCCGTATAAATAGACTAGTAAAGTCAGGCGTTTTCAGACTGGAAGCATGGAGGCAGATGGCATTAAAGCCAAAAAATACAGTAAGTGGCTGAGGTCAGGGTAATTGCAGCCTTGCTCGGTCACGGCCTCATGAGTTTTCCTCCCTGCGCACAATTTCCCCCCCTCAACCCTCCAGGACTGTGGATTGATTAATTATGAAGTGAGCGGCCTGATCGGGGTCAGGGGCCTTGACTTGGGAATGTGAAGATGGGGATTTATCATCAAAGGAGCACCAGACAGGCCAGCCACAAACAAATCCATCTCTCACGGACTCACCCCTTCCAATCTTATTTATCGAGGTACTGCTTAGACTAAAGACTTCGTTTATAATTTGCCTGGGTGGATAAATCTCGTATCTAAACAACTACAGGGCTAAGTATCACGTGATCCGTCCCGAGTCAGGGACAACCTAGTACCAGCACATCACAGCAGTGGGAAGGGTGCTCTGACTTCCCGGAGGAGGTGTTTGCACTGGCCTTTGGTGGACGGTGGGATCCTGATGGGTAGAGAGTTGGAGAGGAATAACCTGAGCTTTGGCACGTGGGTGGGAAAGCACCAGGTGTGGTTAGTGAAGCGTAGAATAATTAAGTGCTAAGATGGAAGAGGTGCTGAGGACCACGGTGAAGGCCTGAGAGTGTGTCTGGGGAGAGGGCACTTTTGCTTGGTCGGCAAGAGGGAACCACGGGAGGGTTTTGAGCACGAGGATGCGCAAAGCATGTTAAAAATTGGCAGTCGTGTGTAGACGGACAGGAGTGGACAGATGTTGGGGCCATGGAGACCAGTTGGGAGTGTATGGCCATAGCCCAGGTGAGGATAACACAGTACACAAAGACACTGGAGAGTGGGCATAACTCTCAGGCAACCAAATCAAGGGTGCGAAAATATTTCTTCATTTTCTTTTGAATCCGGCCAATTCTGACTCAAAACCATCATCCTGTGTGTCATTGGGAAATTCCATTGAGTTATAATTGAGGGCTGCTCTCCTTGGAATAGGGACATATCAGAGTCTTGGAGGATAATATGATAGGTGAAATGGGGAAGAGGCGTCTGGTCTCTTGTGGTCCTGCAGTGGTCCATGAAGCCAGTTTCTGTACCTTGAGGACAAATACCCAGGTGAAGTGAGTGTTTGGATGCCCTCACTTTACAGAGGAGGAACCTGAGCCACAGAAGATTACAGAACTGTCCGAAGTTTCACAGCTAGTAAGGAAGGGGCTGGGATTAGAAGACCTGGCTCCAATCTTTTTTTATCGCTGAATAGTATTCCACTGTGTATGTGTATGTATGTATGTATGTGTGTGTGTGTGTGTGTGTATATATATATCTCTCTCTCACATCTTCTTTATCCATTCATCTGTTGATGGACATTTAGGTTGCTTCCATACCTTGGCAATTTTAAATAATGCTGTTATGAACTTTGGGGCGCATGTATCTTTTCGAATTAGTGTTTTCATTTTCTTTGGATATATACCCAGGAGTGGAACTTCTGGGTCATAGGGTAGTTCTACTTTTAGTTTTTTGAGAAACCTCCATATTGTTTTCCATAGTGGCTGCACCAGTTTACATTTCCACCAACAGTGTACGAGGGTTCCCTTTTCTCCACGTCTTTGCCAACATTTGTTGTTTGTAGTCTTTTTGATGATAGCCATTCTGACAGATGTGAGGTGATATCTCATAGTGGTTTTGGTTTGCGTTTCCCTGAGGATTAGCGATGTTGAGCATCGTTTCATGTGCCTGTTGACCATCTGCGTTTCCTTTTGGAAAAATGTTTGACACGCTCCTTTACGATGTTTTTCTCTGCATTGTTTTACACGGTCAAGGGATATATTTGCATATATATATGTATGTAAACGTTACGTATGTATATATGTGTTTATGTATGTATTACATATGTGTATGTATATATACACACCTACACATACATACATTCAGGTTGTTCCTCAATGGTTTGTAATTATAAAGTGCACGGTGAGAAACAGATGCATGTTTTTATCTCTGTTTTGGGTAATTTCCTTGGGAGAGACTCCTGGAAATTGAATTACAAGCCAGGAGCATTTTTACAGCTACTGACATATCTATTGCCACACTTTTTTCCAAAAAGATTGTGCCAGTTACTGCTAAAAGGCTTGTGTAAACATAAAGTGTGTATTAATTTTAAAACTTTTGCTAATTTGAAAGGTGGAAATGACCTCTCGTGTGCCAGGCTTTGCCTCTTGATCTCATTTATTCCTCGGAATGCCCCTATGACGAAGGCCTTGTTCCTTAAAATATTATTAATCTTGCTGGCTGAGTTTTTTGGCGCCCTCTTGAATTATGCCCCTGAGGTGAGTGTGTCCCTCACCTACCCTAGACCCAGCTCTGATTCACTCCACTTTGCAAATGAGGAAACCAGGGGTGAGAAATGAAGTTTATTAATTAGGGTCACACGGCCAGTAAGTCTCAGTGATGACATTCAGATCTGGGTACGTGTGACCCCAAAACTCTGTTTCTTTCTACTAAGCTGTCTGGGTGCTTCAGTCTGGGTCTTTGAATGTGAATAATGAGGAGAGAGAAGAAACCATTAAACAGAACTGAGGAATCCCGGAGAAGGAGCTGGTCCTTTCCGGCGTGTAAGGGTGTGGTAGCAGTTTAATGTGGGCCACGTGGATTTGGGGGCACAGGGAGACCAGACCCGTCCACTGTGGGGCGAGTAGCAGGAGGTTGAAGATTCAGGTCTGTCCCGCAGGAAGGGGTGTGACTGAGTGTGAGAGAGGGCCAGGGCACACCTCTCTGGAAGCTCTAGTGCTTATCTAATCTGAGCGCAAAGGCCGGCTTAGACCCAGAATAGGGCCGTGACCAGGCAGAGCTCCTGGGGATGGTCACAGTCACACATGGTTGGGTCACAGGTCTGAGCCTGCCGTCCGGCGCCCGGCCGTGGTCCCCTCCACAGTGGCATCCAGTGCACGGTGTCCAGCTGGGGCACAGCTGGACCAGGAAATACTGGAAGCCCGGGCTGGGCTGTGAGTTCTGACACCGACCAAAGGAGCGAAGGAGTCACTGCAGGTCTGCAGAGCCAGCTTGAGGTGAACACAGGCCCGGACTGCCATGACCTTTCTGGCCAAGCAGAGTGGCAGAGCCACTGGCCTGGGCTGATTGACTTAACATTGGGCAGCATAGGCTGGTTTTGCAGGAAGTGGGACTGAGTCTCAGCATGCCCCCAGGGTGAGTCGTCTCCCTGCTGTGCACACCAGCTTCCTCTGTTGTGCCCGGTTGCATTTTCAGTCTTCAGACCACTTTCAAGGGCAGAGGATCTGGCAGTAGGTCTGTTATACTCGTCAGTCTGTTGTTGCTTCTGACCTCGTTGGACTCACTGACACCTTCTGCGGTCAGGAGGGGGCCTGAGCGGGTAATGGAGGGTTCTGGCCCTGGGTGCAGAGGAGACAAGGTTAGCTTCTGGGGGTAGTGCACATTTTAGGGAGCATTTGGGAAGGTGGAACAAGTTTGGCCTAATTGAAGCCTGTAGGAGTGGGGTGAAAGTTGGCCGAGTAGCCATGGATGGATGGACCACAGTGCGGTCTGCTAGTTACGGGGTAGAAATAGCAAAAGTGCAGGATGGCTCGGCTTGGGGGCCTGGCAGATGGGGCAACAGACAGAGGGAGAGGTGCAGATGCTACACAGGCAGCAGTGAGACGGTCAGCCCTGGGCTCCAGGTGGGGTGGGCAGGCCTGGAAACCAGGAGAGAGGAGGGGAGGGGAGACGGGCGGGGAGATGGCCGAGAGGAGGAGGTTTTGTAGGCTTGAGGGATTGGGTGGGGGGCTGAGGGGCGAGGGTGTGTTTAGGGAAGGGCCGCTCAGAGCTGGGGATCTGGGGGAAGGAGCAGCATTGAGTGGTAACAAGCACCGGGGTCTGGTTTCCTCGGCAGTGCCTTGAAATGGAGGAAAGAGACAAGCCAGGGAGGTGGAGGGTGCGATGATGGAAAGATGATTTCCTATCGGGTGGAATTCTGTCCACAGAGACGACTGAGAGGTGATGGTGGAATTGCTCATTTTTTAAAAAATAAATTTTTTTATTTTTGGCTGTGTTCGGTCTTGGTTGCTGAGAATTGCTGCTTTTAAAGAGTGCATTAAAGCTAAACCCTGTCTGTCCTCCCCGCACCAGGGAGTCTGTGAAGGAGACTGGTGCCTGCCGGAGCCCGAGGGAAGAGAAAGAGCCATCAGCCTCTATGAAACGTTGGCTGTGTCACAGGCAATATAGGGACTTTTGCGCAAATTATATAACTTAGTTCTCAGAGTGACCCTCGAGGGTAGGTATCGTCGTCCATAGTTTACAGATGATGAAACTGAGGTGCAGCGAAGTGACATAACTTGCCCTGGGTTCACAGAGTGAGCAGTGGAGTCAGAATGGGAAGCCAGGCTTAGCTGTTGCCACAGTCGAGACTCCGTATATGTAACTGTGTTAGATCCTTTAGGAGGATTATAAAATCTGCAGGTAAGGGTTTCCCTGGTGGCGCAGTGGTTAAGAATCCACCTGTCAATGCAGGGGACACGGGTTCGACCCCTGGTCTGGGAAGATCCCACATGCCGCGGAGCAACTAAACCCGCGTGCCACTACTGAAGCCTGCGCTCTAGAGCCCGCAAGTCACGACAAGAGAAGCCACTGCAATGAGAAGCCTGCGCACCACAGCGAAGAGTAGCCCCGCTCGCTGCAACTAAAGAAAGCCCGCGCGCAGTAACAAAGACCCAGTGCAGCCAAAAATAAAATAAATAAATGTAAAAAAAACACCATTCACTTTATAGCAGTACACGATATATACTCAATAAATATTTGTTAATAAATATTATTTTTTTTTTTTTTTTTTTTTTTGCGGTACGCAGGCCTGTCACTGTTGTGGCCTCTCCCATTGCGGAGCACAGGCTCCAGACGCGCAGGCTCAGCGGCCACGGCCCACGCGTGCAGCTGCTCCACGGCATGTGGGATCCTCCCGGACCGGGGCACGAACCCGTGTCCCCCGCATCGGCAGGCGGACTCTCAACCACTGCACCACCAGGGAAGCCCATAAATATTATTTTTAAAAAATAGAAAATCTTCAAAAAAAAAAAATCTGCAGGTAAGAGGTAACTAGTCACGGTGGGAGTAGTTCGTTTGTTCCCTGAGGATGAGATGGCGTCTCTCCTATTCAGTCCCAGGTCTCCTTGGCTGACATGAAGCTGTTCTGTGAGGTTTGGTTGTCAACTAATTTGACTTAGTGATCAAACTGTGCAGTACTTTGTGCATTCTGGATTTTAAAAGTTTTTGTTTATTCATTATATCAAATTTACCAGCCTATGAGGGGAAATTAAGACTTTATGTAGTTTTTTTATGTTCAATAATATTTCTTCAAATAAATCTCTCCTATAAATTAAAAAAAAAGCCACAAACAGCCCACTGCCTGACACATAGTGGGGCTCAGTAAATTCTTGTTGAATGAATAAGTAAATCCACTCAGATCACTGAAAAAAGAGGTACAGGGAACTGAATTTCTATCAATTTTCAGGAATCTCAGTGGAGGGTGGGCTGAGGGGATTTATAACTTACCTGGAAGGCCTTCAGAGTGCTAGAAGCCCCTGTAACCAGTGGAGGTAGTGGGGAGGGGTGTTAGACAATTGGAGTTGACTTTGGAACTGCAGAAGGTGGATGAGGGTGCAGGGGGGCTCCAGTCGATGTGGGCTTTCTATCCACAAGGCTAGAACCGTGGGTAGGAGCCTGCCGTCTCCCAGGAGGATGTGGGCCTCACCACTTGCCCTCTGCTTGCCGAACTTTACAGATCTGGTCTCAAGAGACTGGAGGAAGCCAGCTTCCAGGCTTTCTGCCCAGAGGCAAATTTCCCTCTTCCTACAGTATGGCTGGAGATGTCCAGGGAGGCTCATCCAAAGCGGCAGGCTGTGTCCACTCCTCCAGGTCTTGTAAATTCCACCCTTCAAGCAGGAACGCTACCAACTTGGTCCAGAAAAACCCTACAGAGAAAATCCCTTATGAAAATGCTCTTCTGAGAAACTGATTTTACTTATTTTTATTTATTTTACTTATTTTATGTTGGAGTAGAATTTATTAACAATATTGTGTTAGTTTCAGGTGTACGACAGAGTGATTCAGTTATACATATACATGTATCTATTCTTTTTCAAATTCTTTTCCCATTTAGGTTATTACAAAATGTTGAGCAAAGTTCCCTATGCTATACAGTAGGTTCTTGTTGGTTATCTATTTAAAATATAGCAGTGTGTACGTGTCAATCCCAAACTCCCAGTCTATCCCTCCCCTCAACCCTTTCCCCTGGTAACCATAAGTTTGTTCTCTAAGTCTGTGAGGAGAAAGTGATTTTAGACATCTTTGTTAAGAAAAACTTGGTTTCTGTTGAGAAACAGCATTGAGGCAACTTAAATTACAATGAAATAAGACAATGTCACCAGATTCTCTAATTGTAAATGAGAACCACCACTAAGCTGCTCATGTTTCCCTTTTTGCTTTGGCTTCTAGGAAATTCATCTACAGCAGTTTTTCTTTACGGTTCGAGTATTTCTAGACTTTTTTTCCTTAGCCCTTGCATCGTCTTATATAACTGTAATTTCAGTTGCTTCAGTACCTTGTGGAAATAAAACAATTAAATGCAGAATAGTACGTGGAAGTGAAGGGCCTCCCTGTGTTCATCAGGGTGGAGTCTTCTGCGAAGAAAAGGGCAGTCGTTGGCCCTCCTGGGCACGATGGCCACTAGGTGGCACCAAAGCCTTCCCACAGCCCTTCTCAGCCAGGCGATTTGGCCTGAAAGCGTTTCTGTATAAGCATTTCTGGCCATTTTTTGGACTGTGCTAACCACGTTGAGAGCTGCTCCTGTCCAGAACACACTAGGTTTAGTTCTAGGGTCTGGGCAAAGCTGACCTAAGGGAGTCTGGCTGGCTTCTTTCAGATGTTCAACCTATGAGATCAAATAAGGTGGGGCAGCTCTGAACCAGACTAGGCCAGCTGGGGGCTGTGCCTCCTCCATGGAAGCAGCTCCATTTTCTACACCATCCAAGGCCGTGGGAGGTGGGACCCTCATCACACATGGAGAGTTTAGGGGGTGTGTTATAGGGGCACAGGGAAGGGGCTTTTCAGCACCCCCAAGTGTTCTGGTGACTTCTGTCTGACGTGAACATTACCATTAATGTTTGCCTCTGTTATTCACTAAGAGAAATTGTCATTTAAAGCCATTTTGTATCTAGGCCTCTATGCCCAAGACTAGAAAACAGCCTTCAGTAGAAGCTGGAAGAATGTAATTCTATAAAAACCTTTAAATTCAGGTTCTTGAACCTTCCTGAATCTATTTAATAATTGTGACAAAAGATGTTTCCTTTGAGAATCCATTTTTACTCATGCCAATTTCTCATGTTGTTTTCTCAAGCCTCTAATAGTATCTGATCAATCGTGTTTCCAGAGAATTAAAGAGAAGCGGAATCCTACACATCACGAGGGGGCATTTATGTCCAGACCAGGAACGTGGTGCAACGTGGCCCAGGGCAGGGTGGGGAAGGCGACCAACCAGCTTTTCCCACTGCTTGCATGAAATTCAGACTTGGGATCACTGGCCAGAACTGGTCATGATAGCGTTCTGAGGGCTTGGAAGGGAGAAGCTCTCAACAGTTTATTTGCTCTTAAAAATCTCTTCTAGGAATTCTGTGCATCTACTCAGGTGCCTCTTACCTGGTGGAATGGAGAATTCATTCATCTTCAGAAAGCCCAGTAGGGGGATAGGAAGTACCTGCATTTCTCCTGATTCACAAGGGTCTAAAGAGATCAGCCATGGGCTCAAGGGTCTTCCCAATACAAGTAAACATTTGGCCTCACCTGGAAGGTGCTAGACGGTGCAGCCCAGCAGGCTTCCATGTGACCGCTCCCCTGTCCTCGGGTCTCAGGGCTCAAGCAGGAGCCAGTGCTACAACCTACTTTGTACTCCACGCATCAGCCCCTCGACCGTCACAAGAGTCTCTTCGGTGGCTCACCACCCTCCCCCATGGGTGACCCAAGATGATTTCAGTAGGGCTCACTCTCCAGGTCCATTAGGGACCCCCGAGAAACATTTGATCTTTAAAGCAGATACTAGGTGGTATGTAGGGTGGGCCATGGTCAGACCGTGAGTAGTAATTTGGGGAGTCTTATGTGGAAAAGAGGCAAGTAAGGGATGGGCTGTGAACTAGACCAGGGCACTTACTAACACCCCCGCCCCCCCAGGGCAATGTTAGGGGGAACTGCAAGGTCAAGGAGACGTTTTGTCCATTAAATAACAAAAAACTAGGGTTAAAGTCTAGATGTCCTCCATCACAGAGCCAAATCCAGGAGAAAAATAAATTTATGAGACAACCTCAATGTTGTTTTTAATTGAACAAATTTATTGAGCACCTACAGTATGTCAGCATCTATCACAATAATAATCCAAAAGAGTCAGGATCTACCAGTGGGTATCAGGAGCCCTCCTGGATGAGGACAATGCTAGCGGTAGGTCAGAAAAGGGAGCGATGCCCTCAGCAGTGTCTCTGTGACTCCTCCTCAGAGTGACTGCCGTCTGTGGGGAGGGGAGCATCTGAGTGTGGTCTGCGGTGGGCTTCTCTCCCCTTCTCCCCTTGTGTTATGGCGGGCGTCTTGCATTTTCTGCTTTTGAAGGGGTTTGCTGACATCTTTGGGGTCACTCCGTTTGATAGACTACACTGTGCTAAGGCGCAGGGGTCGGTGAGACAGGACGGGGGCAGAGCGCGTCAGAGCCATGCCCTGAAGCATCCGTCGGGGGTGTGTGTGAATATTCTGAACTAAGGGCACTGATGAGGATGAAGACAGGAGGAGCCGCCACCTGGCCGCGGGTCTCCTCGTGGAGGCCTCGGTGACTTTTGCTATCCTGAGCTTGACTTCTGCTCCCTGGGGCTGCGTCAGCACCCTGAGTGATTAGCGTGTTGTTTTGTATCATCAGCTACTGTCTGTGAGTCACATTTCCGGGCAGCAGGTGGATAGGCAGCGGCCTTCTAGGCATCATCTCTGCGGGAAGAAGCCCCATGCTGCTCTGAGCCCTGTGGTTCTGTAGTCACCAGTGTGGCCCCTAGGGTGTATTTTCTTGGTCTCGGGCACCACAGCAGCAGAGGGATGCAACCCTCTGTTCTTTATCGTTGACCGTGGCTGAGATCTCAAATCAACGTCAGTCTAGCACGGGGGTTGGCAAACTACGACCTTTGGGCGAAACCTGACCCTCCACCTGTTCTTGTAAAATAAATTTTCTTGGAACTCAGCCGCTCCCATTCATTTATATATCATAGGCTGCTTTCGCACTATAATGACAGAGACTGGCTGGCAAAGCTGGAAGTGTTTATTATTTAGCCCTTTAAAAAATTTTGCTCACTCCTGGTCTAGAATTATAGAAGACCATATATATATATATATTTTTTTTTGTGGTACGCGGGCCTCTCACTGCTGTGGCCTCTCCCGTTGCGGAGCACAGGCTCTGGACGCGCAGGCTCAGCGGCCATGGCTCACGGGCCCAGCCACTCCGCGGCATGTGGGATCCTCCCGGACCGGGGCACGAACCCACGTCCCCTGCATCGGCAGGCGGACTCTCAACCACTGCGCCACCAGGGAAGCCCAGAAGACCATATTTTTATTTACTTAAATCAGAGCAGAATATTGTAATTCGGAGTCCTGGAATATGCGGGATGTTCGGGGTAGGAGGTAAGGTTCTCATTACAGGGATGGCAAAGACTTGAGGCTTCAGCTCGAGTCTGATAGCTGGTAACGGCTGCCGGGAGGACTGTGTTGAAGAGGATTCGAAGCTGTGTCTGGGCTGGTGTGGGCGCTTCCAGAGAGGTGTAAACGGGGCCGTGAGTCATTCAGGCAGGGAGCACCAGAGTGGGACGTAAGCAAGGCAAGTCTATGCTCTTCCCCAAAGGTATACAGCAACTAGGGACAGCTCGGCGTTGTCCCCGACACCAGCACTTGGCACCGTAGAGGCTGGAATTGTAAACATACCCTTACTGGAGTGGGAGAGAGGTGAGATTTAAATACTGTTCACGCTGTGGCAGAAGCAGGCAATGGCGGGGAAGGCCAAGGTCAGGTTAGAGCTCCAGCTTTAATTAAGGCTCCTACGCACGCGTGCAGCAGTGTTGGTTCAGGACAGCATTCTGTGTACAGCTTCCCGCTTGGAGAAGAGGGGAGTGCATTTATTAACCTGTGCAATCAAAATGCCAGTTAAAAGTGTTATGAATTATTTAAAAATGAAAAAGGGTGTGTGATGATGCATGTTTACTGGAGAAAGCAGTGCAAAATACGGCTCCTGTCATTTACATAGATCTGTGTATGTATAGCCCTTGGATTGTGGTTTTAAAAATTGAAGCAACTTAAGAATACCCGCCCACTATATCTAAAAACCTACTATTCTGTAACTCCAAGAACGATTCTTCCTCATTGATCCGGCAAATCTAGGTAGCGGAGTCTTCTGTAGACCCCCAACTGTTACAGTGAATGTGTTTGAAAGATGTGTGCAAATCTAGTTTTTGGAACTCAGAATCGTATTATAAATGCACTACAATGACTCCTTTCACTGTAACGGTACCTGGAAATTCTCAGGGCCACTGCTCCCTGGTAAGGTAAACAGAGATGGAGAATCCAGTAAGGTGGAATTATGTGCACTAATCTCTCATACAAGTCACTTGGTATCTTTCTCACATTCAACGTGTTTTTGGCTTTAATTGTTTTTCCTTCCCAGCATGAAAAATTGTGAAATCAACTCCAGCTGACTAGGTTTTCTTTCCATTTCAAATAATTATATGAAGCATTTAAATAAGTGCACCAAACCGTATCTCAAATGGAACTGAGTATTCAAAACATATATTTTATGCCTTAAGTTTGTTGAGAATTTATTTGCATAAAAATCCCAGTATATTTCCACTGAGCCCGCCACCTTGCAGGTAACGGGTGGTGTGTCAAACGTGCTAATAATGACCCCGTGAGACAGATAGTTAGATTCCGGAGGGACCTGGGGACGCGGGGCCGAGAACACGGGTGGCGTGCAGACCCCAGAGGGGCAGGGGCACCTGAGCCTGTGGGTCTGAAAGACAAGAGTGGGGTGTGTTCAGATGTAGAATTCCTCCTCCGCGTCGTTGTCCGCGCCTCCGGCCAGCACTGAGGGTGGCAGGACGCCTCTGCCAGTCTGTTGGGCGTCGGGAGCATCATAAGGGAGCTCTGGGGGTGACTCTGGGAGCCAGGAGGTGTCGGAAGCTGGGGAAGTGGTGACAGCTGTGGCCGAGGAGCTGGAAGGCCCTTTGGTGAACAGAGGGAGGGCAGCCCAGGAGGCCTCTGTGGTCACGCCGCCCCCAGAGGGCAAGGGTCCTTCTCTGGAAGCCCTGCGCTCCGACCAGAGGCTGCTGCACCTTTCGGAGGGGAGCAGTGTTTCCACGGGGCTGCAGAACCTGCTGGGTGCAGAGTACACAGAGACCACGGACAGGTCGGAGGAGGAGAGCCGCAGCCCCGTGTCCACGTCCGTCTCCTGGGCCCCCTCTAAGTCATCGATGGAGAGGAGGTGGCCGTGCCTCCGCTCCGACGCCCTCTGTCCCGGGCTGTCTGTGTTTGCAAAGCACAGTGGTTCAGCTGAGGAGGCCGGGGAGGGGTCTCCCGTGGGCAAACAAAACAAGGACTTGCTTCTCTGGAAAGACCAGGGGAGGCTGGGAGGGCTGCCGGCTGGTCTGGCAAAGTCCTGCGGCTGCCGGGTAGGCAGGCCTGTCTGGCCGAGCTCCAGGTCTGAAGTGTCCATCGGGGGCTGCGGGCCGCTGCCAGGGGTCCGGCTCTGTGCAGCAGCACTCGGAGAAGGCGTGGACCCAGCTTTCTGCTCTGAGGCGCGGTGAGCTCTGCTGGGTTTAGGGCACTTCCTGTGTACCCTCTGTGCCTGTAGGGGGAAGAGGGCATATCACATCAGTGCAGGACTGGCGGTCACCGGGGACGGGGATTCCGCTGTTAACAGAACGTGAGACACGTTTCCTGATGACTGGAAACTTCCGGCAATGTCTCGGCAATAAAGCATTACCAGAAATTTCGTTCTCCAAATTCTAAAGCAAAGACAGAGGTAGCGGAGCTTGGGGGAATACAGATCAGACTTCTCAGTCTGAGCAGACATCCCCAAACCCAGGGGGAGACGCAGTCCCTTGTCATGACAGGGAACGGTACGTCTTCCAGTGCACACGCAAGGATGCTCAACAGATTAGCCACAAGCATGAGGCCTGGCTGAGCAGGAGAGGGGAGACAAGAATTACCATTCAACGCAAGAAGGTTGCTTGAAGGGTTTATCTCCCTCCAACCAAAGCCCCACTGTTTGGAAGTACTACTGACGGCAGCATGGAAGGATTGGGATGGGACTTGACTACAGTGCATGTGTGAACATCAGGACACGGCCTAGGGGTGGCCTACGATTCAGGGCAGTACATCTTCAAAGAGTGCAGGGCTATCAGGAAATTGGCATTTATTTACTTGCTCTAAGGAACTCCACAATACTCCTCTATTTTGCCTTTTAGAAACTGTATGGGAAAGGGGGCGGCTGACTACTGACTAACCCCGTGGATGCCCCACAGGGCTTGGACAAGCAGTTTCACCCTTTAACACTCCGCCCTGTCCTCCTAGTCTCCCCGACCTTCCCTGCAGCTCTGCAGGAAGCTGTTTCTGCTGCACAGAACTGGGGCTTCACTTCCGATTCTCATGCCCCCCTGGGGCTGCTGCTCTCGGGTTCTCCCCCTGCTCTGGCTCACCAGGCCTGCAGGCCGAAGTCTGGATTACTTACTACCCAGATAATGGATCTGGGGACAGTGGGTCTGGCTCTGCTCTGTATAGGATTGCCTGATTTATGAATCCCTGCAATAAGAAGGCTGAGTGCAGCTTACTATAAGGGGTATTTCCTGGGACCCAGCAGGCTACGAGACGTTGGCTCCTCCCTGGACAGGCAAGTCCCCCACCTCCCTGTTAGACAGGAACCTGGTTTTTTCACAGCCACCTGGGAAATTTTATTCAATGCAATATACACTTATTTGTACCTATTACAGGTAAAGGAGGAGAGACTACAATGAGAAGGACTGTCCTCAACCACATGAAACTTATATCTCGTTGACAGGATAGGAGACAAAAAGAACTCGGACAAGGGCGTGTGAAGACAGGCACAACACTAGGCCGAAGAGCGAGAGGCCGTGCCTGCCCGCGGGAGCACAGGGGTCTTCAGTTGGAGGTGGCCATGGAGATGGGCGGCCGTCGTCCTAGTGGGTGGCACGCGTGGAGAGGAGGCTGTGCTGGAGAGAGAGGCCAAGACAAACGGGCTGACTGTTGGCAGGTAAGCAAGGGAGTTGCACGGAGCGGGGAGCAAGCAGCTCGACTTGATTACAGACCAGGTGCCTGGAAAGCAGTGCTGTAGGTCAGCTTGGGGATGGAGTCTAGTATTGGTCAAGGAGACCCTGACCATGTGGGTAAGAAATCCACATACTTATCCTTCTGCTGGGCCATGTTCACTCATTATGTTTTTTTCTATAGGACCATTCCTTTCACTGATTTCTTAGATCTTTTTTGCCTAATTCCAGATATCTCTTAATCCTATAAACAGACCGACTGACTCATTGTTTTTCAATCAACATTAACTGAGAGTCTTTTAAGCAGAGCTCCTCAATTGGTGTGTTTAAGCTTTGCCTGGGTTATAAAGGTGTGCTGAGGACTGATCTCTATCACCAGCAGCCTCTCGTACCACAGAAATATTATCGTTTCCTATGTGCTCTGATGTGCAAAAGGTCTGGACGACCAGGCACAGATAATTTTGAATAAGACACGATCTTAGCCCCCCACAATTAATAATACAACGGTCAAGTGTAATAAAGTGAGCCACAATGATAAAGTGAGCGGCGATATAATGGGGGCGTTTGGGGCACCAAGGGGGGAGGGGTTGATTTTACAGAGGGGGTGAGGCAGCACGGGGAGAGGGTAGAAAAAGCTTGCCTTGAAGTCATGACTGGACAAAATCTTGGAAGTGGAAGAGGGGTTTGCCAACTGGAGGGCAGTGGGCGTGGCATGGAAAGGCACACAGGCACAGAGGCAGCCTGAGCAGAGGCTGGGGGCATGAACCAAAACAAGAGGCGAGCCCTGAGAAGTGGGAGGAGCCTCGTCAGAGGCGTGCTGTTGTGCGCACAAGCTCCCTCTCCCTCTATATATTCTTTTTCAGATTCTTTTCCATTTTGGTTATTACAAGATACTGAATATAGTTCACTATGCTATACAGTAAATCCTTGTTGTTCATCTGTTTTATAGATGGTAGTGTGTATCTGCTAATCCCAAACTCCTAATTTATCCATCCCTCTTGCCTTTCCTCTTTGGTAACTGTAAGTTGTTTTCTATGATAGTGAGTCTGTTTCTGTTTTGCAGGTAAGTTCATTTGTATCATATTTTAGATGCCACATGTAAGTGATATCATATAATATTTGTCTTTCTCTGTCTGACTTAGTATGATCATCTCTAGGTTCATCAATGTTACTGCAAATGGCATTATTTCATTCTTTTTTTATGGCTGAGTAATATTCCATTGTATATATGTACCACATCTTCTTTATCCATTCATCTATCGATGGACACTTAGGTTGCTTCCATGTCTTGGCTATTGTAAATAGTGCTGCCGTGAACATTGGGGTGGATTTATCTTTTCGAATGACGGTTTTCTCCGGATATATGCCCAGGAGTGCTGGATCATATGGTAGCTCTATTTTTAGTTTTTTAAGGAACCTCCATACTGTTTTACATAGTGGCTGCACCAGTTTACATTCCTGCCCATGGTATAGGAGGGTTCCCCTTTTCTCCACACCCTCTCTAGTATTTATTATTTGTAGACTTTTTGATGATGGTTAATCTGACTGGTATTAGGTGATACCTCAGTGTAGTTTTGATTTGCATTTCTCTAATAATTAGTGATGCTGAACATCTTTTCATGTGCCTGTTGGTCATCTGTATGTCTTCCTTGGAGAAATGTGTCTTTAGGTCTTCTGCCCATTTTTTTGATTGGGTTGTTCATTCTTTTGTTATTGAGTTGTATGAGCTGTTTGTATATTTTGGAGATTAATCCCTGGTCAGTTGCATCATTTGCAAATATTTTCTCCCAGCCTGTGGGTTGTCTTTTCATTTTGTTTATGATTTCCTTTGCTGTGCAAAAGCTTATAAGTTTGATTAGGTCTCATTTGTTTACTTTTGCTTTTATTTTTATTGCCTTTGGAGACTGACCTAAGAAAACATCGCTACGATTTATGTCAGAGAACGTTTTGCCTATGTTCTCTTCTAGGTGTTTTATGGTGTCTTGTGTTATATGTGTTATATTTAAGTCTTTAAGCCATTTTGGGTTTATTTTTTTGTATGGTGTGAGGGAGTTTACATGCAGCTTTCTCAACACCACTTGCTTTTTTCCATTGTATATTCTTGCCTCCTTTGTCCAAGCCTAATTGATGGTAGGTGTGTGGGTTTATTTCTGGGGTTTCTATTCTGTTCCATTGATCCATATGTCTGTTTTTGTGCCAATACCATGCTGTTTTGATTACTGTAGCTTTGTAGTATTGTCTGTAAGTCTGGGAGAGTTACTGATCCTCTTCTTAATCCTCAGTCTCTAATTCTGTGTGGGGGGTGTGTGTTTGTCCCCGTGACCTGCTGTCTTCCTGCCCAACAGGCTGTGTACAGCATAATGAAATTCTCAAGCTGTTCTGCTAAGGGTGGTTTAAGGAGCTGAAGGTCAAGAGCAGCAATTACGGAGATTTCTGATGGTCTAAATTATAGATTCTTAAAGAATATGATGCAAAATGTTTTTAGTACAGGTTATAAGATATGGTTCTCGTAAAGATCACACTCTACAAGGCCATTCTACTTGCATTTTATGTGCATGGGGACCTCACTGAATATGGCAAGGAAGGTGCTGAGCCAAACTCGTTCCTCCTGGGGTATGACCCACTCACCAGGGCTTGCTGCTCTGTGCTCCAGTATCCCCTGAACTCCCAACCCAGCCATTCTGACTCTGTGCTGTACTGCTGGTTAGTGATCCATCTTCTCTGCAAGGCTCTGTGCTTCACGAGGGAGATCCTGCTCAGCACATACCCTGACCAGTACCTGATACACAGCAGGAACTTAAGCATGAATGAAGAGTCACAGCTTTGGGATGGGGTAAGGAGTGGCCTCAGAAGGCCCATGTGTACCTGGGAGGTGTGACAGCTGAGTGGCTGTTGAAGAGACAAACCAGTTTTCTCAATCATTTGAGTTCGGCTAAATAAGAGAGAAAATAAGTCATGAGGCTCTTTAGAGAAGGAAGTCCTCAGGTACAGAGGCTGCTTCCAGTGGGGGGACAGTGTTTTTTAATTAAGAGGTCTATCTTATTTTTCCAAAGGGCTGAGTCCCCTGGGTGCCCCAGTAACTATGTACCACCCTGTAACTTGCATGTTCAGAGTCTTATTCGAGGGGCATGCTCTGGGTGAGCATGCTTGCAGTCAGAATCTGCCTGAAAGAGGAAGCCTCTGTGAATACTGCTCCATGAGAAGCAAAAGGCCAAGGTTCCAACTTGAGGAACTGTTTGGAGACATCTGAAGCTTTCCACTGTCAGAGACAGAGTGGTGTTAAATTAGACTCGAAATCAGGAACAGCTAGCAGAGGACGAATCCTTGGTGGTTTCGCAGAGATTTTCATCACTGTGCTCTTATTTTTTTTACTGCATCGTGAAGGCAGGAGTCCAGATAAATCCTAATATCTGCTTTGAAGAGAGGTGGTAGCCAGTGTTTTTCACTGGAGGGGTGCCCACATGCACCGGAGAGGTGGCTGCTGGGCAGGTGGGATTCCAGTTGGCACAGCCGGTGATGATGCAGGATCCTGGGGTGGGGAGTTGGAGGAGGGTGGCTGCGAGGCTTCACAGCCCCTGCTCCCGGGGTCTGCCCAGGGCTGCTGTGCCGGTGGGATGTGCCTGCAGCAGATCTGGTGGTTTTCTCCAGCTCTGCCTGGAGGCAGAGAAGTCAGCTTCTAAAAGCAGGGTCTTGTCTGTCTAATGACAACTCACATATGCAAAGGATGGCCCTTCTTTTGGTGTCCTTCCCATGGCGATGGCTCTATTTCTGACCTTTCCTGTCTGCCTGTCTGACTTGACCAGGAACACTAGAATGTGAGAATGAACCATCAAAGATTCTTCGAGAAGCTCTTCCTCAGTGGACTTTTCCAGAGTGAAACAACACTCTGGAAAAGCCTCCTTCCTCCCCCAGCTTTCGGCTGTCAGGGCTTCCCTCTGGAGCTTCTCCAAGTGACAGCAGCAATGTACCTTGAGGATGGCTTCCTTTGCTTCTCTTTGAAGCAGTGCAGGCTAGCTGACTCATTGGAATCCAGTAGTTAGTTCCTTCTTTGCTGTTTATGGAACTTTCTCTAAGGAACACAGTAGCATTACATCAATGACTCTGCCTAAAGGCAACCAGCCAGGGAGATCTGGTTGTGTCCCTGAAATCAGCAAAAAGCTGAAATGCAGTAAGCGACCCATGAGCTTCACATGGAACTTCGAGCCTGGGCAGTTTGCAATGGAAGGAGTAAAGAGGCCTTTTTCAAGGATCAGTGTGTCTCAACAGACACATGGATAGAATCCCTAGGAAGGGTGATTCTGTCCCTGATCCAGTAAGCCTGTGCAGTGTCTCATGGGTCAATCATGGTCAGGGCATTTTCTCTCAGCCTCACACCTCCTCTTTCCAAGAAAGGTCATTTCCTTCTGTTCTGTCCTGGGCAGAAACACAACCAGTGTGGCACTGTCTGTTATGCAGTGAGCCAGCAAAAGACCTTTTAACCCAGGGACTAATAAGAATTAGGGGCAGTCTCAAGGAAATTGGGCAATGGGTTCACATGAGAAACCAGATTTTTGTTCTAAATAAAAGCATCGTATTTTGCTTCTCCTTTCACTGTCCTCTGGATTAGGTTTCATATACCCACTAGGAGTACTACCCCCAGAAAAATCCTATGTTGTCTTCAAAAATTTTTTTTAATTTAATTAAAAATTTTATTGAAATATAATTGACATATAACATATATTAGTCTCAGGGGTACAACATATTATTTGTATATATTGTGAAATGATCACAATAAGTCTAGTTAATCCATTACCACACATAGTTATGTTTTTTCTTGCAATGATAACTTTAAATCTACTCTCCCATCAACTATCAATATACAAAACAGTATTGTTAACTATAGTCACCAAGCTGTACATTAAATCGCTGGATTTATTAATTCTATAATTGGAAGTTTGTACCTTTTGGCTTTTTTTCTTTTTTTTTTCTTCCTGCACTTGCAGCATGTGGGATCTTAGTTCCCCGACCAGGGATCGAACCCCGGTCCGCTGCAATCGAAGTGCAGAGTCTTAACCACTGGACAGCCAGGGAAGTCCTGGAAGTTTGTACCTTTTGATCACCTACCCATAACAACCACCAATCTCTTCTCTGAATCTATGAGTTAGGTTTTTTATTGTTGTTGTTTTAATTTCACATATAAGTGAGATCATATGGTATCTGTCTTTCTCTGGCTTATTTTGCATAATGCCCTCAAGGTACATCCATGTTGTCACAAATGACAGGATTCCATTCTTTTTTATAGCTGAATAATATTCTGTGTGTGTGTGTGTGTGTGTACACACACACCACATCTTCTCCATTCATCCATAGATGGACCCTTACCTTAGGTTGCTTCCATGTCTAGACTATGGTAAATAATGCTACAATCAACATGGAGAGTGCAAATATCTTTTCAAGTTAGTGTTTTCCTTTCCTTCAGATAAACACACAGAATTAAAACTACTGGATCATATGGTAGTTCTATTTTTATTTTTTGAGGAACCTCTACACCGCTTTCCATAGTGGCCACACCAATTTACATTCCTACCAACGGTGCACAAGGGTTCCCTTTTCTTCACATTCTCACCAAGACTTAATATTTCTTATCTGTTTGATAAAAAGCCATTTTTACCGGTTATAAGGTGGTATCTAAACCACTTTGTGGTTTAGATTCTCATTTCCCTGATTATTAGTGACGTTGAATATCATTTCTTACCTGTTGGCCATCTGTATGTATTCTGTGGAACAATGTCTATTCAGACTTTCAGCCCACTTTTTAATCAAGTTGTCTGCTTTTTTACTATTGAGTTATATGAATTCTTTATATTTTTTTAGATATTAACCCCTTATCAGATATATGATTTGCAAATATTTTCTTCCATTTGGTAGGTGGCCTTGTCATTTTGTTGATGGTTTCTATTGCTGTACAAAAGATTTTTAGTTTGATGTGGTCTCACTTGTTTATTTTTTGCTTCTTTTGCCTTTGGTCTTGGTGATGATAATTTCGACTTGACACCAAAAACAATCTCAAGGAGTGTACCACCTATGTTTTCTTCTAGGAGTTTTATGGTTTCAAGTCTTATGCTCAAGTCTTTCATCCATTTTGAGTTGATTTTTGTATATGGTGTAAGCTTTCTGGTAGCATCTTTAGGATTCTCTACGTATAGTATCATGTCATCTGCAAACAGTGACAGCTTTACTCCTTCTTTTCTGACTTGGTTTCTTTTTATTTCTTTTTCTTCTCTGATTGCTGTGGCTAAAACTTCCAAAACTATGTTGAATAATAGTGGTGAGAGTGGGCAACCTTGTCTTGTTCCTGATCTTAGTGGAAATGGTTTCAGTTTTTCACCATTGAGGACGATGTTGGCTGTGGGTTTGTCATATATGGCCTTTATTATGTTGAGGTAAGTTCCCTCTATGCCTACTTTCTGGAGGGTTTTTATCATATATTGGTGTTGAATTTTGTCAAAAGCTTTTTCTGCATCTATTGAGATGATCATATGGCTTTTATCCTTCAATTTGTTAATATGGTGTATCACATTGATTGATTTGCATATATTGAAGAATCCTTACATTCCTGGGGTAAACACCACTTGATCATGGTGTATGATCCTTTTAATGTGCTGCTGGATTCTGTTTGCTAGTATTTTGTTGAGGATTTTTGCATTTATATTCATCAGTGATATTGGCCTGTAGTTTTCTTTCTTTGTGACATCTTTGTCTGGTTTTGGTATCAGGGTGATGGTGGCCTCATAGAATGACCTTGGGAGTATTCCTTCCCCTGCAGTTTTTTGGAAGAGTTTCAGAAGGGTAGTTGTTAACTCTTCTCTAAATGTTTGATAGAATTTGTCTGTGAAGCCATCTTGTCCTGGACTTTTGTTTGTTGGAAGACTTTTATCACAGTTTCAATTTCAGTACTTGTGATTGGTCTGTTCATATTTTCTATTTCTTCCTGGTTCAGTCTTGGAAGGTTGTACCCTTCTAAGAATTTGTCCATTTTATTGGCATATAGTTGCTTGTAGTAATCTCTTATGATCCTTTGTATTTCTGTGGTGTCCACTGTAACTTCTCCTTTTTCATTTCTAATTTTATTGATTGGAGTCCTCTCCCTTTTTTTCCTGATGGGTATGGCTAAAGGTTTATCAATATTGTTCATCTTCTCAAAGAAGCAGCTTTTAGTTTTATTGATCTTTGCTATTGTTTTCTTTATCTCTAATTCATTGATTTCTGCTCTGATCTTACGATTTCTTTCCTTCTACTAATTTTGGGATTTGTTTGTTCTTCTTTCTCTAGTTGCTTTAGGTTTAAGGTTAGGCTGTTAGAGATTTTTCTTATTTCTTGAGGTAAGACTGTATTGCTATAAACTCCCCTCTTAGAACTGCTTTTGCTGTGTCCCATAGGTTTTTTTGTTTTTGTTTTTTGCGGTACGTGGGCCTCTCACTGTTGTGGCCTCTCCTGTTGCGGAGCACAGGCTCCGGACGCGCAGGCTCAGTGGCCATGGCTCACGGGCCCAGCTGCTCCGTGGCATGTGGGATCTTCCCAGACTGGGGCATGAACCCGTGTCCCCTGCATCGGCAGGCGGACTCTCAACCACTGCACCACCAGGGAAGCCCCCATAGGTTTTGGATCATTGTGTTTTCGTTATCACTTGTCTCTAGGTATTTTCTGATTTCCTCTTTGATTTCTTCAGTGATCCACTGGTTATTTAGTAACATATTGTTTAGCCTCCACGTGTTTGTGTTTTTTGCAGTTTTTTCCCTGTAATTGATTTCTTATCTCATAGCACTGTGGTCGGAAAGGATGCTTGACATGATTTCAATTTTCTTAAATTTACTGAAGCTTGATTTCTGATCCAGGATGTGATTTATCCTGGGGAATGTTCTGTGAGCACTTGAGAAGAAAGTGTAATCTGCTGCTTTGGGATGGAATGTCCTATAAATATCAATTAAGTCTATCTGGTCTAATGTGTCATTTAAGGCTTATGTTTCCGTATTAATTTTCTGTCTGGATGATCTGTCCATTGGTACAAGTGGGGTATTAAAGTCCCCCACTATTATTGTGTTACTGTCAATTTCTCCTTTTATGGCTGTTAGCATTTCCCTTATATATTGAGGTGCTCCTATGTTGGGTGCATATATATTTACAATTGTTATATCTTCTTCTTGGATTGATCCCTTGAACATTATGTAGTGTCCTTCCTTATCTCTTGTAACAGTCTTTAAAGTCTATTTTGTCTGATATGAGTATTACTACTCCAGCTTTCTTTTGATTTCCATTTGCATGGAATATCTTTCTTCATCCCCTTACTTGGTCTGTATGTGTCCTTAGGTCTGGAGTGGGTCTCTTGTAGACAGCATATATACAGGTTTTGTTTTTGTATCCATTCAGCCAGTCTGTATCTTTTGGTTGGAGCACTTAATCCATTTACATTTAAGGTAATTATAAATATGTATTTTCCTATTGCCATTTTGTTAACTGTTTTTTTAAACATCTTTATTGGAGTATAATTGCTTTACAGTGGTGTGTTAGTTTCTGCTTTATAACAAAGTGAATCAGTTATACATATACATATGTTCCCATATCTCTTCCCTCTTGCATCTCCCTCCCTCCCACGCTCCTTATCCCACCCCTCGAGGTGGTCATAAAGCACCAAGCTGATCTCCCTGTGCTATGCGGCTGCTTCCCACTATCTGTTTTACATTTGGTCGTGTATCTATGACTGTGCCACTCTCTCACTTCGTCCCAGCTTAACCTTCCCCCTCCCCATATCCTCAAGTCCATTCTCTAGTAGGTCTGCATCTTTATGCCCGTCTTACCCCTAGGTTCTTCATGACCTTTTTCTTTTTTCTTAGATTCCATATGTATGTGTTAGCATACAGCATTTGTTTTTCTCTTTCTGACTTACTTCACTTTGTATGAGACTCTAAATCCATCCACCTCACTACAAATAACTCAATTTTGTTTCTTTTTATGCTGAGTAATATTCCATTGTATATATGTGCCACATCTTCTTTATCCATCCATCCGTCGATGGACACTTAGGTTGCTTCCATGTCCTGGCTATTGTAAATAGAGCTGCAGTGAACATTGTGGTACATGACTCTTTTTGAGTTACGGTTTTCTCAGGGTATATGTCCAGTAGTGGTACTGCTGGGTCATATGCTAGTTCTATTTTTAGTTTTTTAAGGAACCTCCATGCTGTTCTCCATAGTGGCTGTATCGATTTACATTCCCACCAACAATGCAAGAGAGTTCCCTTTTCTCCACACCCTCTCCTGCATTTATTGTTTGTAGATTTTTTCATTATGGCCATTCTGACTGGTGTGAGATGATATCTCATTGTAGTTTTGATTTCTATTTCTCTAATGATTAATGATGTTGAGCGTTCTTTCATGTGTTGGTAATCTGTACGCTTCTTTGGAGAAATGTCTGTTTAGGTCTTCTGCCCGTTTTTGGATTGGGTTGTTTGTTTTTTAGATGTTGAGCTGCATGAGCTGCTTGTAAATTTTGGAGATTAATCCTTTGTCGGTTGCTTCATTTGCAAATATTTTCTCCCACTCTGAGGGCTGTCGTTTCATCTTGTTTATGGTTTCCTTTGTTCTGCAAAAGCTTTTAAGCTTCATTAGGTCCCATTTGTTTATTTTTGTTTTTATTTCCATTTCTCTAGGAGGTGGGTCAAAAACGATCTTGCTGTGATTTATGTCATAGAGTGTCCTATGTTTTCCTCTAAGAGTTTGATAGTGTCTGGCCTTCCATGTAGGTCTTTAATCCATTTTGAGTTTATTTTTGTGTATGGTGTTAGGGAGTGTTCTAATTTCATTCTTTTACATGTAGCTGTCCAGTTTTCCCAGCACCACTTATTGAAGAGGCTGCATTCCTATACACTAATGATGTAAAATCTGAAAATGAAATTAAGACAACACTCCCACTTACCACTGCAACAAAAAGAATAAAATACCTAGGAATAAACCTACCTAAGGAGACAAAAGACCTGTATGCAGAAAATTATAAGACACTGATGAAAGAAATTAAAGATGATACAAATAGATGGAGAGATATACCATGTTCTTGGATTGGAAGAATCAACATTGTGAAAATGACTATACTACCCAAAGCAATCTACAGATTCAATGCAATCCCTATCAAACTACCACTGGCATTTTTCACAGAACTAGAACAAAAAATTTCATAATTTGTATGGAAACACAAAAGACCCAGAATAGCCAAAGCAATCTTGAGAAAGAAAAACGGAGCTGGAGGAATCAGGCTCCCTGACTTCAGACTATACTACAAAGCTACAGTAATCAAGACAGTATGGTACTGGCACAAAAACAGAAATATAGATCATTGGATTTGTTTCTGTAGGTCGTTTTTCTTCCCTTCCTCTTTTGTTCTCTTCTCTTGTGTTTCCTGCCTAGAAAAGTTCCTTTAGCATTTGTTGTAAAGCTGGTTTGGTGGTGCTGAATTCTCTTAGCTTTTGCTTGTCTGTAAAGTTTTGATTTCTTTGCTGAATCTGAATGAGAGCCTTGCTGGGTAGAGTAGTCTTGGTTGCAGGTTTTTCCCTTTCATCACTTAAAATATATCACGCCACTCCCTTCTGGCCTGCAGAATTTCTGGTGAAAAATCAGCTGATAACCTTATGGGGATTCCCTTGTATTTGTTGCTTTTCCCTTGCTGCTTTTAATATTTTTTCTTTGTGTTTAATTTTTGTTAGGTTGATTAATATGTGTTTTTGCGTTTTCCTCCTTGGGTTTGTCTTGTATGGGACTCTGCACTTTCTAGACTTGGGTGACTATTTCCTTTCCCATGTTAGGGAAGTTTTCAACTATAATCTCTTCAAATATTTTCTCAGACCCTTTCTTTTTCTCTTCTTCTTCTGGGACCCCTATAATTCAAATGTTGGTGCATTTAGTGTTGTCCCAGAGGTCTGAGAGACTGTACTCTTTTCTTTTCGTTCTTTATTCTGTTCCGTGGCAGAGATTTCCACCATTCTGTCTTCTAGGTCACTTATCCATTCTTCTGCCTCAGTTATTCTGCTGTTGATTCCTTCTAGTGTATTTTTCATTTCAGTTATTGTATTGTTCATCTCTGTTTGTTTGTTCTTTAGTTCTTCTAGGTCTTTGTTAAACGTTTCTTGTTTCTTCTTGATCTGCACCTCCATTCTTTTTCTGAAATCTTCGATCATCTTTACTATCATTACTCCGAATTCTTTTTCAGATAGATTGCCTTCTCTTCATTTAGTTGTTCTTGTAGGTTTTTATCTTGCTCCTTTGTCTGCAACGTATTTCTTTGTCTTTTCATTTTGTCAGACTTACTGTGTTTGTGGTCATCTTTCCACAGGCTCCAGGATCATAATTCCTTGTTTCTGGTGTCTGACCCCTGGTGGGTGAGGCTGGTTCGGAGGCTTTGCCATTATCCCCTTGACAGGGGGTTTGATTGGTGGTGTGGTGACCAGAGCCTGCACTGGATATTGAGCGGGGCCTCCCCTTTGCTCTGTGGTTGTCACTGCCCTGTCAGGGGCAGGGTCTGCTCCCTAGTTTTTGGAGTAGAGGCCCCCAGATCTGTTTCTTAGCTGTGTTTCTGATCTGCGGTGTGAGGCAGGTGGGACTGGAGCACTCCCACTGGGAGACAAGCCACTGAGTATTCCTGCTCTGGAGCTGTTCACCTGTGAATGTGCTCTGTTGTGCCCCCATTTGCCCATTGTGCGGACTCACAAAGTACACTGTTGTTGGCACTGCTCTCAGTCTGCCCTTAACTGTGGGGATGCTGGCAACTGGCCCTGGTGACTCTCAGGTGTTTTCAGCAGATCACTGGCACAGATACACTGAGGTCAGGTCCCAGGACTGCAGTAGTCATGCACCTAGATCTGCTGTAGGAGCTATAGAGGCAGCTCAGACTCTGGTCTGGACCAACTCCCACATGTATGTGCCCACAAAGCCCACAGCTGCTGAAGCCAGACCCATCCCAGCTGCAGGAGAGCTTGTTGTCCTTTCAGATGTTTCACAGGTGCTGAATTTAGGAAGCTGCCAGCAGAGATGTAACTCTGTGGTTCGTGCAGCCTTGAAGAGCGATTTCAGCTCTTCCTTAGTCACACGGCCCCTGGGGCTCAGGTTCGGTTTCAGCCCCACCTGTGCATATGTTCTTCCCACTGGAGTCTGCTCCAGAGGTTGCTGGAGCACATGAGCCTATCAGGCAGAAAGGAGCTGAGGCAGTGATTGGGGCAAGCAGGCTGCCTAGGTGGGAGGGTGCTAGGGTAGGGACTGGAACATGCAAGCCCATCAGGTGGCAAGCAGGATGAGTGGGTCACCCAGGCTTGCATGGGGGTTGCAGGGGAGGTGATGGCAGGGGCGTGTGAGCTGGCTCTGGTGGGGCCCTCCCTAGTGCCCGTGGAGGCAGGAGCTGGTATGTGAGGAGAGAGGATGTGATGGTGGCCCTGCCCTTTGCACGTCACTCAACCATGGTGCTTCTTTGTTGTGGTGGTGTGGGCTTCGTCCACGAGCATTCCCAGTTGCGGAGCTCCTCACTCCTGTCCCCACAGTCTGTCTCCTTACAGCCAACAATGGTCTCCCCCCAGGTCTGCTCTCCAAACCCCACATTCCACCACCCAGCCCCCACGTGTACTGGCAGACACCTATCTCAGGCTGGGGCATGCAGGACTGTGGCATGGACCATCTGTGTAGGTCTCACTCTGTCCTATCACAGACCAGTTGCTGGGCTCTCCTCCAAGCCCCTGAGGCTCCCTTCTGTCCCAGCTGATCTTCCAGGTGGTGAGGGGGCTTCCCCAGATGCGGGAACCTCTCTTTCAGCTTCCTGCCAGGAGTGCAGGTTGCATCCTGTTTCCTCTCCTCTTCCTTTTACCTTATTTCTTTCATCCTACCCAGTTATGTGGGGATCTTTCTTGTCCTTTTAGGTGTCTGAGGTCCTCTGCTAGTGTTCAGCAAGTGCTCTGTGAGAATTGTTCCATTTGTAGATGTATTCTTGATGTGTTTGTAGGGAGAGATGAACTCTACGTTCTCCTACTCTCCCTCCATCTTGGAAAGCTCCCCCCAACTTTTTTTTTTCTTTTGTCCTGCCGGTTATGTGGAGGTTTTCTTGGACTTTTGAAGTCTGAGGTCTTCTGCCAGCGTTCAGTAGATGTTCTGTGTGAATCATTCCACTTGTAGGTGTTTTCTGATGTATTTGTGAGAGGAGGTAAGCTCCATATCCTACTCTTCTGCCATCTTGATTCCTCCCTCCAAAGTCTTATAGTTTTCAATGTATATATCACTGATCTTCTTGGATAAATTTATTCCTAAGTATTTTACTCTTTTGATGCAATTGTAAATGGTGTTTTTTAAAATTTCTTTTTCTGATAGTTTGCTATTAGTGTATAGAAACGAAACAGATTTTTAATATATTTAGGATTCTCTATGTATAGTATCATGTCATCTGCAAACAGTGACAGCTTTACTTCTTTTCTGATTCGGATTCCTTTTATTTCCTTTTCTTTGATTGCTGTGGCTAAAACTTTCAAAACTTATGTTGAATAAGAGTGGTGAGGGTGGGCAACCTTGTCTTGTTCCTGATCTTAGTGGAAATGCTTTCAGTTTGTCACCATTGAGGATGATGTTGGCTGTGGGTTTGTCATATATGGCCTTTATTATGTTGAGGAAAGCTCCCTCTATGCCTACTTTCTGCAGGGTTTTTATCATAAATGGGTGTTGAATTTTGTCAAAAGCTTTTTCTGCATCTATTGAGATGATCATATGGTTTTTCTCCTTCAATTTGTTAATACGGTTTATCACATTGATTGCTTTGCATATATTGAAGAATCCTTGCATTCCTGGAATAGACCCCATTTGATCATGGTGATCATGGTGTATGATCCTTTTAATGTGCTGTTGGATTCTGTTTGCTAGTATTTTGTTGAGGGTTTTTGCATCTATGTTCATCAGTGATATATTGATTTTTATATCCTGCAACTTTCACTAAATTTATTAGTTCAAATAGTTTTCTAGCACAGGCTTTTGGATTTTCTCTATATAATAGCATTTCATCTGCACATAGTGACAGTTTTACTCCTTTTTTTAAAAAAAAAACACAACATGATTATATTTTAATACAAAACCAAAATACAAAACACCATAGTAAATTGATGGCAATAAAATATGGCATTTCACTTACACTGCATGACAAATGGTTAACATCCTTAGTCATAAATGAGTTCTTAGAATACTTCCGTCTTTCTGACCTGGATGGCTTTTATAACTTTTCTTGCCTAACTGCCCTGGCTAGAACTTGCAATACTACATAGAATAAAAGTGGTGAGAGTTGGAATCCTTATCTTGTTTCTCATCATAAAGGTAAAGCTTTCAGCTTTTCACCACTGAGTACGATGTTAGCTGTCGGCTTGTCATATGTGGCTTTTATCATGTTGAGGTATATTCCTTGTATACCCAATATGTTGAAAGTTTTTTTCATAAATGAGTGTTGAATTTTGTCAAATGCTTTTTCTGCATCTATTGAGATAAGATTATGATTTTTATCTTCCATTTTGATAATGTGGTGTATCACACCAGTTGATTTGCAGATGTCAAACCATCCTTGCATCCGTGGAATAAATCCCACCTGAACATGGTGTACAATCCTTTTAATGTATTGTTGAATTAAGTTGCTAATATTTTGTTGAGGATTCTTGCATCTATATTCATCAGGGATATTGACCTGTAGTTTTCTTTTCTTATGGCATCCTTGTCTGGATTTGGTTTCAGGGTAATGCTGACCTTGTAAAACGAGTTTGGAAGTGTTCCCTCCTCTTCTGTTTTTTTTTTTTGATAGGGTTTGGGAAGGATTGGCATTAATTTTTTCTTTAAATGATTGGTAGAATTCACTAGTGAAGCCATCTGACTCTGGAGTTTTGATTACTAATTCAGTCTCCTTACTAGTAATATTTGTTCAGTGATTCAGTCACTGTAGGTTGTATGTTCCTAGGAATTTATCCATTTCTTCTAGGCTGTTCAATTTGTTCGCACCTAATTGTTCATAGTTGTCCTTTATGATCCTTTGTATTTATGTGTTATCCATTTTAATCTTTCCTCTTTCATTTCTGACTTGAGTCCTCTCCTTTTCTTGATGAGTCTAGCTAAAGGTCTGTCAATTTTGTTGTCTTCTCAAAGAACTGGCTCTTAGTTTTTTTAATCTTTTCTATTTTTTGTCTCTATTTCATTTATTTCCACTGTGATCTGTTATCTCCATCCTTCCTCCAAATTTGAGCTTCTTTGTTCTTTTTCTAGTTACTTGAGGGTATAGAGATAGGTTGAGATCTTTTTTGTTTCTTGATGTAGGCATTTATCACTATGAACTCCCCTCTATAGCAAGAAATTCTCATTATATCCCATAAGTTTGGTATGTTGCATTTCCATTGTCTCAAAGTATTTGTTTTTTAATTTCTTCTTTGACCCATTGGTTGTTCAGTAGCATGTTGTTTAGTCTTCATATACTTGTGAATTGTCCAGTTTTCTTCTTGTAATTAACTTCAAGTTTCTAACATTGTGGTTGGAAAAGACAGTTGATGTATTTTTAGTCATCTTAAACTTATTAAGATTTGTTTTGTGGCCTAAAATATGATGTATCCTGGAGAATATTCATGTGTGCTTGAGAAGAATATATATTCTGTTGCTTTTGGATGGAATGTTCTGTATATATCTGTTAAGTTCTCTGGTCTGACATGTCATTAAGGCTAATGTTTCCTTATTGATTTTCTGTCTGAATGATCAATCCACTGGTGAACGTGAAGTCCTCTATTAATACTGTATTGTTGTATATTTCTTTATGTTTGTTAGTATTTGCTTTATATATTTAGGTGCTCCTATGTTGGGTGCATAGCTATTTTCAAATGTTATATCCTTTTGTTCGATTAATCCCTGTATCATTACAAAATGACCTTGTTTCTAATTAGTCTTTTACTTAAAGTCTATTTTGTCTGATATAAGTATACCTACCCCAGCTTTCTTTTGTCTTTTATTTGCATGGAATATCTTTTTCCACTTTCAAACTATGTGTATTCCTACATCTGAAGTATCTTGTAGGCAGCATATAGATGTATCTTGTTTTTTTAATCTACTTAGCCACTTTATGTCTTTTGATTGGAGCATTCAGTTCATTTAAAGTGATTATTAACAGGTATGTACTTATTGCCATTCTGTTCATTGTTTTCTGGCTGTTTTGTAATTCCTCTACTCCTTCTTTTCTTGCTCTCTTCCTTTGGAATTTGATAATTTCCTGCATTAGCATGCTTAGATTACATTCTCTATATTTTGTGTATATACTATGGGTTTTTGCTTTGGGGTACCATGAAGCTTACAAAAAACAACTTACATTTATAATAGTCTATTTTAAATTGATAACAACTTAAGTTTGAAAGCTCTACATTTTCACATTTTGATGTCACAGTTTACACCTTTTAATCTTGTGTATCCATTAGCAAATTATTGTAGTTACATTTATTGTTACCACTTTTGTCTTTTAACCGTTATGCTAGCTTTATAAGTGATTAACCCATCACCTTTACAACATTAGATTATACTGAATTTTACTATAAATTTACCTTTACCAGTAAGATTTATACTTTCATGTTTTTCTGTTACTAATTAGCATACTTTTGTTTCAGCTTTAAAAAGTACCTTTAATATTTCTCGTAAGGCCAGTCTTGTGAAGTTGAACTCCTTTAGCTTTTGATCATCTGGAAAACCCTTTATCTCTCCTGTATTTCTCCCCCCCTCCCCAGTTTTATTGAGATATAATTGACATACATTACTATATACGTTTAAGGTGTATAGCAAAATGATTTGACTTAACAAACATCAACTCAATTCTGAAGGACAGCTTTGCTCGTTAGCACACTCTTGGTTTGCAGTTTTTTCTTTCAGCACTTTGAAAATATGCTACTTCCTCTGGCCGGCAAAGTTTCTCCTGAAAAAATCTGCTGATAGTCTTATGAGCGTTCACTTGTATGTAAATTGTTTTTCTCTTGCTGATTTTGATTCTCTCCTTGCATTTAAATTTGACACTTTAACTACATGTAATATGTCTTAGCGTGGGTCTCTTTGGGTTTATCTTATTTGGAATTCTCTGGATTCTTGGATCTGGATGTCTGTTTCTTTCCCCAGGATAGGAATATTTTCAGCTATTATTTAAAATGAGTTTTCTGCCTGTTTCTCTCTCTCTCCTCTTTCTGGGACCCTTATAATGCAAATGTTGGTCTGCTTGATGGTGTCCCTTAAGTCCCTTAATCTACCTTCACTCTTTTTCATTTTTTTCTTTCTCTGATTTGATGAATTCCAGTACCTTGTCTTCAAGTTTACTAACCCTTTCTCTTGCTTACTCTAGTCTGTTGTTAAACCCCTCTAGTATATTTTTCACATCAGTTATTGTATTCTTCAGCTCTGTGCCTTCCATTGGTACTTTCTTATATTTTCTATCTTTGGTTGAAGTTCTCCCTTTGTTCATCAAATGTTCTCCTGAACTCATGAGCATCTTTAGGACCATTATTTTGAACTCTTCATCCGGTAAATTATCTGTATTTCGCTAAGGTTTTTTTCTGAGATTTTATCTTGTTCTTCCATTTGGAATATATTCTTCTGTTTCTTTGACTTTCCATGTTGGTATGTATGCACTAGAGAAATCAGCCACCTCTCCCAGTCTGAAGTAGTGGCCTCATGTAATAGATAAAATTATTGTTTCATGTAATAGATAAAATTATTGTTCAACCCTGCCCTAGTTGGTTCTCTCTCAAACCTTTGTGTTTGTTTAAGCAGGCTACTTTATTCTTAGTGGCTCCAAGAAGGGAGGGTGTTCCTAGATCTGTCGGTGTCCCAGAGAGGAGAATCTGTCTTCTCCCTCTGTGCTGAGCCTTGGGGTGACAGCCAGTTAAGAACCGTTTTTTTGTTTGCTCCTGTCCCATTGAACCTGTGAACACATGCCTCACTGGCTGCAAGAGCCAGTCTGTCAAAGGATGTGTCCTCAGTGTGGCAGCCACAAAAGCTGGGTCACCAGATGTTTACACAAGCTCCTTTCTCAGAGACACTGGCGACTTGGGGCTGGGAAGATGGAAAGCATGAAGATGACACTTGCTAGCTTCCCTGGTCTCTGGAGAGAATTGTAGTCACCCTCTATGTGTGTGTTAGAAAGAAGCCTGGCCCACAGGCCACAGCTATGAAGATAAGAGGCTACTTGTATAGAAGGATTGGGACTTTCAAGTCTGTTGCTTCTCTGCTGTACCCTGGGGTTAGGTGGTTAAGAAGTCTTCTCTATTTGTTACAATCCTGTGGTACCTGTGAGTGTAAGCCCTGCTGTCCACCAGAGCCAGGTGATCAAGGGGTGTCCCCTGGGTGGCAGCTGCAAAAAGCAGGACATGAGAGGAGTACACAAGCTCCTTTCTGGGAGATACCAGCGGCTTGGAGCAAGGGAGACTGTAAAGATGGCACCTGCTCGCCTCTGTTTTGGAGAGTATTTCAGTAAGTCCCTGGATATGTATTAAATTAGATGCCTGCCCCTCGGGCTGAAGCTTTAAGATAAGCAAGTTGGCTTCTTTAACAGGAAGACTGGGTACGTTTTAGTTGGCTGCCTCTGCTCTGGGCCCTGGGGTGAGTGATTCTACCTAAGCCCTTCAAAAACTGTTTCCCAGATCACTATCAATCACCTTCTGGGTCTCAAGGGAACAAGCCCCAATGGCTTTCAAAGCTAGATGTTCTCAAAGTTAGAGGTAATTGTCTCTCAGGTGCAGGCCTTAAAAGTTGAGGTTCAAACCCTTTGCTCCTCAAGTTGTGAGAGCCCTCCAGATTGTGGGTCACCATGCCAGGGTTCATGGTGATACTGTGTCTCAGCCTCTCCTACCTAATTTGTAGGAAGGAATTGCTCAGATAGTTTTAGAAGAAACTGTTCCATATCTAGCTGTAGACTTGGTGTGAGAAGAAGTGAGTTCAGGATCCTCCTATGTCACCCTCCTGAACTGGAACACTGGGGTTCTTTTTCGAATGGTTAGTAGGAAGAGAGGAGGACTTATGGGAAAAAAGGCAAGATCCACTCTAAAAGTAATCAAAGCCTGGGTACATTTTGTCAAATCAGTGATATTTCTAGGTTGGAAGTCTGAAAATTTTCAAAGAGATTCTAAGCCACATAGGATGGTGGTTTAAACAAATCTTTGCTGGACAGTTATTTGTCCATTCTTCTCCTCTCTGCCATTATGGAATCGTAAGACCTCCTGAAGAATTATCCGAGCAACATACTAATTCCATTCCTCGTAGAATGAAAGACAGGATAATGCAGAATATAAGAAGAGTACTTATTCTCCAGAATTGGCAAAATGGCAGCAAAGTGACAACTATCCACCTGGACTGTCTTCCTGCCAACAGTTATATAGCTTCCCCTCCCGCCACACCTTTCTGAATGACCTTTCTAAATACAAACCTGACCATGTTTCTTGGCAGAAGACACTAACTAGCAAGCTCTACAAGACCCTGTCTACTCCTTCAGGCCTTGTGTCTTTCTGGAATTGCAACCTATACGATCCAGCCATTTGGAACTGCCATCATTCCCAAACAAACCAGATTGGCTTATATCTCCATGACTGACTTCATGCTGCTGCTGCTGCCTGTCTGCCTAGAGACACCTGCTCATCTTCAGAGACCAAGCCTAACGTGACGCTGTGAAGCCTTATCTGACCACGTACTCAACAAAATGCACTCATTTCTCTTGGGTATATAACTAGGAATGGAATTGCTGGGGCACAGGGTGAGCAATTTTTAGTTTTAGTAGGTACTTCCAAACAAATTTCCAAACTGACTGCATCAAAATGTGTAATTCTACCAGGAATTTATAGTATTCCAGTTGCTTCACATCCTTGCCAACATTTATTGTTAGCATTCTTTTAAATTTTAATCGTTCTGATAGGTAATTGTGTTTCATTAATTGGCATTTGCCAGATGACTAATGATATTATCTTTTTATTGGCCGTTTGAATACCCTCTTTAGTGAAGCACCTGCTCTTTGTATATATTTTGGATTCTTTTCGTGGATGTATGTGTTGTAAATATCATTATCCAGTCTGTGGCTTGCCATCTTACTCTTTTTTGGTGTCTTTTGATGAACAGAAGTTCTTAAAGTTATTTTTATTTATCTTTTTTTAAGACTAGTAATATTTGCTATTCCACCCAGCAGCCATTCGGAACCAGAGGGTGGAGGACAGAATGAAAAGAAGCTTGGATCCCTGAGGACTGTGGGCTGCCATACATAGGAGAGAGAAGTAAGCATCTATTGTTATTAAGCCTCTATTTTTTTTCAAGCCTCTTTCTCAGTTGAACCTGAGCTTACATATCACCACAGCAAACATTCTGCACAGAAGTACATTTACATATTTAAAGGAACTGGCTTTAACTGTAAAATTTTTACTTGGTGCTGTAAGGTATTTAGGAGCTGGGTCGATTGACCTCTAGCACCCGTACTTATATAAGTATTTTTAAAAATAATCATATTTGCACATAACAGGCACTCAAAGTCATACTGAATAAATACATGTGAGATAAAAATACATATCTTCTAAGATCACTTTTGATCAAGGGAATTTTAAGGTGCTTATATATGTATAAATATACATATATATTATAAATCATAAATACCAACAGTTATTATGTGGCTTTGATGGAAAAAAATGAGGACTTTAGTATTACTGGAGAGCAGTAGCAATATCTAACAATGAAAACGTTTTAAGTCAAGAAGTATTTGAGGGGCTGCCTCAGGGGCCAGCTTTGTTAAACATCAGTACCAGCTCTTGGGAAAAAATCACAGAAGATACTATAAATAGAGGGACTGTGAACACCTAGAACTGCTAGGACACAGACTACTGATCTGATATATATTAAAAAGCTATCCATTTAAGAAGGAACAGGAGAGAAAATCAAGGTCATAGATCTCAGGATTAGGAGCTGAGGCTGACAGATCAAATGACAGAATCTGTAAAACTGAAAAGACGACTCAGAAAAAGAACAAACATATCTTGCCCAAATGCAAAGCTTTCTCTTTGTATAACTTCTGCATGTTCCCTGAATATTTATTTTTCAGTATGATTTATGAATTACCCTGCCATTGGCTGTAAAACACGAGGTAGACTGATTTTTATATCAACAAAGGATCATCAGAATTTAAGTATCACTGATTTAAGGAATTTCAAAAGAGAAATATTCCTTGCCACAGTTCCATGAGCAAATCCTAAAAGTAGCTGACTGAAATGATTAACAGCAGCTTAAGAAAGAGTCCCATTTTTGAAATTAGAATGAAAAAGAGTGAAGAAAGCATACATGAGCTATGTGGGGCATGATCAAAAACAATATCCTCACTTTGCGAGTCCCAGAGGAGAAGGGATAAAGGGACAGAAATCTTATTCAAAGAAATATTGGCTGAAAACTTCCCAGATCTGGGGAGAGATACAGCCATCCAGGTATGGGAAGCTTAGAGATCCCACGCAAAGAGATCCTCACTGAGACACATTATAATCAATCTCTCAAAAATCAAAGTCAGAAAGAAAATCACATACAGGGAATTCTGATAAGGCTTTACATTTCTCAGCAGAAACCTTACAGGCCAGGAGACAGTGGGATGATACATTCAAAGCACATAAACAACAACAACAAAACTCATCCAAGGATATCTTACCCAACAAAAGCATGAAGGAAATTAATCACCACTAGACCTGCCCTACAAGAAATGTTAAAGGAAGTTCTTCAAACTGAAACAAATTAGTAGCATGAAAACATATTGAAATATAAAATTTACTGGTAAAGGTGAATATATATAGTCAAATTCAAAGAACTCTAATACTTCAATGGTGGTGTGTAAATCACTTTGAAATCTAGCATATAGGTTAAAGACAACAGTGTTGAAGGTAACTATAGCTGTAATATTATGTTAATATAGTATTTATAAATATAATACATAAATGTATAATATATAATTATATAAAAATATATAAATTGGGACATCAACATAAATCTGAGGGGGGCAGGTAATTGGGTAGAACTTTCTTATGTAATTGAAGTTATCATAGATGGTTATAACATATTATGAAAGCCTCATGGTAATAACCACAGACCAAAACTAGGTAACAGATATACAATGATAAAGAGAAAAGCACACTACTACAAAAAATCATCAACTCAAAAAGAAAGACAGCAAGAGGAACAAAGGAACTAAGGAATGACAAAACTATCAGAAAGCAATTAACATACTGGCAACAGTAAGTCCTTAGCTATCAGTAATTAATGTAAATGGGCTAAATTCTCCAATTAAAAGACACAGATGGGCTGAATGGATTAAAAATAAGACCTAACTATATGCTGCCTACAAGAGACTCACTTAAGCATTATGGATATTCACAAACAGAATGTGAAGGGATGGAAAAAGATATTTCAAGCAAATAGAAACCAAAAGAAAGCAGGGGTGGTTATTTATATCAGACAAAATAGATGTTAAACCAAAAACTGTAACACAAGACAAAGTCATTATACAATGGTAAAGGGGCAATTCATCAGATATATTAATTGTAAACATATACGCACCCAATATTAGAGCATCTAAAAATATTAAACAATTATTAACAGACCTAAAGGGAAAAATAGACAGCAATGCAATAATAGTAGAGGACCTCAATACACCACTTTAAACAATGGACAGATCACCCAGGCAGAAAGTCAAGAAGGAAATAATGGTTGTGAGTGATGCTTTTGAACAAATGCACCTACAGACACATACAGAATATTCCATCCAACAGCAGCAGAATACACATTCATCTCAAGTGCACACAAAACATTCTCCAGAATACATCACATGACAGGTCACAAACCACGTCTTACCAAATTTAAGAAAGCTGAAATCATACCAGGTATCTTTTCCAACCACAATGGTATGAAACTAGAAATCAATACCACGAGGAAAGCTGGAAAAATTCGCAAATATGTGGGGATTGAATAACATACTCATAAAAAACCAATGGGTCTAAGAAGAAATCGAAAGCAAAATAAAAAATATCCTGAAACAAATGAAAGCACAGCATATCAAAACCCATGGCATGCTGCAAAGGCAGTTAAGAGGGAAGTTTATAGTGACAAACATCTCAAATAAACAACCTTTTTTACACCTCAAAGAACTAGAAAGGGAAGAAGACACTGAGCCCAAATTTAACAGAACGAAGGGAATAACAAAGATCAGAGCAGTAACAAAGGAAATAGAGACTGAAAATAGAAGAGATCAATGAAACTAAGAGCTGTTTTTTTAAAAGATAAATAAAATTGACAACCTTTAGGTAGACTCATCAAGAAAAAAAAAAGAGTAGACTCAAAGTCAGAAATGAAGAATAGATGCTAAAATGGATATCACAGAAACACAGAGACTACTAAGAAAAATTACATACAAATTGGACAACCTAGAAGAAATGGATAAATTCCTTTGAAACCTACAATCTACCAAGACTGAATCAGAACAAAGAGAAAAAATTTGAACAGACTGATTACTAGTAAGGAGATTGAATTAGTAATCAAAAACCTCCCAACAAACAAAAGTCTAGGATCAATCAGATGGCTTCACTGGTGAATTCTACCAAATATTTAAAGAATAACTAATGCCAATCCTTCTTAAACTCTTCCAGAAAAATAGAAGGGGAGGGAACACTTCCAAACTCATTTTATGAGGCCAGCATAACCCTGACACCAAAACCAGGCAAGACCACCAGAATAAAAGAAAATTGCAGGCCAATAGCCCTGATGAACATAGATGGATAATTCCTCAACAAAATATTAGCAAATCAAATTCAGGACATTAAAAGTGGCAAACAGCATGATCAAGTGGGATTTATTCCAGGGATGCAAGAATGGTTTAACATGACTCTTTTTGAATTATGGTTTTCTCAGGATGTATGCCCAGTAGTGGGATTGCTGGGTCATATGGTAGTTCTATTTTTAGTTTTTTAAGGAACCTCCATACTGTTCTCCATAGTGGCTGTATCAACTTACATTCCCACCAACAGTGCAAGAGGGTTCCCTTTTCTCCACACCCACTGTAGCATTTATTGTTTGTAGATTTCTTGATGATGGCCATTCTGACTGGTGTGAGATGATATCTCATTGTAGTTTTGATTTGCATTTCTCTAATGATTCATTCAAAAAGAGTCAAGTACCACAATGTTCACTGCAGCACTATTTACAATAGCCAGGACATGGAAGCAACCCAAATGTCCATCAAGAGATGAATGGATAAAGAAGATGTGGCACATATATACAATGGAATATTACTCAGCCATAAAAAGAAATGAAATTGAGTTATTTGTAGTGAGGTGGATGGACCAGAGTCTGTCATACAGAGTGAAGTAAGTCAGAAAGAGAAAAACAAATACTGTATGCTAAGACATATATATGGAATCTAAAAAAAAAAAAATGGTTCTCAAGAAACTAGGGGCAGGTTAGGAATAAAGACGCAGACATAGAGAATGGACTTGAGGACACAGGGAGGGGGAAGGGTAAGCTAGGATGAAGTGAGGGAGTGGCATGGACATATATACACTACTAAATGTAAAACATATCTAGTGGGAAGCAGCTGCGTAGCATAGGGATATCAGTTCAGTGCTTTGTGACCACCTAGAGGGGTGGGATAGGGAAGGTGGGAGGGAGACTCAAGAGGGAGGGGATATGGGGATATATGTATATGTATAGCTGATTCACTTTGTTATATAGCAGAAACTAACACAACATTGTAAAGCAATTATACTCCAATAAAGATGTTTAAAAAAATGAAATTTACAATTGCATCATAAAGCATAAAATATCTAGGAATAAATTTAACCAAGGAGCTGAAAGACCTGTACACTAAAAAATATAAGACACTGATGAAAAAATTAAGAATACACAAATAAATGGAAAGATATTCTATGTCCTGGATTGGAAGAATATTATGAAAATGTCCATACTAACCAAAGCAATCTACAGATTCAATGCAATCCCTATAAAAATTCCAATGACATTTATCCCAGAAATAGAACAATCCCAAAATTTGTATGGAACCACAAAAGACCTTGAATAGCCAAAGCAGATAATCTTGAGAAATAAGAAGAAGCATTACGCCTCCTGATTTCAAACTATATTACAAACTTATAGTAATCAAAATAGTATGCTATTGGCATAAAAACAGACACATCAATCAATGGAACGGAATAGAGAGTCCAGAAATAAACCCATGCCTATATGGTGAATTAATTTATGACAAAGGAGCCAAGTGTATACAATGGGGGAAAGAACAGTCTCTTCAGTAAAAGATAATGGGAAACCTGGACAGCCACTTGCAAAAGAATGAAATTGAACCACTAACTTATCCCATACACAAAAATGAACAAAAATGAACTCAAAATGGATTAAAGACCTGAATGTAAAACTTGAAACCATAAAACTCCTAGGAAAAAAAGCTCCTTGAGATTGATCTTGATGACGATGATTTGGATTTGACACCAAAAGCAAAGACAACAAAAGCAAAAATAAAAAAGTGAGAATACGTCAAACTAAAATCTTCTGCACAGCAAAGGAAACGATCAACAAAATGAAAATGCAATCTACCAAATGGGAGAAAATATTTGCAAATCATATATCTGATAAAGATTTAATTATCCAGACAAGATCGGGTGCATTCAGAGTGGTATGGCCGTAGACCTAGAGAATGGACTTGAGGACACAGGGAGGGGGAAGGGTAAGCTGGGATGAAGTGAGAGAGTGGCATGGACATATATATACTACCAAATGTAAAATAGATAGCTAGTGGGAAGCAGCCGCATGCCACAGGGAGATCAGCTTGGTGCTTTGTGTCCACCTAGAGGGGTGGGATAGGGAGGGTGGGACTGAGACACCAAAGGGAGGAGATATGGGGATATATGTATATGTATAGCTGATTCACTATGTTATATAGCAGAAACTAACACACCATTGTAAAGCAATTATACTCCAATAAAGCAAAAACCAAAACAAAATGTACTGATCCATGTTGCCCCTTCTAGACCTATTAAATCAGATTCTCTGTGTTTAGGCCCCCGTCTTTTTTTTTTTTAACTATCAATGTGACTCTAGTTGCAGTCAAGGTTGAGGACCACTGATCTATAGGCAGATGTGACCATACACGGTAGGCGTCACAAAGTGTGAAGGGTGTGAAGGAGATGGAAAGAGGCTCTTGGGCTGGGAATATTTGGACTCATGGAACATACAGGATTTGAAATAGTAAAATAAGAGGATGAGTGTGACTTTGAGAGGAGGAAGACACAGAAGTTGGCAAGAGCAACGGAGTTGTGACTGATGCACGAGGAGTAGGCGGTGAAAATGAAGATAGTAGGAACTTTGCAGCCTACTGTGGTGTACTTAGAATAATAGAAAATTCAGGTCAGATGATGGGTTAGGGAAGGAAATGGGCAGCAGAAAACGTGTTTGGAGATTCAGAAGTAGAAAGCAATGATTTGACAAGATGATGTGTCCTAATCTCCCTACTAAATTTTTTGATCTACAAATGAGAAAGAAGACTAATATTCAATAGAAGAAATTCTGCAAACCACACAATTTTGATCACCAGTGGTGCCACCCACCTCTGATCCAGACTTTGCTCCTCCCAGTGTGGTCTTCTGAGCACGAGCCAGGCTTCTCCAGACCCCCTCGTCCCCAGGGTCTTGCCCACCTCCCTTAGGGTCCTTGGTGACCTCACACTCCCTTCTCCTGGGCAGAGTAAGGAGTTGGTCCTACTATTTTCCCAACAGACCCATATGGTGTAAACTTTATGGCTGCTTCCCTGATGACCCATTTTGTAAGTTATTAAACAAACCAAACTAAAAAAAAAATTAATTATCCAAAATATATAAGGAACTCACACACTCAATGGCAAAAAAAAAAAAGAAAAAATCCAATTAAATAGCAGTCAGAGGATCTAAACAGGCATTTATCTAAAGAAGACATACTGATGGCCAACAGGTACACAAAATGGTGCTCAACATTGGAAATGCAAATTAAAACCACAATGATATAGCATCTCACACCTGTTAAAATGGCTACTGTCAAACAGACAAGAAATAACAGTGTTGGGGAAGATATGGAAAAAAGGGAACCTTTGTGCACTGTTGGGAATGTAAATTGGTACAGTCACTATGGAAAATAGTATGGAGCTTCCTCAAAAAATTAAAAACTCTAACTTGAAAAGATATCTTCACCTTCATGTTCATTGTGGCATTATTTACAATAGCCAAGACACAGAAGCAACCTAAGTGTCCATCAATAGATGAATAGAAAAAGAAGATGTGGTGTGTACACACACACACACATATACACACAGTGGAATATTACTCAGCCATACAAAGAAGGAAATCTTGCCATTTTTGACAACATGGATAGACCTCGAGGGCATTATGCTAAGTGGAACAAGTCAGACAGAGAAAGACAAATACCATATGATCTCAGTTATATGTGGAATATAAAAAACAAATACCAAAAAAGAAAATAAAATGAGTGCATCGATACAGAGAATAGGGTATTAATTGCCAGAGGCTAGTTGGGGGGGGGTCAGTGAAATGGGTAAAGTGGGCCCAGACTTATAGAATTCTAGTTATAAAATAAATAAGTCCTAGGGATGTAATGTACAGCATGGTGACTATAGTTAATAATACTGTACTGCATATATGAAAGTTGCTAAGGGAGTAGATCTTAAAAGTTCTCATCAGAAAAAAAAATTTTCCAACTATGTTTGGTGATGAATATTAACTAGACTCATGATCATTTTGCAATATATACAAATATTGAATTATTAGGTTGAACACCTGAAACAAATATAATGTGATATGCCAATTAGACCTCAATAAAAAGAAAACCCTAAAGACTCCACTAAAAAACTATTAGAATAAATGAATACAGTAAAGTTGCAGGATACAAAATCAGTATCATGTGCATTTCTATACACTAACAGTGAATTTTCTGAAAGAGAAGTTAAGAAAGCAGTTGCAGTGGAGAGGAATCAAGATGGCAGAGTAGAAGGACGTGCTCTCGCTCCCTCTTGCGAGAACACCAGAATCACAACTAGCTGCTGGACAATCACTGACAGGAGGACACTGGAACTCACCAAAATAGAGACCCCACATCCAAAGACAAAGGAGAAGCCACAGTGAGATGGTAGGAGGGGCGCAATCACAGTAAAATCAAATCCCATAACTGCTGGGTGAGTGACTCACAGACTGGAGAACACTTACACCACAGAAGTCCACCCACTGGAGTGAAGGTTCTGAGCCCCACATCAGGCTTCACAACCTGGGAGTCCAGCAATGGGAGGAGGAATTCCTAGAGAGTCAGACTTTGAAGCCTAGTGGGAATTGATTGCAGGACTTTGACAGGACTCGGGGAAACAGAGACTCCACTCTTGGAGGGCACACACAAAGTAGTGTGCACATTGGGACACAGGGGAAGGAGCAGTGACCCTAGGGGACACTGAACCAGACCTACCTGCTAGTGTTGGAGGGTCTCCTGCAGAGGTGTGTGTATGGGGGGGGCTGTGGCTCACTGTGGGGACAAGGACACTGACAGCAGAAGTTCTGGGAAGTACTCCTTGGCATGAGCCCTCCCAGAGTCTGTCATTAGCCCCAGCAAAGAACCCAGGTAGGCTCCAGTGTTGGGTTGCCTCAGGCCAAACAACCAACAGGGAGGGAACCCAGCCCCACTCATCAACAGTCAAGTAGATTAAAGTTTTACTGAGCTCTGCCCACCAGAGCAACAGTCAGCTCTACCCACCACCAGTCCCTCCCATCAGGAAACTTGCACAAGCCTCTTAGATAGCCTCATCCACCAGAGGGCAGAGAGCAGAAGCAAGAAGAACTACAATCCTGCAGCCTGTGGAACAAAAACCACATTCACAGAAAGATAGACAAGACGAAAAGGCAGAGGACTATGTACCAGATGAAGGAAAAAGATAAAACCCAGAAAAACAACTAAATGAAGTGGAGATAGGCAACCTTCCAGAAAAAGAATTCAGAATAGTGATAGTGAAGATGATCCAGGACCTCGGAAAAAGAATGGAGACAAAGATCGAGAAGATGCAAGAAATGTTTAACAAAGACCTAGAAGAATTAAAGAACAATCAAACAGATGAACAATACAATAACTGAAATGAAAACTACACTAGAAGGAATCAATAGGAGAATAACTGAGGCAGAAGAACGGATAAGTGACCTGGAAGACACAATGGTGGAATTCACTGCTGTGGAACAGAATAAAGAAAAGAGAATGAAAAGAAATGAAGACAGCCTAAGAGACCTCTGGGACAACATTAAACACAACAACATTCGCATTGTAGGGGTCTCAGAAGGAGAAGAGAGAGAGAAAGGACCAGAGAAAATATTTGAAGAGATTATAGTTGAAAACTTCCCTAACATGGGAGAGGAAAAAGCCACCCAAGTCCAGGAAGTGCAGCAGGTCCCATACAGGATAAACCCAAGGAGAAACACACCGAGACACATAGTAATCAAATTGACAAAAATTAAAGACAAAGAAAAATGATTGAAAGCAGCAAGGGAAAAACGAAAAATAACATACAAGGGAACTCCCATAAGGTTAACGGCGGATTTCTCAGCAGAAACTCTACAAGCCAGAAGGGAATGGCATGATATACTTAAAGTGATGAAAGGGAAGAACCTACAACCAAGATTACTCTACCCGGCAAGGATCTCATTCAGATTCGATGGAGAAATCAAAAGCTTTACAGACAAGCAAAAGCTAAGAGAATTCAGCACCACCAAACCAGCTCTACAACAAATGCTAAAGGAACTTCTCTAAGTGGGAAACACAAGAGAAGAAAATCACCTACAAAAACAAACCCAAAACAATTAAGAAAATGGTCATAGGAACATACATGTCGATAATTACCTTAAATGTGAATGGATTAAATGCTCCAACCAAAAGACAGAGGATTGCTGAATGGATACAAAAACAAGACCCATATATACGCTGTCTACAAGAGACCAACTTCAGACCTAGGGACACATACAGACCGAAAGTGAGGGGATGGAAAAAGATGTTCCATGCAAATGGAAATCAAAAGAAAGCTGGAGTAGCAATACTCATATCAGACAAAATAGACTTTAAAATAAAGAATGTTACAAGAGACAAGGACACTACATAATGATCAAGGGATCAATCCAAGAAGAAGATATAACAATTATAAATATATATGCACCCAACATAGGAGCACCTCAATACATAAGGCAACTGCTAACAGCTATAAAAGAGGAAATTGACAGTAACACAATAATAGTGGGGGACTTTAACACTTCACTTACACCAATGGACAGATCATCCAAACAGAAAATAAATATGGAAACAGAAGCTTTAAATGACACAACAGACCAGATAGATTTAATTGATATTTATAGGACATTCCATCCAAAAACAGCAGATGACACTTTCTTCTCAAGTGCACACAGAACATTCTCCAGGATAGATCACATCTTGGGTCACAAATCAAGCCTCAGTAAATTTAAGAAAATTGAAATCATATCAAGCATCTTTTGTGGCCACAACACTGAGATTAGAAATGAATTACGGGGGAAAAACGTAAAAAACACAAACACGTGGAGGCTAAACAATATGTTACTAAATAACCAAGAGATCACTGAAGAACTCAAAGAGGAAATAAAAAAATACCTAGAGACAAATGACAATGAAAACACGATGATCCAAAATCTATGGGATGAGGCAAAAGCAGTTCTAAGAGGGAAGTTTATAGCTATACAAGCCTACCTCAAGAAACAACTCAAGTAAACAATCTAACCTTACACCTAAAGGACCTAGAGAAAGAAGAACAAACAAAACTCAAAGTTAGCAGAAGGAAAGAAATCATAAGATCAGAGCAGGAATAAATGAAATAGAAACAAAGAAAACAATAGCAAATATCAATAAAACTAAAAGGTGGTTCTTTGAGAAGATAAACAAAATTGATAAACTATTAGCCAGACTCATCAAGAAAAAGAGGGGAAGACTCAAATCAATAAACTTAGAAATGAAAAAGGAGAAGTTACAACAGACACTGCAAAAATACAAAGCATCCTAAGAGACTACTACAAGCAACTCTATGCCAATGAAATGGACAACCTGGAAGAAATGGACAAATTCTTAGAAAGGTATAACCTTCCAAGACTGAACCAGGAAGAAACAGAAAATATGAACAGACCAATCACAAGTAATGAAATTGAAACTGTGATTAAAAATCTTCCAACAAACAAAAAGTCCAGGACCAGATGGCTTCACAGGTGAACTCTATCAAACATTTAGAGAAGAGCTAACACCCATCCTTCTCAAACTCTTCCAAAAGATTGCAAAGGAAGGAACACTCCCAAACTCATTCTATGAGGCCACCATCACCCTGATACCAAAACCAAAGATACCACACACAAAATATTACAGACCAATATCACTGATGAATATAGATGCAAAAATCCTCAACAAAATACTAGCAAACAGAATCCAACAACACATTTAAAAGGATCATACACCATGATCAAGTGGGATTTATCCCAGGGATGCAAGGATTCTTCAATATACACAAATCAATGTGATACACCATATTAACAAATTGAAGAATAAAAACCATGTGATCATCTCAATAGATGCAGAAAAAGCTTTTGACAAAATTCAACACCCATTTAGGATAAAAACTCTCCAGAAAGTGGTCATAGAGGGAACTTATCTAAACATAATAAAGGCCATATACGACAAACCCACAGCAAACCTCATTCTCAATGGTGAAAAACTGTAAAGCATTTTGTCCAAGATCAGGAATGAGACAAGGATGTACACTCTCATCACTATTATTCAACATAGTTTTGGAAGTCCTAGCCATGGCAATCAGAGAAGAAAAAGAAATAAAAGGAATACAAATTGGAAAAGAAGAAGTAAAACTGTCACTGTTTGCAGATGACATGATACTATACATAGAGAATCCTAAAGATGCCACCAGAAAACTACTAGAGCTAATCAATGAATTTGGTAAAGTTGCAGGATACAAAATTAATGCACAGAAAACTCTTGCATTCCTATACACTAATGATGAAAAATTTGAAAGAGAAATTATGGAAACACTCCCATTTACCATTGCAACAATAAGAATAAAATATCTAGGAATAAACCTGCCTAGGGAAACAAAAGACCTGTATGCAGGACACTATAAGACACTGATGGAAGAAATTAATAATACCAACAGGTGGAGAGATATACCATGTTCTTGGATTGGGAGAATCAATATTGTGAAAATGACTATACTGCCCAAAGCAATCTACAGATTCAATGCAGTCCCTATCAAATTACCAATGGCATTTTTTACGGAACTAGAACAAATCATCGTAAAATCTGTATGGAGACACAAAAGACCCCAAATAGCCAAAGCGGTCTTGAGGGAAAAAAACGGAGCTGGAGGAATCAGACTCCCTGACTTCAGACTATACTACAAAGCTACAGTAATCAAGACAATACAGTACTGGCACAAAAACAGAAACACAGATCAATGGACCAAGATAGAAAGCCCAGAGATAAACCCACGCAGCTATGGAGGCAAGGATATACAATGGAGAAAAGACAGTCTCTTCAATAAGTGGTGCTGGGAAAACTGGACAGCTACATGTAAAAGAATGAAATTAGAACACTCCCTAACACCATACACAAAAATAAACTCAAAATGGATTAGAGACCTAAATGTAAGACCAGACACTATAAAACTTAGTGGAAAACACAGGAAGAACACTCTTTGACATAAATCACAGCAAGATCTTTTTTGATCCACCTCCTAGAGTAATGGAAATAAAAACAAACAAATGGGGGCTTCCCTGGTGGTGCAGTGGTTGAGAGTCCGCCTGCCGATGCAGGGGATGCAGGTTCGTGCCCCGGTTCGGGAAGATCCCACATGCCGCGGAGCAGCTGGGCCCATGAGCCATGGATGCTGAGCCTGCGCGTCCGGAGCCTGTGTTCCGCAACAGGAGAGGCCATAACAGTGAGAAGCCCGTGTACCACAAAAATAAATAAATAAATAAATAAATAAAAAATAAACAAGTGGGACCTAATGAAACTTCAAAGCTTTTGCACAGCAAAGGAAACCATAAACAAGACGAAAAGACAACCCTCAGAATAGGAGAAAATATTTGCAAATGAATCAATGGAGAAAGGATTAATCTCCAAAACATATAAACAGCTCATGCAGCTTAATATTAAAGAAACAAAAATCCAGGGTTTTTGAAAAAATCCAATATTAAAGAAACAAACAACCCAATCCAAAAATGGGCAGAAGACCTAAATAGACATTTCTCCAAAGACAACATACATATGGCCAAGAAGCACATGAAAGGCTGCTCAACATCACTAATTATTAGAGAAATGCAAATCAAAACTACAATGAGGTATCACCTCACACCAGTTAGAATGGGCATCATCAGAAAATCTACAAACAATGCTGGAGAGGGTGTGGCGAAAAGGGAACCCTCTTGCACTGTTGGTGGGAATATAAATTGATACAGCCACTATGGAGAACAGTATGGAGGTTCCTTAAAAAACTAAAAATAGAATTACCATATGATCCAGCAATCCCACTACTGGGCATATACCCAGAGAAAACCATAATTCAAAAAGACACATACATCCCAATATTCATTGCAGCACAATTTAAAGTAGCCAGGTCATGGAAGCAACCTAAATGCCCATTGACAGATGAATGGATAAAGAAGTTGTGGTACATATATACAATGGAATATTACTCAGCCACAAAAAGGAACGAAATTGAGTCATTTGTTGAGATGTGGATGGATCTAGAGACTGTCATAGTGAAGTAAGAAAGAGAAAAACAAATATAGTATATTAACGCATGTATGTGGAACCTAGAGATGAACCGGTTTGCAGGGCAGAAGTTGAGACACAGATGTAGAGAACAAACGTATGGACACCAAGGGGGGGAAAACCGGGGTGGGGTGGGGATGGTGGTGTGATGAATTGGGTGATTGGGATTGACATGTATACACTGATGTGTATAAAATTGATGACTAATAAGAACCTGCAGTATAAAAAAAACAAAAATAACTAATACTACACTTTCTTTGGGTTATTTGTATGGAAATGTTAATAGAAATGTTTCAGACATTACATGAAATTTCTAAAAATCTTATATGTTCTGGTATAATGTTATAAGTCATAATTCTAGTTATTACTTTAAAATGTATATCTCAGAAATAACTAAATTTCCTTGCCAACTGCATTATTATGAACTTTCATCAAATCTTTAACCGTGGTCATTTCTAAGTCTTTTGTCATTTACAGACAGGTCTGGGTATACTCTGAGGCTTCTGCAAAAATGTTCCTATAGAAGGGTTTCATCTTCAAGGAATTCATGGAAAAGACTCTGACAAGTACAGGTTTCTGGTAACTGACTCTACTGCTGAACTGAATGAATAAGCATTTTCAGAACTCTAATGGAAAACTGATGAATTCATAAAAGTGCTAACAAAAAATCAAGATGAAAAAAAATTTATTACATGGGACTGAGTGAACTGATGAGAATGATTATAATTTTTGTGACTTTCTGTTTGAATTAAAAAAAAAAAACCCAAAAGGACTCAGAGGCAAAAAATATACAAATCAGTTTTCACTGCAAAGTAAAGGACCTGTTACAGTGGAGGATTACTGGACTGAATGTCAATATTATGACATAGTATGAGTGTGTTTTGTGTTTGGTAATTGCAATCATTGTTGCTTTTGTTGTGGTCATCCATTTACAATGCTTGGTGTCAGTTTATTTATCTCTTGTAAGAATAAAGTACAGTGTGGAAAAAAAAAAAGAAAAATATCTCTGAGCAGAGAAAGAAAAATCTGTAGAGATTTGGACAAATCCACCACAGCTGTGCCAACATGTGGCAAGCTGATTAATACATGTGTCAGTAGGAATAATGAACTGTGCAAAAATATTATCCATGTAAACTGTTTATCTGAGAAATACAAGTGTTTCTTTCCAAAAAAAAAATAAAGAAAAAGAAAGCAATTCCATTTACAATGGCACTGTAAACAACAAAATACTTAGGAATAAATTTAGCCAAGGAGGTGAAAGATCTCTACACTGAACACTATAAGACACTGAAGAAAACACAAATAAATGGAAAAATATCCTGTGTTCCTAGATTGGGAGAATTAATATTGTAAACATGCCCATACTACCCAAAGTGATCCACAGACTTACTGCAATCACAATCAAAATTCCAATGACATTTTTTACAGAAATGGAAAAAATTACCCTAAAATGGGTTTGGAATCATAAAAGACCCCCAAATAGCAAATGTAATCCTGAGAAAGAAGAACAAAGCTGGAGGCATCACAATACCTGATGTGAGCTATATTTCAAAGGTATAGTAATCAAAACTGTGTGCTTTTATGGTATGGCATAACAATAGACATACATAGACCAATGGAACAAAATGGAGATCCCAGAAATAAGTCCATGCATATATGGTCAACTAGTATTTGACAAAGAAGCCAAGAATACTCAATGGAGAAAAGACAGTCTCTTCAATAAATGGTGCTGGGAAAATTGGATATTCACTTGGAAAAGAATGAAACTAGGCCCCTATTTTACACCACTCACAAATATTAGCTTGAAGTGGATTAAAGACTTAAACCTGAAACTATAAAACTCCTAGAAGAAACATAGTAAAAAAGCTCCTTGACATGGGTCTTGGTAGTAATTTTTTGAATATGACATCTAAAGCACAAACAACAATATAAAAAATAAATAAGTGAGACTAGATCAAATAAAAAGCTTCTACACAGCAAAAGAAATGATCAACAAAATGAAGAGACAACCTATGGAATGGGAGAAGATATCTGCAAATCACATATCTGATATGGGGTTAATATCAAAAAATATATAAAGAACTCACACAACTTAATAGCAAAAACAAACAAAAAACAACCCAAACAAAATGGGCAAAGGACCTGAATAAGCATTTTTTCAAAGAAAATATACGAATGGCCAAGAGGTACAGGAAAAGGTGTTTAACATCACTATCATTGGGAAATGCAAATCAAAACCACAATGAGATATCACCTCTTGTTTGTTACAAAGGCTATGTCAAACAGATGAGATAACGAATGCTGACAAGGAGGCAGAGAATAGGGAACACTTGTGCACTGTTGGTGGGAATATAAACGGATGCAGTCACTATGAAAAACAATATGAAGTTTCCTCAAGATATTGAAAATAGAACTACCATATGATCTAGCAATTCCACTTCTGGGAGTATGTCCAAAAGAAATGAAATCACTATGTCACAGAAATAGCTGCACCCTCATGTTCATGGTAGCATTATGTATAATAGCCAAGACATGGAAACAACCTAAGTGTCCATCAGCAGATAAAGAAAATATATATATGCCCATGGAATATTATTCAGCCATGAGAAGAAAGGAAATCTTGCCATTGTGACAACAGGGATGGACCTTGAGGGCCTTATGCTGAGTGAGGTAAGTCAGATAAAGACAAACATCACTTATATGTGGAATCTAAAAACACCCAACCCGTAAAAACAGAGAGTAGAATGGTGGTTACGAGGGGCTGGGGGTGGGGGAATTGGAGGGTTGTCATTTAAGGGTACAAACCTGTAACTAGTAGATGAGTAAGTTCTGAAGCTCTAACGCACAGCAAAGTGATTATGGTCAACAATACTGTATTATAAACTTCACAGTTGCGAAGAGTGTAGATCTTAATCATTCTCCATACACACAAAAAATAATCGACATGATAAAGCTTTTAGCTAACACTACTGAAGTAATTGTATTGTAATATATAAATGTTATCAAAGCAACACACTGCACCTGAAATTCTTAAAAATCCCATTTTTACTTTATTTGAGCATTAATCAAGAGAAAGTGTATTTTTGGTTTTGAATTATCCAGATAATTGTTTCAATTCTTCCTTTTAGTTTTCTAGTGCACTGAAGGTATAATGCTAGCCTGTGGGACTGACCTTTAACTAAGTACTATATTGTAGGTCAGAGGATTATTCATTTAAGTCAACATGCACACACACGCATATATATTTGGGAACCTGGTAGGAATCTTAGAGATTTAGTTTAGCTCAAGGTTTCTCAATTCAGCACAACTGACGTTTTGGGCCGGAGAGTTCCTTGCTGTGGGAGGCGGCCCTCTACATTCATTGTATGCTGCCCAACAGATGCCTGTAGCACCCTTCTCCCCCCTGCCATATACTGAGACAACCAAAAATGTCTCCAGACATTGCCAAATGTTCTCAGGCATGGGAGGGGTACAAAAATGCCCCCAGCTGAGAACCACTGCTTTTGTACTATGGAAACATAACGCCTTTAAATAAACTCAGCAGTCAAAACTTCTGTGGGAATCCCTCATCATCATTTTTAAAATTTTTATTTTTATAAACTGATATGTAGACAGTTTTAAAAACAAAGTACAGTTGACCCTTGAAAAACACGGGTTTGACTGCATGCGTCCACTTATATGTGGATATTTTCCCATACTAAATACTACAGTACCATATGGCGTGAATACAAAGGAACCATGGATACCAAGGGCTGACTCTAAGTTATATGTGGATTAACCACTGCCTTGTTCAAGGGTCAACTGTGGTTCTACAAAGCTTGTAGTGGAAAAAAAAGAAGGTTCTACTTTTACCCCCGAGTCTTATTTCTTAGAGCAGTGTTGTTTAATAAAACTTTCTGCAATGACGTAAATGTTTTATATCTGCGCTGTCTGGTATGGAAGCTATCGGCCGGTCAGTGACAAGAGACAGTCACTAGTCCCTTAGTTCATGAAGGCAGGAAGGGAGTGTGGTTTGGGGACTCTCAATCTTAGAGGAAGCACAGGGGCTGTATCCTCCCAAAGATAACTTATTGACCTGACAATGCCCCCAGCCCTCTTATATGGAGATGGGGCTGGAAGAAGTTCCGGTTCTGCTGAACTGGGTTACCTGGCATGCCTTGTAGAGGGAAACGGCTGGTCTCACAGTTGGAGCTTCTCAAAATTTCAAGTGTAGGGTTCTTAACACCTCTGTTTTACTGCCTGGACTCCGATTACTAATTCAGGGATAATTGGGCACCCATCACTACTGTCTGGCATAAATAAATAAAAAAGAATTATCAAAACTCAAAGGCAATGTTATTGCAAGGCTGAGCTAGCTGCCCATATCAGATAAGGAGCCACACTTAAAATGAGGCAACACCAAGGAGTCATGTCTCGTGAACATCTTCAAAACCTTCCAGTTGACTTGGGCAAGGTTACATTACTGCCAGACTACTGTTCCCCTCCTGGCCACTCTCAACTTCAGCCCCTGACACTGTCATTAGGGCAATGAACACACATATGTGCCAGAACAGATACTGGCAGAGTCCTCGAGACTGAGGCTGTCATGAAATAACGCCAAGAGAAGTTAGAGTGGAATTAATTGTATTAGGCAGGCCAGTAGTTTGCAACTCTGGCTGCACATAAGAATCACCTAGCAAGCTTTTAAAAAACCCCACTCTAGAGCAAATGAAACAAAATCTCTGGGGTGGGTCCCAGGCATCAGTTGAAACACTTCCCAGGTGATTTTAACGTCCAGCCAGAACTGGGACTGCTGTTTTAGTCCAACTTCCTGATTTTCTCTTGTGCCCAGGGCACGTAACTATCTTTATGCCTACCGAAAGTGATATTCTGAATGACTTGAGAGTATATATTTTCATAACTGTATACTCTTCAAAATTTAAAAACCCTCTTTCATACTTTCTGTGAGGTAAACTCTTGCCACCTTCCAGCTCGAAAAATCTGTGATTCTGAAAACCTAGACCCAGAAAACTGTGCCTTATGTAACTTTCACTAAGAAAGCTGGTGGGAGAAGCAGAGTTAGCTCACAGGAATATTCTTTTCTCTCTGTCTAACACCCCACTATGTTAATTAGGTTAGCATTCATTTTTCCCCCTCGTTTTATACAATTATTTTGGCTAAAATATACTGAACTTGTCCTCTCAACCTCTGTTTGGAAAATATGGATAATGGAAATTCCAAAGAATAAGTTTCCACTGGCACATTGGTAAGCTATGGCTTACCTAAGCTTCCTCTTGCAGTATTATCTGTTAACTCACTTAAAACAGAGAACTACTGAATACATTTGTAATGCTTGGGCCAGGAACACAAGGCTGCCTACATCAGAAGAGATCAACTAACTGCCCCACAGAAAAAAGACCCGGGCTGAACAAAAGCTCCATCTAGCCTTCCCCAGAATACACGGACATCACTGTCATTGTAGATTCTAAAGCGCAAAGATGGATCTAATCTTTTCCATGAATCCGCCTCACTGGGGAAAAATGTTGATTGTTGAGATTAGTCCTGTAATAACAATGCCTCTACTCAGCAAACAGAATTTAGGACAGTGCCTCCCATTTCTTGAGTTAATAAGAAGCATGCCAGGAATATGTCAAGAACTCACTGTGGCTATTATCTGCAAAGCAGTAGTACTCATTATGTCCTTAGGAGCTTTCCCGACCAGAATTATGTGTGGGCTTTCTTGGGTGGTGAAAAGCAAGTAAAAATATTAAATTAAAAAAAATCCAGTCTTTGAAGTGCTTACTGTTCAAAACACAGATGCAGAAACAGAAGGATCTGAAGATGGGACAACCTGATAGATGTGCAACGAATATGCCAATTAAATAAGCATTTTTACTCAAGACAAGATAGGATGCAAGTATCTTCAGATGTCATAAAGGATGGCTTGTTTCAGGCTTGCATATTCAGATACGGCAACAACCTGACATGCAGTCACTGGCCCATTTGCCTAAAGAAGCACCAGCCACTCTAACCCGCTGGGATATCAGGACTGGAGGACGAATATGGGTCTGGGGTCACTGCTCTGGGCTGGGCCCACGCTGAAGTTTCAGAGGACCGTTGAGAGGATGGGCCAGATCCCCATTTCTATGCGATCTGGGAGTGCCTGGAGTAAACAGGACCTCTCCCAGAACACCATGAGTAAGAGTGGCCCACAGAACTGTCTCCCTGGCCCCACACTCACCCAGTTCAGTAGGTGGGTCCTTGGACCTTCTACTGTCTTGGGGAACAGCCTGGCTGTACTTGGACTAGTTCTGGCTGGGATTAAACTAACATCCCATTGGTCACTCAGTGAAAATTCTTGACTATCAATTTAGGTTTTCTGATCTGCTTTTGTGCACAGCAAACTATCTAAAAACTACTTCTGAAAAATTAATATCCAATTAAATACAGCTACCCATTTCAAGCCCAAATTTTCCTTAAACTTACGAATTTGAGTTCAATTCCCAAATCTTATTACTCAACTAATAGATCTAGCAAATGTTAATAATTAACACTTATTTTTAAAAGGGCTCATGCAGCTTAATTAACTTCCTTTAACATCTTAAACTGCATCTATACATTTAATGTATTGATTTTCTTTTTAAGTAGTTCAGTGGTCTGATTAATAAAACCTTTTCAGTCCCTAAATAACTCTAGTAAATCTAATCAATTAAACATAGAAATGTCGACTATTAAATCCTCTTAAATGTTTCAATGTTACAAATTTACTAACTTGACTCTCATATCCCTCTACTTAAAACAGCAAATATAAATCAATTCTAAGCTACATTTTAAATTGGAATCACAATACTGATCTCTTGTTCTCATAGACCAAATTCTCGAAAACACAACAAACTCTTAAATACCAGTCATGAACAAATTATTTCTGAACCTAACACAAACTTTTTAACACAGGTTTTGTTTACTTTGTTATTTCTATACTTAATCCTATTTTATTCTGGGATTAAGACATCACATCCACTAAGGAGATAACTCTGTTATCCCAAACAATTTGGCATTGCTTTTCGAGCTGACCGAGGTTGCATGTGGACAGCTATTTTGGCCAAGAGAAGTTCCAACAAGGAGGGACAAATAGGGCCCTCTTTTATGGTTGCTAAACAGGGATTCCAGGAGTTAAAGAGGTTATCTGCATGGTCCATCTTGCTGGATTTAAGTCAAATCGCTATCTAATTTCTCTCTATGAATAGATTTCTGCATCCTCCCCTCAGATTGTGGCAACTTCCATCATTGCTTCATTAGCTCTGCAAGTCTTTGCGTCGCTTAAGATATTTACATGTTACTCCATTGGACTCTACATCTCCCAGGGCTTTGCTGTCTCTGCAGTCTGCTGATAACCAGGTGTTCTTGGGTTCATGGAAGGATGAGCCAGTTGAGCCTGGAAAGCCCAGCCATTTGAAATGTCCCACACTGTGGGGGGGGGGGGGGGGGGGGGGGGAAGAATTGGGAGATTGGGATTGACACATACATACTATTGATACTATGTATAAAATAGACAACTAACGAGAACATACTGTATAGCACAGGGAGCTCTACTTAATGCACAGTGGTGACCTAAATGGGAAGGAAATCCAAAAAAGAGGGGATATATGTGTTGCTGATTCATTTTGCTGTACAGTAGAAACTAACACAACACTGTAAAGCAACGATATGCCAATAAAACTTAATTAAAAAAAATGTCCCATGTGATCAGGTGTTAAAGTAGTGACCCCAAAGCAGCTGGGCAACTGAAGAGAGAGGTAGGTTCAGGAAAGAAAGGTGTTAGACTGGCTCATAACTCAACTATCAACATCATTAGACTTAAGGGGATCTTGGGAAAACAGTTTCACGTACTGACTTCCAGGACGCTTCAACATGGCATCCCCTTGTGGCCATTCGTGGACCCACAGGCCTCCAGTGTCTCTACCTCCTCGGAGGTCCCAGCTGCATGTGTTCAGGTCACATGATCCTGCTCCTGCTACCTAAGTGACTGAGCCAAGAGCGGACACCTGACCAAAGGGAAACAAGCAAAAATACTGGGCTGAACAACTGGATTCTCTCCTGAATGAAGACACACAGCCAAGGGTGGTCACACCAATGGCACAGCAGGAGTCTGGAGTGTTTTTTCAATCAATCTATCTATCTATCTATATTTTTGGCTGAGTTGGGTCTTCGTTGCTGCGTGCAGGCTTTCTCTAGTTGCGGCGAGCAGGGGCTACTCTTCGTTGTGGTGTGCGGGCTTCTCATTGCAGTGGCTTCTCTTGTTGCAGAGCACGGGCTCTAGGCGCGTGGGCTTCAGTAGTTGTGGCTCACGGGCTCTAGGGCACAGGCTCAGTAGTTGTGGCGCACGGGCTTAGTTGCTCCATGGCACGTGGGATCTTCGCGGACCAGGGCTCAAACCCATGTCCCCTGCGTTGGCAGGCAGATTCTTAACCACTGCACCCCCAGGGAAGTCCCAGGAGTCTGGAGTGTTGTCTAACAGAAAAAGTATTAGTTCTGACCTAACCCCACGTTCTCTGGTGAAAGGAGGTTAAAGACCATCTTTCTGTAGCATTAGGAAAACGCTGTACAACTGTTTCTTTATTTAACAATACCCAAGCCCTTGAAGCTTCCTCCTTGATCCTGTTTACTATTTCGTCAGCTATTCCCATTGATCCTTTCTGCGGCCCTTTCAAAAGATGGCAATCAAAACTGAATTTTGTCCTCTAAGATTGAATGTATTACTCCCTTGGTTGTCAAGGACTGAAACTCAAACTATTAAGAAGAAAGATTTACGTAAGAATACTGAGGAGACATTCATAACTGCAGAAGGGCAGCAAGCCATGGGAATAAGCAGAGCTAAGGATTCATATACAATAAGGCCCATTCTTTCTCTTCTCAGGCCTTGTAGGTCAGTACTATTCTTTTCTTTCATGGTAGCGTGGCCTTCTCTACACGGTAGGAAACACAGCTGCTGACCACTCCCAGGCTTTATATGTTAGAGCTTCAGCCATCTGGACAGAGACTAACTTATTTTCTCAATCAATACCAGTTCCCCAATGCGAAAATGACAGTGCACAGATAGTTGACATACATCAACTACGGCTGGAAGGCAGGATTAGGTTAGTCTAACATGGGGCTTTGGCTGTACCTGTGTGAATGGGGGAGGGGGCTCTCAACAAAGGACCACTGGGAAGGGAATACCTTACTGGGCCACAGTATGGAGATGACCAGGCTGAACATTAACAGAAGGGCATCCTAATCCTTACACTTGAGATCACTGCTTAGATGGTCCAACATTAGGCTTTCTCTTAAATAAATTATATTTCTCATTTATGTTGTTAGAAAGTCTTCTGTATCAAAAAAGAATATTTTAAAAAATCTTATTTATATGAAAGCTATGTGGCAATTAAGACTGCAAAAGCTTACTTCCTGAAAACTTGTAGGAAATGAACAGGTAGCCAATAGCCTAATGACTGAGGTGTGATTTCAGCCTAGCAGTTTTAGGTATTTTCTTTGCTTCTCATTTTTAGGAATATATCCTTATCTTTTCAGGTCCAAGAGAGAAAAATCTATTTGCAATTTCTGACAACAAATAGTTAAGTAATGCATTGATTTTAGACTAAAATGACTTTCATTCTGGAATATTCAAAATCATATACATATACTGTCAAGTGCACATGGAACATACTCTAGGGTAGATCATATGTTAGGGCACAAAACAAGTCTTAATAAACTTAAGGAGACTGAAATCATATCCGCCATCTTTTCCAACCACAATGGTATGAAACTTGAAATCAATTACAAGAAAACAGGAAAATCCACAAATATGTGCAGATTAAACATCATGCTACTGAACAACCAATGAGTCAAAGAAGAAATCAGGAGAAAAATAATAATTACCTTCAGACAAATAAAAATAGAACATACCAAAGCTTACGGAATACAGCAAAAGCAACTCTAAGAGGAAAGTTCATAGTGATAAACGCCTAATCAAGAAACAAAGATTTCAAACAGCTTCACTTTACATTTCTAGGAAGTAGAGAAACAAGAACAAATAAAGCCCAAAGTTAGCAGAAAGAAGGTAATAACAAAGATCATAGCAGAAATAAATGAAATAGAGACTAAAAAGACAATAAAGAAAAGATCAATGAAACTAAGATCTGGTTTTTAAAAAGATAAACAAAATTGACAACCTTTATCTATACCCACCAAGAAAAAAGAGGACTCAAATAAATAAAAACAGAAATGAAAGAAGAGGTGTCACAATTGATATCACAAAAATACAAAGGAACATAAGACACTATTATGAACAATTATATACCAACAAACTGGACAACCTAGATGAAATGGATGAATTCCTAGAAACATACAACCTATCAAGACTGAATTATGAAGAAATAGAAAATCTCAACAGATTACCAGTAACAAGATTGAATCAGTAGCCAAAAACCTCCCAATGCAATCCCTATCAAAATTCCAATAGCATTTTTCATAGAAACAGAACATTCCTAAAATATGTATGGAATCACAGAAAGACCCTGAATAGCCAATGCAATCTTGAGAAAGAACAAAGTTGGAGGTATCACACCTCCTGATTTTAAACATATTACAAAGCTATAGTAATCAAAACAGTATGGTATTGGCATAAAAACGGAGACTAGATTGACAGAGCAGAATAGAGAGCCTGGAAATAAACCCACACATTTACTGTCGATTAATTTATGACGAAAGAACCAAGAATATACAATGAGGAAAGGACAGTCTCGTCAATGAATGGCACTGGGAAAACTGGACCTCTGTCTTACACCATGCACAAAAAGGAACTCAAAATGGACTAAAGACTTGAATATAAGACCTGAAACCATAGACCTCCTAGAAGAAAAAATAGGTAGTAGGCTCTTGACATCAGTCTTGGAGGTGATTTTTTGGATTTGAAACCAAAAGCAAAGGCAACAAAGGCAAAAATAAACAAGTGGGACCATATCAAACCAATAAACTTCTGCACAGCAAAGGAAACCATCAACAAAATGAAAAGGCAACCTACTGAATGGGAGAAAATATTTACGAGTCATGTATCTGATAAATATAAAGAACTCATATAACTCAATAGCAAAACAACAACAACAAAAAAAAACCCAAACAATCTGATTTAAAAATGGGCAGAGGATCTGAATAGATATTTTTCCAAAAATGACATTCATATGACCGACAGGTGCATGAAAAGGTGCACAATATCACTAATCAGGGAAATGCAAATCAAAAGCACAATGAGATATCACCTCACACCTGTCAGAATGGCTCTTATCTACCAGATAAGAACTAACAAGTATTGGTGAGGATGTGGAGAAAACAAAACACTTGTGTACTGTTGGTGGGAATGTAAATTGGTGCAACTACTATGGAAAACAGTATGGAGGTTCCCCAGAAAACTAAAAATAGAATTACTATATGGTCCAGCAATCCCACTCCTGGGCATATACCCTGACAAAACTATAATTCAAAAAGATATGTGCACCTTATGTTCATAGCAGCACTATTCACAATAGCCAAAACATGGAAAGAACCTAAATGTCCATCGACAGATGAATGGATAAAGATGTGGTATGTACATACAATGGAATACTACTCAGCCGTAAAAACGAAAGAAATAATGCCATTTGTAGCAACATGGATGCAACTAGAGATTATCACACTAAATAAGTCAGAAAGAGAAAGACAAATACCAGATGATATCACTTATATGTGGAATCTAAAATATGGCACAAATGAACCTATCTACAGAACAGAAATAGATTCACCACAAGATCAGACTTGTGGTTGCCAAGGGGGAGGAGGGGAGGGAGAGGGATGGACCAAGAGTTTGGGGTTGGTAGATGCAAACCATTACATTTAGAATGGATGAACAACAAGGTCCTACTGTATAGTACAGGCAACTATCTCCAATCTCCTGGGATAAACCATAATGGAAAAGAATATTAAAAAAAGAATGTCTACATGTATAACTGAGTCACTTTGCTGTACAGCACAGATTGGCACAGCATTGTAAATCAACTCTATTTCAATTAAAAAAAATAAAGATGTGGCATATATGTATGTGTATATATACATACACACACGTACATATACATATACATACACACAGTTGAATATTATTCAGCCATAAAAAAGAATGAAATCTTGCCATCTGTGACAACATGGATGGACCCTGAGGGCATTATTCTGAGCGAAATAAGTCAGAGAAAGACAAATACTGTATGATCTCACTTATATGTGGAATCTGAAAAAATAAAAACGCCGTACTCATAGATACAGGGAACAGATTGGTGGTTGCCAGAGGCAGGGGGTTGGGGATGGACAAAATGGGTTAAGTTGGTCAAAAGGTACAAACTTCCAGTTATAAAATAAATAAGTCATGAGGCTGTAATGTACAGCATGGTAATTATAGTTAAATAATACTCTACTGCATATATGAAAGTTGCTACAAGAGTAGATCTTAAAAGTTCTCATCACAAGAAAAAAATTATAAGTATGTATGGTGATGGATATTAACTAGACTTACTGTGGTGATCATTTTGCAATATACAAATATAGAATCATTATGCTGTACACCTGAAACTAATATTTTTTTGTCAGTTATACCTCAATTAAAAAAACCAAGGAAATAAACCAACATCAAAGCTCCTGAAGTACAAACCTGAATAAAACATCTTAGGCAGATTCACTGGCCTCAGCCAAAAGAATATGAATCAGTCGTTCTTTTGGTGTGATCAAACTCAAGTTTCTGACCTTGCTACTCCATTCCTACTTGCATACATTTTTACAATGGCTGTAAACTTACAGTATTGCAAATCGTTAATCCACATCACTCATAATCGGCCGCATCACAAAGTATAGTTACCAAGTTCTGCCATAAACAAACAACTGCACATGTATCCTCATAGCATTACTGAGCCCTGCTAATTCAATTGGCTTTGGGGTCAAATGGGAAGATTCCTGGTCACTAATGCATACTCAAATGCAGCTTCAGCCATCCAATTCAGGAGTAGAGAAGCACTGAATTTATCTGATATTTTGTCTACCATACTATAGCTTTTATACATTCTAAATAAAAATCTGACAATGTCCATGCAGTGGGCTGTACAGATGAAAGGCCCCCAAACTATCCCTTAAAATGGTTAAAAAATATGTGTACTTTTCTCCAATGTTTATTATGAAGCTTTTCAAATATACAAAAAATATGGAAAGAATAGAAGGAACACCCTAGATACAAATATTATTTTGTCTTATTCCCTTTATCTTGAATGTACAGATATGTTTTATATGTGCATTTTATCATTTGGTTTATCTATATGTGTACACATATGTATGAGAATATGTATATGTAGTAGAATCTATATATAGCTTTTTGTTGAACCACTTGAGAGCAACTTGTGGCTTTCGTAACATTTTACTCCTATTTCAGCCTTCATCTCTAAGATAGAGATAATTTACGTAAGTAATTTACGTAAATCCCATGTATGTGGCTGAGATGTTCACATGTACCAAGCAAGCATCTTGCATTCTTGTCTCAGGCAGGAAGGTGCTTTGTTGTGGTCTGGAGAGAGGCCCCTGAAGTTGGGAGGCCCTGGGCAGCCACCAAATTCAGCTAATGGCAGAGCCTCCTCTGTGCATCTGAATCCATATTAGGCTGCTTGTCAGCCCTGTGGCCTGGGGCAAGTGGCTTACTAGCTCTGATGATGATGGTGTGGTGGTGATAATGTTGATGATACAGCAGCAGCAAGCACTTAATAGACCTTTACTGTGTGCCAGAATTACTATTCTCGATCCTTTCCTAGGAGTGACATCACCAAGATGGCAACATAGGTTGTTGCTGACTTTGCTCCCCTCCCAAGAAGAACAAGTAACAACCTGTGAAATATAATTCATATTTTATGGCAAGACAAGAAAAATTTAAACTGAAAAAAAGTTTTTTCTGCCCTTTGGCCTCCTCTCTACCCTCTACTGTGCACTGTGTATACACATTGTGCATCGACCAAACCTCCCCATTGGCAGAAATACCTGCTCAGTCATAACGAGCAACATTCTCTTAGCACCAACAAGACAACTCCTTAAAAGATAACATTCCTTCTTAATCTTGTAAGGGGCCACGATGAACCACAACCCGCTACTCGCTTAGGTCTGGATTGTGTAAACTGTCAAGAATACATCAGTTAATGTGCAGCCCTCTGTTTCAAAAACTTATATAACTGTGTTTGACCTCTAACAGGCGGAACAGTCCTCAGAGCTTTTCTGAGAGGCTGTTCCCAGGTTATAATCCTCAACTTGGCTAGAATAAAATTTTCCATCTCTTTCTTAGATCGATGGATTAATTTTTTTGTCGACAAACCATTCATGGGCAAAATGCCACTGAGGAAATTCTAGAACATGGGGTGAGGCTAAAGCATCCCCTCCACATAGAGACCAAGACAGACTGCGCTGGAAGGGTAAAAAGAGCAGCTACGCACTGCCAGCCTTGCCCCTCCTCCAGGCCAGCACAGCACCGCACGGAGAGGTCTCCCCTGGGTCCCTGGTTCCTCCAGTGGGAAAAGAGAGCCCAGCAGGGACATCCAGCTCCCCCAGCATTGCGGGTCACTTCATGGGAGGCCCCGCTCTGGTCCTGCCTCATGAGAATGTCAGCGGAACCTGTGGGGTTTGACCCTGGGGATCTATGATGGAAAAGGTGGGAGGGGCTTGAAACAACCAGCGCTGGGACCTTGGCAGCCTCAGTTCCTACCTGCAGCACCCATGTAGTGGTCCCAACAGTGGCTCTGCCCATGTGCAGAGCCAAGATGGTGGCGCGGTCTGAGCAGGGAACTCAGCAGGGCGCAGGTCTGCCTCATGTGGGACCTCACGTGAAGAGCCTTCACAGCTCTGTAGCGGGTCTGTCCCCTCACCCAGGCAGGGCAGCTGAGTCAGAGCCTGCCCACTGCTGAGGGTAGCTCCTGGCCCTGCCGACCAGAGAGCCAGGTGGGAACGCTTCAAAGCTGTGTAGCCCAGCATCGCTCGAGCGAAGAGTCCGGCGGGCAGAGCTGATCATCCCCAGAGCAAAGCCAGCAGCACTGTTCAGCCGGGGATCTTGGGGTGTAGGCCGGCTTGAGTCAAGACCACAAACAAAGAGCCTTGCCAGGTTGGGAGCCAGTTCTCTTCTCCGCCCAGGCAGAGGGTTAATTCATAGCCAGACTACTTGAGTGTAGCTCCTGGCTCTGCCCAACCAGAAAGCCTTCCAGAACACCTGGAAAGCTGCTTGCCGTGAACTCTCCTGCTCTGTCCGGGAAGGGGAGCTAATTCATACCTCTGCCCACTGCTGAGGTAGCTTTGGGCCCTGCCTGACCACCTGGAAAATGGCAAGGACCAGCAGCACTTGAGCAGAGAGCCTGGCCAGCAGCTCCCGCAGTCTGCAGAGACAAGCCAGTGACCCCGTCTGAGCAGAGAGTTTGGTGCACAGGTCTGCCTGATTAGCTTCTCAAAGAAGAGTCTTCTCAGCTTTGAGGTGTGCTCTGCATCCCCACTCCCCACCGCCACCACCTTAGCAGAGAAGCTAACCTGCAGCTCTGCCCAGTGCTGAGTGCAGCCTCCAACTCTGCTAATTAGGAAACCTACACAGAGTTTCTGGGAATCTCAGTAGCTCACCCGGCAGCCCTGGTCCAGCAGCAATTGAGCGGAGAACCTGACCAGCAGCTCTGCATCTGAAGGTAGCCCCATCTGTCCAGGGAGCTTAGTGTGTTAGTCTGTCTGATTTGATTCCCGAAGAGCCTTGCTGTCCCTGGAGACTGTTCTGCAGTCCCAACCATGCAGGGAAGGTCATTTATTGCCATACCCAAAGCTGAATACAGCCTCTAGCCTGAAACAACATGGGAACCTAACCAGAGCTCCCGGCAATCTGTGTAGCCCACCTTGCAACTCCAATTACAGCAGCACTGAGTGGAGAACCTGGCCAAGGGCCCAGCCCATCAGCAGAGCTAGGATGCTGGCCCATCAGGCCAGGGAAGTTAGAATATAGTTCTGCCTAATTTGATCTGCAAACAAGAGCCTTGCCGGCCTTGGGGACTATATGGGGCCCTGCCTGGGAAGGGAAACTAACTCATAGCTCCATCCACTGCTGAATATGGCCTTCAGCCCACCTGACCAGGGGACCTAACCAGAACACAGGAGAAGCTACGTAGCCTACCCCACAGCCCTGTTCACAGTGGCACATGAACAGAGAGCACAGCACAGGGCTTTCCCTGTCTGCAAGCAAAACTAAGGCCCCGTCTGACCAGGATATTCAGTGCACAGTCCAGCCTGATTTGGGTCCCCAAAACAGTGCCTTGGGCCCTGTTCTGCTACATCCCCAGGCAGGGAAACTAATTCATAGCCCAGCCAACTGCAGAGTATAATACCCAGTCCCGACCATCTAGGAAGCCTGACTAGAGAGTCCAGACAAACGTGGAGCCCATCCTACAGTCTTTTTGGGCAGGGAACCAAGCCAAGAGTCCCATCCAGTATTCACAGCCAGTGGTACACTCCCCTCCCCATGACCTCAGAGCCCAGGCAGAGGCCTCATCCAAAAACAGACGCTGACTGTAAGCCCTTCCTGCCCAAGTATGGTACCAGCTGACATGTCCAGAACACTAAGCTGAGCAAACTAGTAAAGAACTGCCCCTGCCAAAGTGAACTTGCAAAGTTCTGGAAAAGAAAGCACTCAAATACATAGATATCAATATAAGGAATCAAGAGTCAAAAAAAATCAGATAAATAGGACATCACCATGGGAAACTAATAAAGCTCTAAAAACTAACCCCTATAAGTGGAGATCTATGAAGAGCTGGAAAAAAATTTAAAATAACCCTCTCAAAGAAGTTTAATGACCTACAGGAACACACAGACAACTATACGAAATTAGGAAAACAATGCATGAACAAAACAAGAAGTTCAACAAAGAAACAGAAGGCATCAAACAAACAAACAGAAATCCTAGAGGTGAAAAATACAATGACTGAAGAATTCAATAGAGAGCTTCAAAAATGGTCTCGACTATGCAAAAGAAAAAAAAATCAATGAACTAGCAGACAGGATATTTGAAATTATCCAGTCAAAGGAACAAAAACAAAAAGAATGAAAAATAGTGAAGAAAGCCTATGGGACTAATGGAACACAATAAAAGGAAACAGTATCTACATTATGAGAATTCCTGAAGGAGAGTAAGAGAGGGACAAAAAGTATATTTAAAATATAATGGCTGAAAACTTCCCAAACCTGTGGAGAGAAATGGACATGCAGATCCATGAAGCCTAAAGGACCCCAGATAGTTTGAACTTGAATAGACTACACTGAGACATTATAATTAAAATGTCAAAAGTCAAGACAGAGAATTCTGAAAGCAACAATAGAGAAGAGACAAGTTACATACAAAGTAACCCCCACAGACTACTAGTGGGTTTCTCAACAGAAATTTTTTCAGACCAGGAGAAAATGGGATGATATATACAAAATACTGAAAGAAAAAACTGTCAACCAATAATTTTATACCCAGCACAGCTTTCCTTCAGAAATGAAGTAGAGATAAAGACTTTGCCAAACAAACAAAAGTTTGTATAAGGAAGATCAACTACTAACCCTGCCTTACAAGAAATGCTAGAGGGAGTTGAGTGGAAGTAAAAGGGTGCTATTTAACATTATAAAAACATAAGAAGGTAGTGTGAAATTCACTGGTAATGGTGAATATATAGTCAAAGTTAAACTCAGTAATATGGTAATGGTGATGTGTAATTCACTTACACCTCTAATTTAAAAGTTAAAAAATGAGTGTAGTAAAAACTATGACTACAGTGATCTGTTATGGGATATACAATATAAAAAATATGAAATGTGTAACATCAAAAACCTAAAATGTGAGGGGAGGAGAAATGAAAGTGTAAAGTTTTAGGAATGCTCTTAAAGTTAAATTGTTATCAGTTTAAAATGTGGTGTTATAATTCTAAGATATTTTATGTAAGCTTCATGGTAACTGCAAGGGAAGAACCTGTAGTAATTACACAAAAGAACATCATAAAGAAGTCAAGACATATTGATACCAAAAGATATCAAAACACAAAAAAGACTGCAGAATAAGAAGTGAGGAACAATGGATCTACAAAATAGCCAGAAAACAATTAACAAAATGGCACTATTAAGTCCTTAAGTATCAATAATTACTTTAAACATAAATGGATTGCATTTTCCAATCAAAAGAAAAAGAATGGTTGAATGGATTAAAAAAAACAAGATTCAATGATATACTGCCTACAAGAGACTGACTTTAGCCTTAAAGATGCACACAGACTGAGAGAAAAAGGATGGAGAAAGATACTTCAAGCAGATGGTAACCAAAAAAAGCAGGGATAGCTATACTTATGTTAGACAAAATAAACTTTAAAAGTAGTAAGAAGATACAAAGCAGGTCATTATATAATAACAAAGGGGTCAATCCTTCAAGAAGATACAGCCATATTAAAATTTATGCACCCAACACTGGAGCACATAAATATATAAAGCAAAAACTAACAGAGCAAAAGAGGAAATGAACAACATAAATAATTGTTGGGGTTTTTAGTAAAACATTCTCAACAATGGTTAGATCATCCAGACAGAGAATCAATAAGGAAACAGCAAATTTGAACAACACCATAGATTAAATAGATCTAACAGATGCATACACAACATTCTGACAGCAGCAGAACACACATTCTTCTTAAACACACATGGAACGTTATCTAGGATAGATCATATGTTAGGCCATAAAATAAGTCTTAGCAAATTCAAGAAGATCAAAATCATAGTAAGTATCTTCTCTGACCACAGTGGCATGAAACTAGAAGTCAGTAACAGGAGGAAAACTGGAAAACCCTCAAATACATGGAAATTAAACAACACTCTTCTGAAAGACCAATGGATCAAATAATAAATCAAAGGGAAAATTGAAAAGTACCTTTAGACGAATGAAAACAACATACTAAAACTTATGGGATGCAGCAAAAGTAGTTATAAGAGCAAAGTTCCTAACAATAATAAACACCTATACAGCAACAAGAAATATATCAAATAAACAACCTAAGTCTATGCCTCAAAGAACTAGAAAAGATAAGACTAACCGTAGTTTAGCCAAAGGAAGGTAATAATAAAGATTAGAACAGAAATAAATGAAATAAAGAACAGGAAAACAAGAGAAAAGAGTAACAAAACTAAGTGTTGGTTCTTTGAAAATATAAACAAAAATTGACAAAACTTTAGCTAGACAAACCAAAGAAAGAAATAGAGAACCCAAGTTAAAAGTTATAAATGAAAGAGGAGACAGTATAACTGATATCATAGATATACAAAGGATTGTAAGAAGCTGCTATGAAAAATTATGTGCCAACAAACTGTACAATCTAAAAGAAATGGAAAAATTCTTAGGAAAATACAACCTACCAAGAATGAATCATAAAGAAATAGAAAATGTGAACAGACCAATTAGGCAGGGAGATTGACTTGGTAATCAAAAATCTTCCAACAAAGAAAACCCCCGAACCAGATGGTTTCATTAATGAATTTTAACAAACATTTAAAGAATGAATGTGAATCCTCAACCTCTTCCAAAAAAGTGAAAAAAAGGGGACACTCGCAAACTTATTTTATACGGCCAGCATTACCCTGACACCAAAACCAGAAACAGACACTACAAGAAAGGAAAACTACAAGCCACATCCCTAATGAATACTGATGTAAAAATTCTCACTAAAACACTAGCAAAGATGGCAGAGTGAGGGGACACGGAGTTCCTGTCTCCCCACAGCTAGGGCACTTACCAGATGCTGGTGGGGTACCTCGATGCCCAAAGAGACAGGAGGAACCCCTGAGTGACCAAGTAGGACATGGCGGGGGAAAGGGGGGTAGGAGAAGTGGAGGCCAGATGGGACTGGTGCCCCTGAGGGGTGGCTGGGAAGAGGGGAGGGGTTCCCATGCCTTGAGGGACCCTTGGGGGCTCAGAGGATCAGGGAGGAGCATGGTTAGTGTTTCCCCTGCCCAACTGGGCCCCAGGAAGCCTACTGGGCTCCTGGACCTGGTCCTCTGCCCTCTGAGGCCCCCTCTGGCCGCATGGGTCCTAGGGGCGTAGGAAGGAGGGAGGAGGGGAAAAGAGGAGGAGAGGCGGATGTGAGGGAGACCCTCCAGGACCGGAGGATCAGGGGACGTGTGGAGGGCATTTCCCCCGCCCACTCAGACCCCGGGAAGCCTGCTGGGCTTCCAGGCCTGGTCCCTTGCCTTCTGGGGCACCCTCCAACCACATGGGTCCTAGGGGCATAGGAGTGGGCGGGAAGAAGAGGAGAGGCCAATGGTGAGGGACCCTCCAGGATCGGAGGATTGGGGGAAATGTGCCTAGTGTTTCCCCTGCCCACTTGGGCCCAGGGAGCCTGCTGGGGTCCCGGACCTGGTCCTCTGCCCTCTGAGGCCAGAGGCACTCCTGGGGCACTCTGGCTGTGCTGAGCCTAAGCCCCGCCCCCGACCCGGGGTTTTTCCAGCCCTGTGGGTCCTAAACATAGGCCCTGTCCCCACCTAAACCCCACCGCCCATAGCCAAGGCCCTTCCTGGCTTTCTTTTTTTTTCCCCTCTTTTTTGCTACTGTGGTTCTGTTTTACCTTCCAGTTGTTGTTTCATCTATACATATATTTTCTAACATATCTGTTAGTTTTCTAATCTTATTTTATTTTTTACTCTATATTATTGTTCTGCTTTTTTTTTTTTTCTGCCCTGCATGGCTTGTGGGATCTTGGTTAACAACCTGGGGGGCACGCCTGAACTCCTGTGGTGGGAGCTCCAACTCTGAACCACTGGACTAACAGAGAACCTCAGACCCCAGGGAATATTCATCAGAGTGAGGTCTCCTGGAGGTCCTCGTCTCGGCACCAAGAGCCGGCTCTACCCAACAGCCTACAAACTCCAGTGCTGGAAGCCTCAGGTCAAACAACCAGTAAGAGAGGAACACAATCCCCCAATTCAAAAAAAAAAAAAAAAAAGAGATCACAAAATAATATGTCACAGATGAAGGAGCAAGGTAAAAACCTACAAGATCAAATAAATGAAGAGGAAATAGGCAACCTACCTGAAAAAGAATTCAGAGTAATGATAGTAAAGATGATCCAGAATCTCAGAAATAGAATGAAGGCACGGATTGAGAAAATACAAGAAATGTTTAACAAAGATCTAGAAGAACTAAAGAACAAACAAAGATGAACAACACAATAAATGAAACAAAAAATACACTAGAAGGAATCACTAAAAGAATAACTGAGCCAGGGGCTTCCCTGGTGGCGCAGTGGTTGAGAGTCCGCCTGCCGATGCAGGGGACATGGGTTCGTGCCCTGGTCTGGGAAGATCCCACATGCCGCGGAGTGGCTAGGCCCATGAGCCATGGCCTCTGAGCCTGCGCATCCAGAGCCTGTGTTTCGCAACAGGAGAGGCCACAACAGTGAGAGGCCCGCGTACCGCAAAAAAAAAAAAAGAATAACTGAGGCAGAAGAATGAATAAGTGAGCTGGAAGACAGAATGGTGGAAATAACTGCCAAGGAGCAGAATAAAGAAAAAAGAATGAAAAGAATTGAAGACAATCTCAGAGACCTTTGGGACAACACGAAATGCACCAACATTCGAATTATATGGGTCTCAGAAGAAGAAGAGAAAAAGAAAAGGTCTGAGAAAATATTCAAAGAGATTATAGTTGAAAACTTCACTAACACGGGAAAAGAAATAGCCACCCAAGTCGAGGAAGCACAGAGAGTCCCATACAGGATAAACCCTAGGAGAAACACACCAAGACACATACTACTCAAACTAACAAAAATTAAATTCAAAGAAAAAATATTTAAAAAAGCAAGGGAAAAGCAAAAAATAACATATAAGGGAATCCCCATAAGATCATCAGCTGATTTTTCAGCAGAAATTCTGCAGGCCAGAAGGGAGTAGCAGGATATACTTAAAGTGATGAAAAAGAGAAGCCTACAACCAAGATTACTCCTACCAGCAAGGATCTCATTCAGATTTGATGGAGAAATCAAAAGCTTTACAGACAAGCAAAAGCTACGAGAATTCAGCACCACCAAACCAGCTTTACAACAAATGCTAAAGGAACTTCTCTAGGCAGCAAATACAAGAAAAGGAAAAGACCTACAATAACAAACCCCCCAAAATTAAGAAAATGGTAATAGGAACATACATATCAATAATTATCTTAAATGTAAATGGGTTAAATGCTCCAACCAAAAGACATAGACTGGCTGAATGGATACGAAAACAAGACCCATATATATGCTGTCTACAAGAAACCCACTTCAGACCTAGGGACACATACAGACTGAAAGTGAAGGGATGGAAAAAGATATTCCATGAAAATGGAAATCAAAAGAAAGCTGGAGTAGCAAGTCTCCAAAATAGACTTTAAAGACTGTTACAAGAAATAAGGAAGGACACTACATAATGATCAAGGGATCAGTCCAGGAACAAGAAGCAACAATTATAAATATTTATGCACCCAACACAGAGCACCTCAATACATAAGGCAAATGCTAACCACCATGAAAGGGGAAATCAACAGTAACACAATAACAGTAGGGGACTTTAACATGCCAGTTACACCAATGGACAAATCATCCAAACAGAAAATAAATAAGGAAACACAAGCTTTAAATGACACAACAGACCAGATAAATTTAACTGATATTTATAAGACATCTGACCCAAAAGTGGCAGAATACACTTTCTTCTCAAGTGCACACAGAACATGCTCCTGGATAGATCACATCTTGGATCACAAATCAAGCTTCAGTAAATTTAAGAAAATTGAAATCATATCAAGCATCTTTTCCGACCACAATGCTATGAGATTAGAAATCAATTACAGGAAAAGGACTGCAAAAAACACAAACACATGGAGGCTAAACAATATATTACTAAATAACCAGTGGATCACTAAAGAAATCAAAGAGGAAATCAGAAAATACCTAGAGACAAGTGACAATAAAAACACAATGATCTGGGGCTTCCCTGGTGGCGCAGTGGCTGAGAGTCTGCCTGCTGATGCAGGGGACACGGGTTCGTGCCCTGGTCCAGGAGGATACCACATGCCGCGGAGCGGCTGGGACCGTGAGCCATGGTCACTGAGCCTGCGCGTCCGGAGCCTGTACTCCGCATCGGGAGAGGCCGTGGCATTGAGAGTCCCACGTACCGCAAAAACAAACAAAAAAACCCCACAATGATCCAAAATCTATGGGACACAGCAAAATCAGTTCTAAGAGGGAAGTTTATAGCAATACAATCTTACCTCAAGAAACAAGAAAAATCTCAAACAACCTAACCTTACACCTAAAGCAACTAGAGAAAGTAAAACAAACAAAACCCAAAGTTAGTAGAAGGAAAGAAATAAAGATCAGAGCAGAATTCAATGAACTAGAGATAAAGAAAACAATAGCAAAGATCAATGAAACTAAAAGCTGCTTCTCGGAGACAATAAACCATATTGAAAACCCTTTAGGCAGACTCGTCAAGGAATAAAGGGAGAGGACTCAAATCAACAAAATTAGAAATGAACAAGGAGAAGTTACAATGGACACCACAGAAATATGAAGGATCATAAGAGATTACTACAAGCAGCTATATGCCAATAAAATGGACAACTTATAAGAAATGGACAAATCCTTAGAAGTGTACAAGCTTCCAAGACTGAACCAGGCAAAAATAGAAAATATGAACAGACCAATCACAAGTACTGAAATTGAAACTGTGATTAAAAATCTTCCAACAAACAAAAGTCCAGGACCAGATGACTTCACAGACGAATTCTACCAAACATTTAGAGAAGAATTAACACCTATCCTTCTCAAACTATTCCAAAAAATTGCTGAGGGAGGAACACTTCCAAATTCGTTCTACAAGGCCACCATCACCCTGACACCAAAATCAGACAAAGATATCATCAAAAAAGAAAATCACAGAACAATATCACTGATGAACACAGACGCAAAAATCCTCGACAAAATACTAACAAACAGAATCCAACAACACACTGAAAGAATCATACACCACGATCAAGTCAGATTTATCCCAGGAAAGCAAGGATTCTTCAATATATGCAAATCAATCAATGTGATAGTCCATATTAACAAATAAAGGAATAAAAACCATATGATCATCTCAATGGATACAGAAAAAGCTTTTGACAAAATTCAACACCCATTTATGATAAAAACTCTCCAGAAATTGGGCATAGAGGGAACCTACCTCAACATAATAAAGGCCATATATGACAAACCCATGGCAAACATCATTCTCAATGGAGAAAAACTGAAAGCATTTCCACTAAGAATGGAACAAGACAAGGATGTACACTCTCGCCGTTCTTATTCAACATAGTTTTGAAAGTCCTAGCCACGGCAGTCAGAGAAGAAAAAGAAATAAAAGGAATCCAAATTGGAAAGGAAGTAAAACTGTCACTGTTTGCAGATGACATGATACTATATATAGAAAATCCTAAAGATGCCATCAGAAAACTACTAGAACTAACCAATGAATTTGGTAAGGTCACAGGATACAAAATTAATACACAGAAATCTCTTGCATTCCTATACACTAACAACAAAGAATCAGAAAGAGAAATTAAGGAAACAATCCCATTTACCACTGCAACAAAAAGAATAAGGTACCTAGGAATAAACCTACCTAAGGAGGTAAAAGACCTGTACTCACAAAACTATAAGATACTGATGAAAGAAATCAAAAATGACACCAACAGATGGAGAGATATACCATGTTCTTGGATTGGAAGAATCACTATTGTGAGAATGACTATACTACCCAAAGCAACCTACAGATTCAATGCAATCCCTATCAAATTACCAATGGCATTTTTCACAGAATTAGAACAAAAATTTTACAAGTTGTATGAAAACACAAAAGACACAGAATAGCCAAAGCAATCTTGAAAAAGAAAAACGGAGCTGGAGGAATCAGGCTCCCTGACTTCAGACTATACTACAAAGCTACAGTCATCAAAACAGAATGGTACTTGCACAGAAACAGAAATATAGGTCAATGGAAGAGGATAGAAAGCCCAGAGATAAACCCAGGCACATATGGTCAACTAATTTATGACAAAAGAGGTAAGAACATACAATGGAGAAAAGACAGCCTCTTCAATAAGTGGTGCTAGGTAAACTGGACAGCTACATGTAAAAGAATGAAATTAGAACACTACCTAACACCATACACAAAAATAAACTCAAAATGGATTAAAGACCTAAATGTAAGACCAGACACTATAAACCTCTTAGAGGAAAACATAGGAAAAACATTCTTTGACATAAAGCACAGCAAGATCTTTTTTGACCCACCTCCTAGAGTAATGAAAATAAAGACAAAAAATAAACAAATGCAACCTAAAGAAACTTAAGAGCTTTCCTGCAGCAAAGGAAACTATAAACAAGACGAAGACAACCCTTGGAATGGGAGAAAGTATTTGCAAATGAAGCAACAGACAAAGATTAATCTCTAAAATATACAAACATCTCATGGAGCTCAATATCAAAAAAGCAAACAACCCAATTAAAAAATGGGCAGAAGGGCTTCCCTGGTGGTGCAGTGGTTGGGAGTCCGCCTGCTGATGCAGGGGACATGGGTTCGTGCCCCGGTCCGGGAAGATCCCACATGCCGCGGAGGGGCTGGGCATTTCTCCAAAGAAGACATACAGATGGCCAAGAGGCACATGAAAAGATGCTCAACATCACTAATTATTAGATAAATGCAAATCCAAACTACATTGAAGTATCACCTCATACCAGTCAGAATAACCATCATCAAAAAGTCTACAGGGCTTCCCTGGTGGTGCAGTGGTTGAGAGTCCGCCGGCCGATGCAGCGGACGCGGGTTCGTGCCCTGGTCCGGGAAGATCCCACATGCCATGGAGCGGCTGGGCCCGTGAGCCATGGCCGCTGAGCCTGCACGTCCGGAGCCTGTGCTCCGCAATGGGAGAGGCCACAACAGTGAGAGGCCCACATACAGCTTAAAAAAAAAAAAAAAAGTCTACAAATAATAAATGCTAGAGAGGGTGTGGAGAAAGGGGAACCCTCCTATACCAGGGGTGGGAATGTAAATTGGTGCAGCCACTATAGAAAACAGTATGGAGGTTCCTTAAAAGACTAAAAATAGAACTACCATATGACCCAGCAATCCTACTACTGGACATATCTACTGAGAAAACCATAATTAAAAAGGACACATGTACCCCAATATTCATTGCAATACTATTTACAATAGCCAGGACATGGAAACAACCTAAATGTCCGATGACACATGAATGGATAAAGAAGATGTGGTACATATACACAATGGAATATTACTCAGCCATGAAAAGGAATGAAATTGGGTCATCTGTAGCGATGTGGATGGACCCAGAGTCACTCATACAGAGTGAAGTAAGCCAGAAAGAGAAAAACAAATATCGTATATTAATGTATATATGTGGAATCTAGAGAAATGGTACAGATGAACCTATTTGCAGGGCAGGAATAGAGACACAGACGTAGAGAACCAACATGTGTACACAGAGGGGGAAAGGGAGGGTGGGACAAATCAGGAGATCAGGACTGACATATATACACTACCATGTGTAAAACAGATAGCTAGGGGGAACATGCTATACAGCACAGAAAGCTCAGGTCAGTGCTCTGTGACAACCTAGATGGATGGGATGGGGGTGGGGTGGGAGGGAGGTCCAAGGCGGGGGGATATAGGTATACATATAGCTGACTCACTTCACTGTACAGCAGAAACTAACACAACATTGTAAAGCAATTATACTCCAATAAAAAAGAAAAAACACTAGCAAACCAAATCCAGCAGCACATTAAAAGGATCATTCACCATGATTAAGTGAGATTTGTCCCAGGATGCAAGGATGGTTCAATGCACGGAAGTTAATCAATATGATACATCACATTAATAGAATGAAAGAAATATCAAATGATAATCTCAATAGATTCAGAAAAAGAATTTGACAAAATTCAACATCTGTTCATGTTAAAAATTCTTAACAAATTAGGTATAGAGGGAACATACCTCAACATAACATAGGCCATATATAACACGCCACAGCTAACATCATACTCACTGGTGAAAGGTTGAAAACTTTTCTTCTAAGACTGGAAACAGGACCATGCTTCCCTCTCCCACCACTCCAATTCAACACAGTACAGGAGTCTTAGCCAAAGCAATCAGGCAAGAATAAGATAAAAGCCATCAGCATTGGAAAGGAAGATGTAAAATGGTCTCTATTTGCAGATGACATGATTTTATATATAAAAAGTCATAAAAACTTCATAGCATCAAAAACAATACAATACTCAGTAATAAATTTAACCAAAGAGGTGAAGTTCTGTGCACTGAAAACTGCAAGACACTGATGAAAGAAATTGAAGGAGGCACAGATGAATGGAAAGGTATCCCATGTTCAGGGATTGGAAGAACTAATATTGTTAAAATGTTCATACTACCCAAAAACATCTATAGATTAAATCCAATCCCTATTAAGATTCCAACAGCAGTTTTTTTTATAGAAATGGAAAAAAAATTCTAAAATTTATATGGGACCACAAAAGACCCAGAATACCCAAAGCAATCCTGAGAAAGAAAAACAAATCTGGAGTCATCACAATTCTTGATTTCAAGCTGTATTATAAAGCTATAGTAATCAAAACAGTATGGTACTGTCATAAAAACACATGCATAGACCAATGGAACAAAAGATGCTCTGTTATGGTGGTAAGAAGAGTAATTTTTTAAAAAAATCTCTAATTTCCAAAAATATTTTAGGTAATTTGGTTTGATTACTTTCTAATAAAAATATAATAACAACTTTAAAAATGAAAACATCAAACTAAAAAATAATAGAACTACCATATGACCCGGCAATTCCACTCCTGGTATATATCCAAAAAACCCAGAAACACTAATTTGAAAAGATATACACCCCAATGTTCATAGCAGAATTATTCACAATTGCCAAGATATGAAAGCAACCTAAGTGTCCATCAACAGATAAATGGATAAACAATATGCAGTATATATATATATACAATGGACTACTACTCAGCCATAAAAGAGAATGAAATTTTGCCATTTGCAGCAACATGGATGAACTTGGAGGGCATTATGCTAAGTGAAATAGAAACAGAAAGGCACTATATGATATCACTTACATGTGGAATCTAAAAAATAAAACAAACTAGTGAATATAACAAAAAAGCAGACTCACAGATATAGAGAATAGACTGGTGGTTACCAGTGGGGAGAAGGAAGTGGGGAGGGGCAACATAGGGGTAGGGAATTAAGAGGTATAAACTATTAGGTATAAAATAGGCTACAAGGATATACTGTACAACACAGGAAATATAGCCAATATTTTATAAGTATAAATGAAGTATAACCTTTCAAAATTGTGAATCACTATATTGTACACTTGTAATTTATATAATACTGTATATCAACCATACATCAATAAAAAAGGATGCCTAATTGGGAGCTGACAAAAAATATATTAACACAAGAGGAAAGTTCAGTGGAAATTAAAATAGGTTTTTTGGCCCAGTGTTTGAAGGTTCAGCCAACCACTCAGAGCTGTCCGAATAGGATGTGGTCTAGATCGGTGGGATCTAGAGACCCAACTCCTAACTGCTGGCTTCCAGAAGGCTTCCGCTATGGTCTTCCTGTTTTCCCAGGCCTGGAGGGAGGCGCCCCTCCGGAGCACACCCTCTGCACCCCACTTTGCTGTACCACAGCTTGCACGTCACATCCATGGAATGGTCTGGGATCCGTCATGAACTTGGAGCACAGGACTCTACTGTTCATCTCTGTCCATCTCCAGTACCATGTGTGACTGAGAGGAGATATTCAAAGTGTTTGCTAACTTGACCAGCTCCCCAAAGCACTGGACCGTCCCCTTCTGTTGCAGTTTACCTACAGGCACCACGCGGTCGGCCTGCAGGGGACTGGCCCTACCTGCTGGTAGTCGCTTGCCACATGCAGAAACAGCAGCCCTTTCTTCCAGGTCCACCACCAAACCAAACCCCTTTGGAAGCAGAGCCCTGGACAGACCAAACTAAATATGCTAAGTGAGACAGGCAGGCCACAGGGGAAAGCTGCTCTAAGACTGAGAGCAGAAAACACTGACTAAAATTCCTCATTTTCCTTCCTCTGCCTCAAAGATCTGATTCCAAGTCCTGCCAAGGTCTACAATCATAGTTCACTTCCTTTTTTAACCTAAAAGCAAATTACTCTTCCTTCCAGGCCTGAAAGAGCTATGATGTCTCTTACACATTCTGCGGGAATAGCAAACTCAGACGATGCTCCGGGAAATTATTTTCTAGGGGTGACTTTCAGCCAGCCTGGGCAATCTGCACAGATAAAATAACCCAGTGCAGGCAATGTGGTTGACTGAAAAAACCCCAGGGCGGGTGTAGCATGCTGGCGTGCCCAATGGCCTCCCATTCACTCAAACCCCTCCCTGCCTGCACGTGTGGATGCCCTGCCCCTTGGGTCACTGCACCTGCCCTGAGAACACCAGAGACCAAGGGGGAGGAGGGACAAGCTAACGTGTACTGAGTAGCTGCTGGGCATTGCACTTGGGGCTGGGAACAGGATACAAGCAGTTTCAGGAAGCTCTGAGCTCATCTTACAGACACCTCTTGTGACTTGTACTCTTGACATTCTGTCCTGAGCCTGCTACTAAGTACGGTTATAATAATTTTAAAAAAGGGAATGTACCCCAGGCACTGCTTACCAAACATGAAGTGACAACTGGGTAGTCCTGCTTAGAATATCCTGAGCCCGGTGCACATGTAGAGAGGATGTTACAGGCGTCAGCACCTGGGAGCTGGTTAAAAATGCAGGATCTCGGGCCCCACCCTGGACCTCCTAGATCCGAGTTTCTGGAGGCGGAGCCCAGGGATCTATGATTTTCAGGTCTGCTGAAGCTTGAGACGTGCCAGCAGAGGGAACACCCAGGTCCCGGCTGTGTTCCTTGGAAAAGAATAGGGAAGAGCACGTGCGACTTCCCTGGTGGCACAGTGATTAGGAATCCACCTGCCAATGCAGGGGACACAGGTTCGAGCCCTGGTCCAGGAAGATCCCACATGCCACGGAGCAACTGAACATGTGCGCCACAACTGCTGAGCCTGCGCTCTGGAGCCTGCGAGCCACAACTGCTGAGCCCGTGTGCCACAACTACTGAGCCCGCGTGTCACAACTACTGAAGCTGGCTCACCTAGAGCTCGTGCTCCGCAACAAGAGAAGCCACCGCAATGAGAAGCCCACGCACCGCAACGAAGAGTAGCCCCTGCTCGCTGCAACTAGAGAAAGCCCGCGTGCAGCAACGAAGACCCAACGCAGCCAATAAATAAATAAATAAATTTATTTATTTAAAAGAAAAAGAATAGGGAACAGCACAGCCAGCATGGGTTCCTGAGTCAAATGTCCCCAAGTTTGCTCCCAGTCTCACCCTTTGCCGTTGGTAATTCTGGGCATGGCAGTTACTGACCTACATCTCCGGGTGTGCGTCTGCAGAATGGGGGTATGGGTGGTCCCCGGCTGGTAGGCGCGCTGAGAGGGTTAAGTAAGGAAGGTATTAGAGTGCGCTTAGCCTACAGTGTGGCAGCTCCTAAGCAAGCAATTAATATTCACTATCGCACCATTATTATTTCTTGGGTAAACTCTTCCCTGCATAAGCTCCTCCCCAGACAAGAAGCTGACCGACTGGAGATGGTCTGTGTCCGTTTCTGGCAGCCAGAAGCAGAGGTGCCCAGCCTGCAGTGGGGACAGCGTTACATTGTCGCGTGTGTCGTTTGGCCCTCCCAGAGATGCTGGCTGACCCACCCCTTACTCTCCCACCTCTCCTGGGAGCAGAGGGGCTCAGCAAGAGAAGGGCTCTTGTCAGCATGGCCACTGTTCTCTCTGGGGCCCCCAGCCTGATGTGAGGGGTGGGGGGAGGCCACCCAGTCATCCTCTTTGCCCCCTGCCCTGCGTTTAGCACCGGAGTCCCCCTTGCCATCAGCCAGCAGGCACTGTGGCCCAAGGAGTCCTCCCACGGGCGCCTCCTGTCACAGTCCCCTCCTCTGGGCCCTGGTCACTCTTCCTCTGCTTCTAACCACCAGCCAGGGCTCTCCCCCTGCTCAACCCGCCTCCGTGGGCCTGCCCGGAACAGCTCCACGTCCCCACCTCTCTCCCCTTCTGTCTCCTTTTTTTAACAAATTCGTTCAACACTGAGTGTCTAATGTGTGCCAGACACCGTTAGAGGCACTAGGGACTCAACGGTGGGGAAAACAGGGAAAGTCCCTGCCCTCCAGGTGCTCAGGTTCTGGTGGGAGGGACGGACAAGCCTCTATTCGGTCAACATGCAGTCAGTTAAAGGGGATGGCGCCATGGGGAAAAGGCAAGCAGGGCAGGAGTACGGCTGCCGGCATGTCCGTGTGTGCAGGAACAGGAGAGGGAGGTGCTCTTCATGCTGCGGCCGGGGAAGGCCTTGCTAGGGAGGGGACACGGAGCACAGACCTGACGAGGTGGGGGAGAAGGAAGAGCCACGTGGCCAGCTGGATGGTGGGCAGAGGGACAGAGCAGACACAGGATGTTCTGAAGGGTCAAGAGTGAGGCCAGGGTGGTTGGGGCAGAGTGATGGGAGAAGAGCAGAGCAGGGAGGCAACCTACCACTGCGAGGAAACTGGTTTATACTCCACGAGAGATGGGACAGGTAGCCCCAGGGGGTTCTGAGCACAGGAGTCACATGATCTGGCTTACATTCTAAAAGGACCTTCTAACTGTCCAGTGGAGAAGTAAGGTAACTGGTCAGGAGGCTATCTGGGAGCTACTTTAGGTGGGGTGGGCAGGGAAGACATCTCTGAAACCTGAATGATGAGAAGGAACCAACCATGTGAAGATCCTGGAGGAGATCATTCCAGGCAGTAGGTGCAAAGGTCCTGAGGCAGGAATGAGTTTGCTGCATCTGAGGAAGAGAAAGCGGGCCAACGTGGAAGGCACAGAGCGAGCAGAAGGGAGAGAAGTGCGAGATAAAGCCAGAGAGGTGAGCCGCTGATGGAAAGCCTTGGGCCTTGGTGAACATCTAGAAGGGCTGCCAGAGAATGGGAACCCTTTGGAGAGTTAATTTTGAGAGACATGATATGATGTACCTTTTATGATGATGCACATAACCACATGCATACAAATTGTGCTTGGGATCCAAGGACAGCACGTTAAGAATTTCTGCTGTAGAGTCTAGATCTGGAGTGTGTCGGGTGAAGCGTCAATGCCTCACTTCAGTATTTGCTCAATTCTTTCCAACCATCACCCTCTTTATCGCCTAGTGCAGAATACGGTGTACTGTACCCCGCAAACAAAGAGCAAGCCTCTCTCTGCTTTCTTAAAAAACATGTCCCATCCTCATACGTTGCTGGTGGAAACGTAAAATGGCACAGCCACTACAGAAAACAGTATGGCAGTTCCTCTCCTCAAAAAATTCAGCAAACACTCACCACGTGACCCAGCAATGGCACCTCTGGGTACAAACCCAAAAGAAGTAAAAGCAGGGACCCAAAGAGGTATTTGCACACCCATGTTCACAGCAGCATTATTCACAATAGCCCGAAGATGGAAGTGCCTCACCTGTCCATCAACGGGTGAATGGCTAAACAAAATGTGGCACGTTCATAACAGAATATTATTCAGATTTAAAAAGGAAAGAAATCTGACACGTGCTACAACTTGGATGAACCTTGAGGACATTATGCTAAGTGAAATAAGCTAGTTACACGAAAAGACAAATACTGTATGATCACACTTATATGAGATTCCTAGAGCAGTCAAGCTCATAGAGACAGAAGGTAGAATGGTGGTTGTCAGGGGCCGGAGGGAGGAGGTATGAGCCGTTACTGTTTAATGGGGACAGAGTTTCAGTTTTGCAAGATGAAAAGAGGTGGACGGTGGTGACGGTTGCACTATGATGTGAGTGTAGTTAACACTCCTGAACCATACATTTTAAAATGGTTAAGACAGTAAACTTTATCGTTATGTGTATTGTTATGTGTATTTTACCGCAATTAAAAATTTTTTAGAAGTCTGTGAAGCCCACTTAGTCCCTCAATTGCATCCTCATTAGCACCCATCTCCCTGTCCTCACAGCGCTGATGGCCCCAGTATTCCGGGACTGACTGTCTAGACAATCTCCTCGCTGGGTGAAGAAGACAAGTAAATGAGCTGGTGTGAATGAAATCTTAAAAGCTCTCCAGTGAAGACAGTCCTCGAGACTGAACCTGGCAGCCCTTTCAATGGTAACAACTTTGCGTGTCAGGATTTCTTGTCTTTTAAATGCTACTTAAAACCTTTGGTTTAAGCCAGTTCCCTGTTCTGCCTTATGAGGATGCAAAGGACAGCTGGCGACCATCCTCCATGGAAGAAGTCTTCCAAAGGCTTAGACGCCATTGTTAAATTACCTTACCTCTTCAAAGACAGGGAGTGGCCTGCTTTCCACATTTTTCCAGCCTAAAATTGCAGCTGCATTCTCTTTGTGAAACTGACCTTTGGGTCCTCAACTGTGCTCCTCTGTGTTTGGATGGACCCCAAATCACTTCTTAAGGAGTTTGGCCTTGCCCATGGCACTCCCGTGGAAGACCTCCAAGGGAGGCGGTGGCCTATAGTTGAGGCCTGTGTCCTTGTCAGGCTCCTTAGAGCTCCCTAAGAAGACATCAACAGGGCTTACCTGGTGGCGCCGTGGTTAAGGATCCGCCTGCCAATGCAGGGGACATGGGTTCGAGCCCTGGTCCGGGAAGATCCCACATGCCACGGAGCAACTAAGCCCGTGCACCACAGCTACTGAACCTGTGCTCTAGAGCCCGCGAGCCACAACTACTGAAGCCTGAGCGCCTAGAGCCCATGCTCTACAACAAGAGAAGCCACTGCAATGAGAAGCCTGCGCACCACAATGTAGAGTAGCCCCTGCTCGCCGCAACTAGAGGAAGCCAGCACATAGCAACGAAGACCCAATGCAGCCAAAAATAAATAACTAAATTAAATTAATTTATCAAAAAAAAAAAGAAGACATCAACATACAACCCAGCTTGGCTGAGTCGCAAGACATATGACTCCATCCTTTACCAGCTATATGGAACAGGTGTACTCCAGGGACTCGGCTGGAAAGAAACGAGCCAAGCTCACTGTCCCTCGCGATCTACCAAAAGCTTAGCTGAGAGAAACTAATTTGGGGAGATTCTCTGAAGGTGTATCCCTCCCTCCGGGATTCAGCCAAGGCCCCAGGAGCTGCAGGCAGGGACCACCTTGTTTTGCCCAGCCTCCCTTTGTGCAGTGGCTTTGCTGCACGACACTTGGCTGGGCACCCTGCCCACCCTGCAGGCTCCGTGTAAGAAAGCCTTGCAAGGCCTCGATGCAGCTGTTAGAGCACAGTTGAGGGCAGGCTGCCGACACCTCACTGGACATGAGAAGGTGGGAGCAACGCTGCTCCCAGGATGCAGAACCTGGAATAGTTGTGCATCTGGAGCATAGTTTATTTTTGCCTCATGGATTCTAAATTGTATCACTGCTGATTTTCCATTCTGTTTTTGCTGCTGGAGAACTCAAAATCAAAATTGGGGCCTATTTCTGGAAGAATGCTATCCACAGAACTTTCTGCAATGATGGAAATGTTCTGTATGTGTGCTAACCAATATGGCAGCCACCAGCCACATGGAGCTACTGAGGACTTGAAATGTTCTAGTGAGACTGAGGAACTGAATTTTTTATTTTAATTCACATAAATGTTAAATTTAAATGGCCACATGTGGCTAGTGGCTACCAGTTAAACAGCACAGCTCTCAGATAGGAAATGACATGCACTTTGGATGTCATACTTGGTTTACCTTACTTTCCTATCATTATTTTTCCTCTACTTCAAGTCCCTTTGGTATCTAATTATTTTTATTAATCTTTTGTGTATGATCTATATCTTTGTCAGCCAACGTAAGTCTTTTTATAAAAATAAATGTGGGAGCTACCTATAAATACAAAAACACCCCCAGATAACATGGCCATGTTCCCAACTTTTCTGACCAGATACTCCTTCCCCCCCCACTTTTGTGAAATACAGAGTAATTAATATGTTCATTTAAGGGAAGGGAGTCCCAGGAATGGGGGAAGAGAAGACTTCTCTTCTGTTTCTATGTTCTGTTTCTTCATCTGGGTGTTGCTTATTCAAATGTTCAATTTGTGAAAATTCACTGAGCATGTATTTGTGATGTGCACTTTTCCTTGTATATATCATTTATATTATTCTTCAATAAAAAGTAAAGAGAAATGTATAAAGAGAACTTATTATGTTCAAAGTACAGTGTTGGTTTACTTCCAGTTCGTGTAACACAGATCTTGGCTATAGAAAGCTGTAGTTTCAATCATCAAGCATTAATGCAAATTTCTAAGATGCGTTTTCTGGAGGGACCTTGGGCAACATCTGATGCTGGCAACTCCCCACCCACCTCCTCTCCGCCTTTCCCCGCCTGAATCAGGCAACGCCAAGAAAGGAGAGGTGAGTTTCAGGAGGTAGAAGGCTTTCTTTCCATCTAATCAGATTTTAGTTAAAAACATTTCCAAATTCTTATAAGAGGCTGAGCAGCTCCCAGAAACAAACCTCTCAGCTTTTCTCCTTCAGAGGAATTAAATGGCTGGAGAAGGTCTCTGAAATACGGAATGTTAACTCGATGGGGCAGGATGAGGAACTGAAATGCAATCTGTATTTTAAGAAAGCAACTAGAAACTACCCAACCAAGATTGCCTTCAACGTATAACTGCACCCAATGGAAAAAAAGCATGTATGTTGAAAATGAAACCTGGGAAACACACTGCTAAGGAGAATGTAAAAAAAAAAAAAAAAGGCGTTCTCTCAACTGTGTCCCTCCCTCCACGACCAAAATATCTTAATTTTGCTAAAGAATGAAGTATAAATTTTTACTTTTAAAAGTAATTTAAAGAGGTGGGCAGGCGTATGTCTCATGCTAGAGCAGGGGACGGCTTTCTGCAGGGATGCAGTAAATAGTAACCTGTTCAAACAGCCATAATCAAGAACTGTGAGAGGGACTATTAGTCATTTCTGCCCACATTAATTTAACTCTCTGGAATATTACTATTTTGAACAAAGGCCCAAATTCCTGACACCCTATGATACAAATCTTTTTTTCTTACTCTTTTCACTCTTGGATGCTCTAAATTCAAAAGCCTGCACCCATACAGATTGTAGAGCCATTTAAATCTGTGGCTTTTCTTTGAAATATTCTTTCAATGATTCCTTTGAGTGGAGTTCAGGCCAAGCTTTCCTAATTTATTCTTTCATTTACGTTATTACAGGGATTGAGAGCAAAAAATATTCTAAATACTGTAAAAAGGAAAAAGTCCCTCAGAAACAATCACATTCATTTTGATCTTTTAGTATAAACAAAATCCTTTCATTAATTTTTACTTACACAACTGCATTGTTTTGCATAAAAAACTGGCAGTCTTCAAACACAGAAGAAAACTCTTCTCACATTTCAAAAGGGATTATAAAACTGACACCACAGAAGTACAAAAGATCATAAGAGATAACTACAAGCAACTATATGCCAATAAAATGGACAACCTAGAAAAATGGACAAATTCTTAGAAAGGTACCATCTCCCAAGACTGAACCAGGAAGAAATAGAAAATATGAACAGACCAATCACAAGTACTGAAATTGAAACTGTGATTAAAAAACTCTCAACAGCAGAAACTAACACACCATTGTAAAGCAATTATACTCCAATAAAGATGTTAAAAAAAACAAAACTCTCAACAAACAAAAGTCCAGGACCAGATGGCTTCACAGGCGAATTCTATCAAACATTTAGAGAAGAGTTAACACCTATCCTCCTGAAACTCTTCCAAAAAGCTGCAGAGGAAGGAACACTTCCAAACTCATTCTATGAGTCCACCATCACCCTGATACCAAAACCAGACAAAGATACCACACAAAAAAAGAAAATTATAGGCCAATATTACTGATAAACATAGACGCAAAAATCCTCAACAAAATACTAGCAAACCGAATCCAACAATAAGATAAAAGGATCATACACCATGATCAAGTGGGATTTATCCCAGGGATGCAAGGATTTTTCAATACCCACAAATTGATCAGTGTGATACACATCAACAAACTGATGAATAAAAACCATATGATCATCTCAATAGATGCAGAAAAACCTTTTGACAAAATTCAACACCCATTTATGGTAAAAACTTTATAGAAAGTGGACACAGAGGGAACCTACCTCAACAAAATAAAGGCCATATATGACAAACCCACAGCAAACATCATGCTCAATGGTGAAAAGCTGAAAACATTTCCTCTAAGATCAGGAACAAGACAAGGATGTCCACTCTTGCCACTTTTATTCAACATAGTTTTGGAAGTCCTAGCCACGGCCATCAGAGAAGAAATAAAAGGAACCCAAATTGGAAAAAAGAAGTAAAACTGTCACTGTTTCCAGATGACATGATACTATACATAGAAAAGATGCTACCAGAAAACTACTAGTGCTCATCAATGAATCTGGTAAAGTTACAGGATAAAAAATTAATACACAGAAATCTGTTGCATTTCTGTACACTAACAACAAAATATCAGAAAGAGAAATTAAGGAAACAATCCCATTTACCATGGCATCAAAAAGAATAAAATACCTAGGAATAAACCTATCTAAGGATGCAAAAGATCTGTACTCCAAAAACTATAAGATGCTGATGAAAGAAATCAAGGATGACACAAACAGATGGAAAGATATACCATGTTCTTGGATTGGAAGAATCAATATTGTCAAAATGACTATACTACCCAAGGTAATTTACAGATTCAACACAATCCCTATCAAATTACCAACAGAATTTTTTTTTTGCAGATCTAGAACAACAAAATCTTAAAATTTGTATGGAAACACAAAAGACCCTGAACAGACAAAGCAATCTTAAGAAAGAAAAACGGAGCTGGAAGAATCAGGCTCCCTGACTTCAGACTATACTATGAAGCTACAGTAATCAAAACAGTATGGTACTGGCACAAAGACAGATTTATAGATCAATGGAAGAGGATAGAAAGCCCAGAAATAAACCCATGCACCTACGGTCAATTAATCTATGACAAAAGAGTCAAGAATATACAATGGAGAAAAGATAGTCTCTTCAATAAGTGGTGCTGGGAAAACTGGACAGCCACATGTAAAAGAATGAAATTAGAACACTCTCTAACACCATACACAAAAACAACCCTCAAAATGGATTAAAGACCTAAATGTAAGACCGGATACTATAAAACCCTTTGAGGAAAACATACGCAGAACACTCTTTGACATAAATCGTAGAAACATCTTTTTGGATCCACCTCCTAGAGTAATGAAAATAAAAACAAAAATAAACAAATGGGACCTAATAAAAACTTAAAAGCTTCTGCACAAAAAAAACTACCATAAACAAAATGAAAAGACAACCCACAGAATGGGAGAAAATATTTGCAAATGGTGTGACCACCAGGGAATTAATCTCCAAAATATACAAACAGCTCATGTAGCTCAATATCAAAAAAAACAAATAACCCAGTCAAAAAATGGGCAGAAGATTTAAATAGACATTTCTCCAAAGAAGACATACAGATGGCCAAAAAGCACATGAAAAGATGCTCAGCGTCGCTAATTATTAGAGAAATGCAAATCAAAACTACAATGAGGTATCACCTCACCCCGGTCAGAACGGCCATCATCAAAAAGTCTAACATACAATAAATGCTGGAGAAGGTGTGGAGAAAAGGGAACCCTCCTACACTGTTGGTGGGAATGTAAATTGGTACAACCACTATGGAGAATGGTATGGAAGTTCCTTAAAAAACTAAAAACAGAGCTACTATATGATCCAGCAATCCCACTCTGGGGTATATACCCAGAGAAAACCACAATTTGAAAAGATACTTGCACCCCAATGTTCACTGCAGCACTATTTACAATAGCCAAGACATGGAAGCAACCTAAGTGTCCACTGACAGAGGAATGGATAAAGAAGATGTGGTACATATATACAATGGAATACTACTCAGCCACAAAAAAGAATGCGATAATGCCCTTTGCAGCAACATGGATGGATCTAGAGATTATCATACTAAGTGAAGTAAGTCAGAGAAAGACAAATATCATATGATATCACTTATATGTGGAATCTAAAAAAAATGACACAAATGAACTTATTTACAAAACACACACAGACTCACAGACTTTGAAAACAAACTTATGGTTACCAAAGGGGAAAGGTGCGTGGGTGGGAGGGATAAATTAGGAGGTTGGGATTAACATATACACACTGCTATACATAAAATAGATAATCAACAAGAACCTATTGTATAGCACAGGGAACTCTACTCAATACTCTGTAATAACCTATATGGGAAAATAATCTGAAAAAGAATATATATATGTATATGTATAACTGAATCACTTTGCTGTACACCTGAAACTAACACAACAAGGTAAGTCAACTATACTCCAATATAAAATAAAAATTAAAAAATAAAACAAATGCTAGCTAGCATTTAGTTCAGTGAATAATAAAACAATATTATTTCTTATTTGCATAGTTCAAAGGGAAATCTGAAAATTATCTAGTTCCTCTAAATCGTAAATATCTCAAGGTGACCTTTTTGACTTGAGCCATGTGGCCTGGCTGTAGTTTGAGCCAGGTATCTGTCACGTGCCAAATTCTCACTTCATTTTGCGATATGTGGATTATAGTTCTGATGTTTAATGCCCAAACCAACAAAAACTATGAAACTTTACCTGTGATTCAAGTAAATACAATCAGCACCTTTCAAGACAATGTCCCCGAACTTGCTATCAACTTTCTCCTCTCAGGTAGCCGTATGTGAAAACTGAGATGCCAGAGGCAGAGGTGTTTCAGAAAGACAAAATCCTATAATGCCTGGACGGATTTACCTGTTAATTCTAGAAAGCCTGGGTCTTGAAAGCATTTATCAGGTAGGGTAGGTATAGGACCTTCTTAAATCTGTATGCTGAACTTTGAATTCTAGAGTATAACTAATGCCGTCTAAAGAGTTTGGGACGATCGCTGGAAGGATGGGAGGAGAAATGGGTCCAGTAATTGAGCCAAGACATTAACCACAGAAGCAACAGAACAGTCTACTGCATCCATTTCCTTCCATGTATTCACTCCCCCTTCCTAAGCTGAATGAAAGAAGCTCCAGAGGCATCACGTACTCCTTAAAACACCAAGAAAGTCATTTCCAATGATCACTGAATTTGAACCACCTATTGCCCAGTAGCAGAAGGGTGGAAGGGTAGAAGCGGGGGGAGGCACCAGAGCGATGAAGAAAACAGGTATCTTCTCTACTGAACGTCAACATATTTTACAATTGTCATAGATGGGTGTTCCTGAAGTTCCTTTGTGGAAGTGAAGAATTCATTGGTAAAAACTCCCTACTTGTGAGGGAGTAGATTAAGGAATCTTTAATACCAAATCCCCTGGGATATCAGTTCATTCTAAATCCCCGGGAGCCACAAGCATTTAGTGGATGCTCAAACAGGTGGGTGAAGAGGCGCTAGAGGAATCGGCCATGGCTTGCCTGGGGCACATGGCCACGGCAGCTAAGTGAAAACTGTTTAATTAGAGTATGGACCCCTTGACTTGATCTACGAGCCAGACAGAGGGTCACTGATCTCTCTTTTTTCTTAACTCATTGTTCTGTAACAGGTACTAACCAGGGTTTCTGGCAGAACCAATTCACTTGTTTCTCTGTTCTCCCCAAGTAGAGATAGACACAGACAGACAGACTTCCCCCAAGGTACCTGCAGAAGGATCTTGTTCCCATCGTGGTCCTCCGTCTGCCAGCGTCCCTCGCTGATGGGCCTGCAGGGGTTGGGCAAGAGAGGCACCAGCTCGCCAATGTCCTTGACTCGGAACTCCAGCACGGAGGAATCAGTGGGGACCGGGGTCTGGTCACAGGGCAGTCTCTTCAGGGAGAACTGGATGTCCACATCCAGACTGGAGAAAATGGGGAAGATGCAGAAGTCCGTTTTCCTCTGGCTGGGGCTCCGCCTGAGTATCAGCTCATAGAACTTGAGGATGTCGGCGTAGTTGTCATGGCGACAGTAGATGGTGAAGCGCACAATTTCCTTGCCGTAGTGCACAGGCCGGATGGCCCACAGCGGTGTCCCCGGGGCCAGAGTGAAGAACTCCTGGCTGCAGGGCAGGTAGGGCAGAAACCTGCTAGGCACGCGCTCCGTGTGGTGATGGCGCCAGGGCGGCCGCTGCAGCGTGCGGTGTAGCTGCAGGATCTGCTCCTCGCCGTACTCCTCCTGCAGGAAGAGGACCACCGCCAGGGCTGGCTGCGCCACCTTGGGGGCCTTCCTCCGCCGCCGGGACGCCCTCCTCTCAGAGACCCTAAAAAGCTGGAGGTCTGGGTGGATCCAAGCCAAGACCTTGTCGATGGCCTCCTGCAGGGGTCGGGATTCCCCTGGGTCTGCGATTATGTGGACGCTGACCAAGAAAGGGTCCTGCGCTTCCTCCACGGAGAGCTCACCTAGCAGCACAAAACAAAACCCAAGAAACAAATGGTGACTATTTCATTGAGGTGTCCCGTGATAACATGCAAGGCCTCGGGCAGGAAGAGAAGCTAAATTTTAACTGAACGGACTCCTTGATTGTTTTGAAATTCTGATCCCAAGCTCACGTGCAAATACTACTGTTGCAGCACCCTAGCAGCCCCAAACTCAAGAACTATTACTCACACTGGTTCCCAAGCTGGGCGCTCTCAGGACAACCTTGGTGTGGTGCTTCCTCAGATTGAGCGTGTTTTCTATTGAACAGCACAGAGTCAAGTCTCCATGGGTTTGAAAAGGATAGCAGGGCCATTAGGGAAGATGCTGTAGCACTAAGTGCACACCATTTAGAATTTCCTTAGGTAACTGCAGTGCCTTCCCACACAAATGGTCCCTATATCATTGCACTTCTTAGGTTTGCTTATTTCATTGGTTTGTTCATTCATTTAACATTTATGGAATCCTTTCTTCACCAGGCGCTTACTCTAATTGACACATCAAGCCCTGGCTGGTGGGGCATCCTGCCAACTGTGTCCTGATGGTAGGGTGGCCGGGTGGTGACCATCTTGCTGCTCGAGACACAGGGAAGAACGACCCAGCGGGGAGGGGGGCAAGCACCGTGTTCTTGCTGTCAGAGCTTCCAGGGGCTGTGGTTAGGGGTGGGGTGACGCATGGTCGGACCATCATTGCCTGTGTCCTGCTGCCTTTTGGGCCCCTCCTCAGGTCATGTCCACCCAGAAGCCCACACGTCCTGACTGGGTCAGTTCCCCTCCCCGTGTCCTCTGGCAGAACAGCAAATTCCAAGTGTGAAGGTGACCATTTACCTGGGCAACCTTCTCCCATGGGGTGAACAGTTTGCCAGCCACACTGGCATATTTCTACTTTAAAAATATTCAGCGTATTTCATCAAGTAACCTGATAAAAGGCTTGTTCTTGTTCATGATGGCTCCTCTTGCATTTATTTAAGTTGTATGACCATCCAAGGGAACTCAAGGAAACTTTAAGTCTATTGTGACTTGGAGGGCAAGATTCATCTAGAATCTAGACCTGTCTGCACACACATGCCTCACGATGTCCGCTAGGGTATCAGGCACAGGGCGATCATGGGGTCGGTAACGTTTGAGAAACATGATGTGCTTTTAGGAAGCATCACCTTGATCAGTTTGCAGGATTAAAGGTGATTTCTTTTGTAGTTAAACAAGACATTCCAAGTGGGTTTACAGGTACATTTCATCACAAGCACCTATGATAACATGGTCTTCATTTTGCTGGAGCAAAACCTGTCTGAATTTTCATTTGAACCCTGACTGTTAAATATCTCACTTGGGAACAGTTAGCTCAGTTTCTTGTTGCCTTCTTTCTCCTTCACTCATTCCCCCACACATTTCTTGAGCAATCCATATGTACCAGGCACTGGGAGACAAGGAAGCTGGCACCATGACTACGGGGGAGTCCATTTACATAGACTCTGGCATGACTAGTGCCCCCTTAGAGTTGTACAGTGTATGACCTGAATAGCCACAGGCAGCAGTCAGAAAGAACCATAAGCCACAAATGAGAACTTCATGACTTAGCTGGGAAACACCGACATAAAGATTAAAATTCAATCTGATATAAGTCTATAGGAAATATGATAGAGTAGCATCTCAGGTGGAGGGAAGATTCTAAAGTCACCATGACATAAACATTTACTATAGACACTATTACCACTGATAGTCCCTTGAATCTCCAGGATAGAACTGGAAGGTCCTGATTTGCAACAAGACCACACATCCAGAGAGATGTTCCTTTGGTTGAACAGCAGATGAAATAAAGGCTTGCCGCCTGGTTGTTATAAAAGAAGAGTCTTGTATCATTAAACACTAGACGCCCGCTCAATAGGCTGTGCCTTTTATGCTACAAGAGGCTTTCGGGAGCTGAAGGGGATTCTGAAACCAAAGGATGACTAAGGTAACAGCAAAGTCAAGTCTCGGTACTCCCACAATCACGGAGTAGAATGGTGGGTGGAATTATTTAAGCTCTGCCTCTCTTTCTCCCTCTGGCTGAGCATGTATTCTCGAATTGCTATGAGTTAAGTATGAGCATGATGCCATTGCAGTTTACTACCACATCACAAAGGAAGGAGCAATTTTTTCTCCAGAGGGCTTCTGAGAGGGCTTTCTGGAAGATGCTCCAGGTGAACTGGGTCTTGAAGGGTCGATGATATCTCACTTACAATAACCTCAGATATGGGGGAGATCACGGCAGGAAGAGGGAAGACTGTTTATGAAGGCACAGAGCTGTGTGAAAAACAAGCACATTTGGAAAGGAGTAATTCTGAAACACGGCAACAGATACAGCAGGAAAAATGGATCGGAGCCAAGCTGTACAGGGCTTCAGCTCAATCTGGCAGTGATAAGGGGCAGTGGAAATTTTTAATAAAGGGATGCTGGGATCAAGTCAGGGGCCGTTGGCTATAAGCGAAGCAAGAAGTTAGAAGATGAGTGAAGAGTCTAGGTCAGGATAACAAGGACGTGGCAGATTGCATTATGGGCCCTGGTTCTTTATCTTACCCGGTCACCTTGCTCTCTGCCATGTGGCTTTGTAGTTCCTTCCACTAAATGGCTGTAGTGCACTTCCCCACCCGTGAGACCATACGCCTAGCTTTGGCCAACAGAAATAGCGGCGTGCATTCTGGCTTGTTTCTTGTGCTTCTAATGTTTCCATGAGAAGAACATGCTCGGGCCAGCCCACTGGGGCCAGAAAGGAGTACGAGGGCGACGTGGACCCGAGCCAGCCTAGCTGAGCCAAGCCTCCATCAGCTGGGCTCAAGACACTCAAAGACACCCAGCAGATCTTGGTCTGGAACCGCTGACCCAAGACACATGGGAAATGATAAATGACTGCTGTTTCGAGCCACGGCTTGGGGTTGGCTCAAAACACACAGCGAGACTTTCAGAGGGTGTACAGAAGAGGGCTGGTCTCACAGGCTATTTAGGAACCATGTGGAGCCCACAGGCCTGGAGGTAGGAGCAAGAAAAGCAGGAGAGGAGTTGACCTTGATGTTTCTGGCTTGAGCAACTCATCTGATGTTGACGCTTAACTGAGACAGAAAACAGAGGAAGAAGGGCAGGTTTGCGGGGAAAGATAAGGACTTCCACTTTGGCCATGCTGGCTTGTGATGCCCGATTGACTTCCAGGAGGGATGTCCTGTTGGCAACTGGACCTGTGTGTTGCTGAGGTGATGTGCTGAACATAAGCATGGACCAGTTACCTTTCGGCCACATTCCCGCTTTCATACAGTTATCTCGTGTGTGCCCTGTTTTGATATGAACCAGTGAAAATTCATCTTGGTGGCTTAAAAAACAACTGGAATTCACAGATTATTCTGGTCCTTTGCTTGCTCTTTCAGCGCACCTGGCTACTTTGTTTCACTGAACACAAGCACCACTAACAGCAGGAGTGACGTTGAAACAAGAGCAGTGAAAACACAAACCAATGACATTTCCTGCCCGTCAGTAGCTCCAGGAGGTACCACAGTCGCCTACGATGGATATTTCACTTCTCTATGGTGCCATGATCGTCCACCAGTGGAGACGTGATTTCACTAAACAGTTGTGAATGCTCACTATAAATGGAAGGTGTAGAAAGGCTTTGAATAATCTGGGGATGAAGACATTCACTTGAGAAAACTACCGATGATTTCCACGAGGGGAAAAAAGGACACGTGGAGTAGCAAGAGTGTTTGGGAAAGGAAGTTGTCAGAGCGTCAGCCGGTCCCATTAAGATCCTAACCCCACACTCAGCGTGTGTGTGGCCATGGACGTGGGGTGATGCTGCTGCGTGACACACAGATGACATTCACTGGGGGCCAGTGTTCTACATGTACGAGCTCATGGGATCCTCACAACAACCCCGAAGTCGGGGGAGGGGGGGCGGGGAGGGTCGCTCCCCTTGTCCTCACTTCAGAGAGCAGGATATTGAGGCACAAAGAGGTGAAGGAACGTGCCGAGGGCACAGAGGGAGGGAGTGGGCAGGCACCTGGCCATGGCACGAGGTCTGTGTGCACAGATCCCCCGCGGTTCTGCACAGAAGTACTTGTTTCCCAGCCGAAGGGGCAGCTTTCACTCTCCAGCCATTTCTGGCCACGCTTCTGCTACTTTTCCTCTCTCTCCTGCTCGCTTCTGATTGGCTGGCTTCTCGGCCTCCCTGAGGGCACACGCCCAGGTCTTTGCAATGTGAGCACTGCCCTCAAGGGGAAGTGCAGGGCAGCACTGCAGGTGGGCACAACACTGACAGAAAAGCAAGAGAGTGACAAGGGAAAGCAGACGGGTGTGGGAGGCCTGGGTGAGAAGAGGCCCGGGCTAAGTCAGCTTCTGAGTCTCCGAGACAGAGCTGTCAGGGTGCTCAGTCGGCCACCTCTATGGGCGGCACAAAGGTTTCCCAGGGAGCAGTAACAAAGGCCATGCAGATGGCTGAGTGGATGTTTACAGCTTTGCAAAAGGGCAAGATGCCCAGCTTCGGAGCAGGGAGGGGGCTGAAAGGCACTCGACCAAGCACGGCTCACCCGGGATACAGCCCTGATCAAGCAAGCAAGGAGGACGAAGACCCGACCCCAGAGCTCCCTCCACCGTGTGAACCACAGAGACGTAAGCGGCTAATATCCTGCCGCTGAGAAGAGCCGGGGGAAAGAGTGGTGGCATTAGTGCGCTCTGGCCGTCGCCGGTGTGTGCCCACTGCATGTGACTGTGAAATAAACAGGCTCAAAGGGGCACAGAATGCAGCCCCACACCGTCACCGTCATTGGGTGCTGGGGTTACGCACGCCCAGAGCAAACCTGCCCCCGTGGAGCTAGACAGGACGCCAAGTGTTTGAGGGGATGAAGAGAAAATGTGAATAATTAATTGACATGAAAAGCCTCTCCGCCTCCCTGGAGGAGCAGAGACGCTGCGACTGTAGGATATGCCTTTATCATATCTATTACACGTCCTCTCAAAGGCCCTCAGAGAGCACCTGTTCGGCTAGGGCAGGACACAGACCCAAACCGGCCAATGGGCGGATCTCCCCAGGGCTGGAGAGAGATCGGAGCTGTTCACAAAGCTTTCCAACTAGCTTATGCTTCCCAAGGGGACAAAGAAGATTCTTTCCCATGTGATCATTTACAATTAGATTTTCCTTGGATAAAGTAAAACACAAACTGTAAGGAATGCACTGCACCAGTTCAGGCCTTCTATGAGGCAGAAAGTGTATTATTAACCTGAGGATTTGTTCCATTTTCCCCAGTATATCCCCTCTTTTTCATAAGTGTAACAGAAAATAACTTAGACAATAACAACCATGTATTCTGTTCTTATTATTTGTCAGACACTGTCCTAAAAGCTTTACTATATATATTATCTCATTTAATCTTTAAAACACCACCATGCTAAAGGCGTATTCTTTCTCCCCATCTTGCAGGTGAAATGTTAACTGACCCGCCAAAGGCCATTCAGCTGGAGAAGGACGGCGTGTCTGTGCGCCTCACCATGTGCTTTTTCTTGCCTCTTGAGTCCACCATCCTTAGAATCATCCTGCCCTGAACCTCGGCCTGCCTGGCTGGGCTCTGAAACTGTGGCTGGGCTCCATCAGGAAATGTGGGTGGGTGATTCTGCCGCAGACGGACTGACCGGTACACCTGGACAGTTTCTGGCAATCCCTGACCCACGCGGTACACCTGGACAGTTTCTGGCAATCCCTGACCCACGCGGTACACCTGGACAGTTTCTGGCAATCCCTGACCCACACGGTACACCTGGACAGTTTCTGGCAATTCCTGACCCACGCGGTACACCTGGACAGTTTCTGGCAATCCCTGACCCACACGGTACACCTGGACAGTTTCTGGCAATCCCTGACCCACGTGGTACACCTGGACAGTTTCTGGCAATCCCTGACCCATGCGGTACACCTGGACAGTTTCTGGCAATCCCTGACCCACGTGGTATACCTGGAGAGTTTCTGGCAATCCCTGACCCACGTGGACATCCTCAGTCTGCTGGTGGACAGGGAGGGGACTGAGGTCCTTCTGCTTGTTGACAGATGTCCTTATGCTGGTCCTCCCACTTGGCTATCTCAATGCTGCCTCACTGCCAGTGGGACCTCTCACTGCCACTCTCTTGCCCGCACTGTCCCCTGCTGTCCAGTGCCTGCCAGACTGCCCTCCTCCCAGAACTGGCAAACTGATGTGTCCCCAAGACACTGACTTCCCAACAGCAGGTACGTCTCTAGTTGAAGGTCCAGATCGCTCATTCCAAAGGGAATGCCTGGCCAAGTCTCAGGATATGACAAGCTCAGATACCCCTTTCCAGAATTTCTGGGCAATGACTGATGTCTCTTGTCATTTTATCCACCATTTATCACTGACAGTTTGCAATTCAGTGGCAATCACTTACTTAACCAAGGAATGTTTATTGAGCACCTACTACCTGCCAGGCAGAGTCTCTGCCTTCATACAACTTATAATCTAGTGGTGGGAGATAGACAATAAAATATATAAGATGAAGTCAGGTACCTAAATGCAATAGACACTTCACTGAACAAACCCATGTTCAATGTGGGTACAACAAGGGGTTTCCAAGGCAGTAACCTTACAATCCCCTGAATAAACCGCCCTGGACCGTTCCAGCGCCATAAGAACCACAGGGCCCCAGACACACCCAGGAGGCCAAGAGTCTGAACAAGGGCACCTCTAGCTGCTGCAGGCTGTATGGTTTAGGCAATCTGGCCCTGGAGCTTAGCTTGAGTCCCTCCAACCTCAAATGCAGGAGGCTGAATAAACTCCTGATTTGCATTTCTAAAGCCCCACTCTACAGCACCCAACAGTTCAGGGGCTTGGATGTGTGGTCTGTCAGCCAGACACATATGACCAAGTGGCGGAAAACCCACAGGAGACAGCGGACCAGGTGTGTAAGAAAGACATGCCCAGGGCATAGGGCGATGCTGTGAAGAAAGATTAGGTCAGAAAGCAGGAGGGAAAGAAGCTCCAGAATGACAATGAATATAAAACCTGCTACATTAAAGTGGCACAGGGGGCCAACCTCCCCACATCAAGCTGCTTGGTCTTCCCAGAATGCCCGAAATAAAAGCTCCCAGAAAGGGGTTTCCAAATTCCTTCCTGGGAGAGTCTATTCATCCAGAATATAATGAATAACCTGCCTTCAGTTTTTTTTGGTTTTTTTTTTCAGTTTTTTTTACAGCCAGTTCTTGGAACCTCTGAACTAATTAAAAAATTGAAGCAATCCCCTTTGTCCCTGACAACACTTAAAGTCTAAGACATTCTCAATCCTCAGTAATTTTATGATTTCCACAAGGCCTTTGGTTGGCCTGTAGCCTTGAGCTATGAAAGGGGCAAGGCTGGTCCCAGTGCCGGCCCCAGACTGCAGTCAAAATGAGACGCAGGGTTGGGAATAGTGGCAATCTGGTGGCAATGAGGTGACATGCAGAGTATTTAATATAGGGGATCCAAAATGCGTCCCTAATATAGATAAAATGCATCTCCTCCTTCAGCCTGAATTCACAGAACTTTCCTGTAACTGAAGAATGGAATATAGGCTGAAGAGACTAAGCCAAAAGCTCTATTTTCCTTTGACAGGGGAGAACACTATGGCATCTTTCTGATCCTTAGGCCCTCTCAAGATTTTGTAAGAAGTACGGCTTTGCTATCCCTGTAGTTATTTGACGGCTCTCTCAATTTTCATCGCCTATTACAGAAACAATGTCAGGAATCTGGATGTGAGAGGCTTATTCTTGAACTCACTCTAAAACTATTAAGGGGGCTTCCCTGGTGGCGCAGTGGTTGAGAGTCCGCCTGCCGATGCAGGGGACACGGGTTCGTGCCCCGGTCCAGGAGGATCCCACATGCCACGGAGAGGCTGGGCCCGTGAGCCATGGCCGCTGAGCCTGTGCGTCTGGAGCCTGTGCTCCGCAACGGGAGAGGCCACAACAGTGAGAGGCCCGCGCACCGCAAAAAACAAAACAAAACAAAACAAAACAACTATTAAGAAAGAATTGATATAGAAAGTAAGGCAGATGCTTTAGACACCCTGCATGTTTCTCCACTTGGAAATGTGACATCAACTTGACTTTAAATGTATTTCTAAGCTTTGTTGTGGAACAAACCTGCAGATGGGAAGAGGAGGGGGAAGGAAAGGCCAGACACCAACCAGAGAGGAAATAACAAAGTCACTTTAAATTCTGACACTGCTTGACATTGATTCTGGAAGAGGCCCGGGAAGTTGATATGTAATTGGTCTGAGAAGGTTTAATTCAGATAGAAACACTTAAATATATCTGACATAGTTATCTAAGTCCTGAGGACTATAATGACTTTGCAATTTTATGAGAAGGTAAGACAGGTCTGACGCACACCAGTCCCCAGTGCTTAACAATGTACTAGACCCCTTGTGTATAAAAAGTTATATGGTTCAGATGACTGAAGAGACTCTATTTGTGCCAATCTCTGCTGTATGGCAAAGTGACTCAGTTATACACATATAGACATTTTTTAAAATATTCTTTTCCATTATGGTTTATCCCAGGATACTGAATATAGTTCCCTGTGCTATACAGTAGGACCTTGTTGTTTATCCATCCTATATATAATAGTTTACATCTGCTAATCCCAAACTCCCAGCCCTTCCCTCCCCTATTCCCCTCCCCCTGGGCAACCACAAGTCTGATTTCTATGTCTGTGAGTCTGTTTCTGTTTTGTAGATAGGGTCATTTGTGTCTTATTTTAGATTCCACATATAAGTGATATTGTATGGTATTTGTCTTTCTCTTTCTGACTTACTTAGTGTGATAATCTCTAGTTGCATCCATGTTGCTGCAAATGGCATTATTTCATTCTTTTTTACAGCTAAGTAGTATTCCACTGTATATATGTACCACATCTTCTTTGTCCTTTCCTCTGTCAATGGACATTTAGGATGCTTCCATGTTTTGGCTATTGTGAATAGTGCTGCTATGAACATAGGGGTGCATGTATCTTTTTGAATTATAGTTTTGGCTGGGTAAATGCCCAGGAGTGGGATTGCTGGATCATATGGTAATTCTGTTTTCAGTTTTCTGAGGAACCTCCACAGTTTTCCAAAGTGGATGTACAAATTTACATTCCCACCAACAGTGCAAGAGGGTTCCCTTTTCTCCACACCCTCTCCAGCATTTGTCGTTTGTAGACTTTTTAATGACGGCCGTTCTGACCGGTGTGAGGTGATACTTCATGATAGTTTTTCATTTGCATTTCTCTAACGATTAGTGATGTTGAGCATCTTTCCATGTGTCTACTGGCCATTGTAAATCAACCATATTTCAATAAAAAATAAATTTAAAAAGAGAGAGACTCTAGTATTTTACACAGAATCCATTCTTCTACTCAGTAACTGCCATTCTTTCTAAACCACATTGTATCTTGCCATTTCCATCAGTGCCACAGTCACCCTGAGAGTGCCAGGACCTCAATGAAATTCTGTAGATTTGGAGATGAGGCAGCAGGGCTTGCAAACAACAGGATTAGAATATTCATCTCGTTTTAAGAAGTAAGGTACATCTATCAAAGCCAAGCAGACAAAAGAGGAGGGTGTTAACCAAACCTATCCCAAGGATTTGTTCATCAAGACTGCTCAGCTTTACACTAGAGCTAGCGGGACGAATCCTCACAATTACAGTAACTAAGATTTATTTTATAAAGGGATTTGTCTGGCAGGATGTTGAGAAATGAGATGAACCATGATTAGCTTTACAAGTGTTCCAGGAAAAAACACTATGGACATGCTTATAAAATATATCATGGATGGGCATTGAAAAATCAGTGATAAAATGTGGCACTGCTTCTGCTCATGATCAAACTAGCAATGTGGGAAATGGAGGCTGTGGACTCTTTTTTTTTTTGGCCTAAAATTCAGTGAAATATTCAAATGCTTTGCTAACTTGAATAGGATACTGATGTAGCCCTGGGCCTTGTTTCCAAGTTTCCTCAGAAAAATAGGTACCTTACATCCCATTTGAAGAACAAGCTTCCTGGGCATGACTAGAAAATTAAAGATGGGGGAGGCATTTAGTCCAGCCCCTCATGTTACAGATGAGGTCAGACGACTTGACCAAGTCGACCCGTTAGTCAACGGCAGGTCTAGAAGAGAACAAACATCTCCCAACTCCCAATTTGGGACTCCCCCTAGCTCTGAAGTGCTTACTCCTGCTAATGGCCCCAAGGACTGCAAAGCAGGAGGAGACAGGGTCCCTTCCAGAGATCACAACCTAACTGAGAAAGCAAGATGCTCACACGTGAGAAATAGAAGAGAAACACAAAATGGGAGATGGTAGGTTCTGAATGACGTAGGGGATGAATTTCAGAGATAATAACCAAAGTTTCCCTCTCCCACAATTTTCTTATTGCTTGCAGCCCTCCACCTGCAGAGTCTGGGCTGTTCATTGCTTCAGGGCAGGTGGGGGCAGATGGACCCACCATTCATCAAGTTTCTGAATTTAGACTGTTTTCAGATCACAGCAGAGGAAACAGTCTGGAAGGGCAAGGCTCTTCTCTACTGCAAGGACTGAGGTTTCGGAGACAGAAGAGGCTTTCTGAGCTGAGAAAGGCTAAAAACCTAGGGCAGGGCGCTTACCCCGTGCATTGGACCGCAGAAGAATGTGTGATGCTGCAGGGGCGGCTTTTCCGCCTCAGCAGATGTCCGGTTTGGGCTTCTGGTGGGAGGAAGAAGACTGGAAGAGACTTGACCAAAGCCTGGATGCCAGAAGGTTTCTGAGGGTCATGTACTGAACTCCTGGGCTGAGCCCTGCAGGGGTGGGTGCTCCAGAGCAGAGCAGACCTGTACCTTCACTTGCCAGGGGGTGAGGGTGGTGGCTCAAGAGCTAAGTTCAGCTCAATTATAGAGAAATACAACAAACAGTTCCACTTTTACACCTGAGCAGGTGACTGTGAAAATTCATACTCACTGAAACAGGAGGTTCTTATACAGTTCTCAAGAGACAGCAGAAAGTGTTGTAATCCAACTGATGGTGAGCCTCTAAACATGCCAGCTCACAGAAAGACCTCCAACTTCTGAGTCTAGATTGTCTGTGACCCACACAATTTAGCCTATGCTCAAGCCTGAGGCAATGAAATATTAAAGATGGACCCACAGAGGAAGTCCAGTTCTCCCCGCAATAGACAAAGGAAAGACTTCTCACAACTATTCTTGTTACAAAGAAGGAAAGATAAGTCTTCCAGGCACTGGTTGCACAGCTCAGCATCAGTACCTTTTGGTACCAATCATAATGTCAGAAGATGTCAGGGTGAGATAAAAATAAAAGGGGAAGTGAGAGCAGATGGAATGTTCCTTCCCTTCCATAACCAGTGTGTTGTACAAAATTTAAAAGTTTAACAAATGAGGATGAAGGAGAGAAGGTTTACAAAGAAAGGAGGGAGGGCTGATGGGATCCTCTTCGCTTTCCTAGTCAATTCTGAATATTGTTAATGTTTAGTGGATATGACCTGGCTTTTTGCACAACCTTCCCTGAATACTTCCAACTTGTCTTCCCCTCAAGGGTTAATAGCAACAATACTGATGTTGAATAAAGATAGAAATTGTCTACTGGAAGCGAAATACTTTCCATGAAGCCTGTGCGGTGCACGGATGGTTTGGAGGCACTGTTATTGCTGCCTGAGGTTGGAGCGGGCATGTAATCAATACTATACTTTTAATGAGAGCCACAGAACAGACTTCAGCCTGTGGGTCTCCAAAAGCTGAGAGTCTCCCTGTTTACAATCTGCTCTTCAGAGCACTTTTGCCCATTGTTACTGTGTGTGTATCCATCCATACAGTTTTAGTTTATAAAAATCCCAATTTTTATAAGACACTGGCACTCTCATTCATGCCAATGGGAGAGTGAAATGGTACCTTTGGAGAACGACCTGGCAATAGGGATCATAAGCTTTAAAAAGTAAGTATGCTTTTTGGCAATTCCACTCATAGGAACTTATACTAAGGAAATAATGAAGGATATGCACAAAGATATAGTATAAAATGCTGATTATAATAGTGAAAAAGTGAATAGAACCTATAGGACCAACAATAGGGCACTGGCGAATAAAGTATGGTGCAGAAAGAAATACAATGGAATCCCGTATAGATAGTCAAACTATTATAGAAGTAAGTTTACTGGTATATAAAGAACTTTACAATATGCTTAGTGAGAAAATTAGACTATAAAACTATCCAATATAATTTTTGGTAATAATATACACATATATAGGAATATAGATGCTCAGAAAGAAATCTATAAAGGCAGACACCAAATTACAACTTGTTTCTGGATGGCTGCATTCTGAGTTTTCTTCCTTTTGCTAATCTGTATTTTCTGATTTTTCCACAAGGACTATGTATTATTTGGATATAATTATTTTAAAACTGGGAAAAGCACCTGGCATGTCAGGAGAATGCGTAGTAGCAGCTACTCACTTTTGTTCCCTCTCGTGGGATAGGGGTCCTGACAACCCTGGTAGGACAGATGTCCTTGAAGTGTCACTTCAGCCTCTCAGGGAAAATGTGATCATGAGAAGCCTGCCTCCATTTTTCTTTCATATCCTGGCTAGAAATTGACACCCTATATGTAATTGAAACCACAGAATTAAAACTTATCTTTGAAGCCAGAGGACTACACAATCATTTTTTCAGAAATGGATATCTGTGTAACAGAGCATCAGAGGAGTTGTCCGTGTGGGATATTGTCCTCAGCCTTTGATTTCCTGATGAGTATCTTTGGTTATTGCTTTTTTCTTATCAACTGTCAACTAGTAATATTGTCTAGTTTTCCAGGTTCCCACTCAGAGGACTCTGAATATATAGACCCCATACCATCAAATAACATTGTAAGTGCACCCACTCTTTCACCTCCAGTAGTTTCATTCACCTCAGCTATCGTTTGCTAATTTCATGATCATGTAGATAAGGCTGCCACCTGCTTCTCAAAAAAACCCCAAACAAACAAATACCTCTAGCTTGCTGTATAAAGAACAAGTCCCATGTTTTAAAATAAACTACTCTTAGAGGAGGAACACAATTTTCTTTTAAATTATCAATAAAATAACTTAAATATTAAGTGAATAATTTTATCTAGATGTTATACAAATCCTAGAACCTACAGATTATACCATTAAAAATTAGCCTCTGAAAGTAAGAAACTTGGATAAATCACATCAATCATGGATGATTTAAGAGCAATCTTATTTACTGGGGAGATGGGCTAGATCAGTGCTCTGTTAAATTTCCGTACAAACAACTCACATGACTCAGGAAGTAAGGGGTGGGGCCTGGGATTCTGCATTTCTAACAATTTTCAGGGTGATGCTGTGGTCTGTGGACCACACTCTGAGAAGCAAGTTTTCCAGTTTGGTGATTTTATGTGCTCTGCCAGGCCAAGAATACCCTGTCTGGGCAGCTGACAAAATGTGGAAGGAGCAAATACCCCAACCTGCACCAGCTGGCCTTCTGTGGCTCTCAGCTTCTGCTAAGCCTCCACCTGAGTGGCTGCAAGATCCATACCTGCCAAAAACGACGCTTCCAGGACTGTGGCCTTTTTATTAGTGTTACCTACAAGCTACATGTTAAATGGCTCCAGCCCTAAGAGAAAGGTCCAGGAACATAAGAAGTGTTTCAAACATGAAGGCACAGTTGTCCCAGAAAGCCTCAATGCCTGGGGGCATGAAAGAACCACAAGCACCAGGCCCTTCTCCATAGGCAGGAGAGCCAGTTCCTAACTGGAGTGAGGCCAGTGCATTCCCAGGAGGACAGAGGAAGCCTTAAGGGCTCTTTCCCACATAGCTACAGGAGCTAGAGCTGTCAGTGGCCCAGACGCCCCATGCTAGGGAACGCGATAGGTACTTCTGAGTAAAAGCTTTAATCTCACAGTCACTTTGGAAGGCAGAGCCACAAAGCAGGACAGACCAGACAAGAAAATCAGATTGATCTGTCCCACGTGCACAACATCTTAATGGTTTCCGATTGGTCTCTGCAGTCATCGCCACACATCAGGAAGGACTGTGTCATCAGTGATACAATCGTCCAGCACAAGGCCACTCACGGAGAGCCCGTCTAGGGCTGTGGAGTCATTCCAGCTGGCAGCAGCTCACTCTGAACCTCCATGAGAACAGCTCTGCACGTGAACATGACTGTTGGGACAGAACAGGGTCTCAACCAGAACAAAAATGAGAGTAGTTCTTGTTTGGGGTTCATTTGCTGGAAGTTGCACACTCAAGACCTCCTGGCACACAAAACCCTGACTATCCTCCATTGAAAACATGTACACATGTTCCCGATGCATTGATTTGTGTTATGTCAACTGTTGGGTTTACAACAGTTATTAATACTAGTGACACTGCATATTAGTAAGTCAATCAAACAGTGTCCCTAATATTAGTAAGCCCTTTGGAATCAGAGGAAGTAGAAAATCAGTGAAAGTAGTGATGGACGTGAGCTGAGATACTTAAAATACATGGCAGGCTGGTCTCTGATGATTGTATTACCATCTATAACTAACTCTGTCTGAAAGGCGATATTCTAAATTAGAGAAAATCGGTGACTTTTCTTTTGGTGCTTTTACTGCAATAGGAGTGTGAAGCTGGGGATGGACTAGGTGGATTTTTCAGTCTTTTGGCAAACCTGTGCATATTGCCAACTCCATACTGATCACAAAATTAAGCCAATTCATCGGCTGAAATTGTTCTTCATAAGGATTAATGAATAGATTTGAGTTCTGCCTAGATCTTGTGGAATGAGATTCTGAAAGCTATGTGTTCTGAAAATCATAATGGAGAAAAGTATTGTACACAGAAGAAAAAAATGAAAACTATGGCATTTACAAATGGATCATAGTGAAATTGGCTCGCACCACCTCTTCCAAGATACTGATCTTCCTTTTCAGGATGTATGTGATAAAAACTGGCTCTAAAATGAGCAAATTCTGTCAATAAGTTATCGTCTCCTCTAACAAAAACAGAAAGAAAATAACGAATATTTCATATCCCAAGTCTGAACTGAGCTCTTGGATACGGAGACACAGATCATATATGTTCAAATGTCCCCCGTCACTGAAGAGTTCGACAGCGTGCAATCGTATACATTCAAGTGTCCCCCGTCACTGATGAGTTCGACAGCGTGCAATCGTATCTTTTCAAGGTGTTGCTGCTTTGAAAGCTCCTTACACTGTCTGTTAATTAAATCACAATGGTCTTATCTTTCCCTGCACGCTGATGGGACCCACAGATGTGGCCAGAGACAAAATCAAAACGTATGATGCTTCGGTATCCTGAAACACCAAGGAAATGATGACACCACTGAGAAATGAAAGGGAAAAGACAGCATTTAGAAAGATGCACGCGTGAGAAAAGGCAACCTCAGGAAGGGACGGTATGTCATCCTGTCAGAGCAGCAAGACAGACTTGACAAGCCCCATGGTGGCTCTAGACCAGCCTTGCAATGAACTGAAACACCCCAATTTTCCTATTTAAAAAACACCTGCAATCCACCTGACCCTTTTTCCTGGACACCAGTGTGTGTCCAGAGGCCCCCGGCATCAGCTGGACCTCTGTAAGGCTGCCCTCAAGGGCAGGTCATAGACATGGCAGCCCCAGGAAAGCTGAGGGGACAGAAGTCCATGGGACCAATAGCCTGTAGAAGCTCGGGGCCAGCAGGGAGAGTGTAGGCAGGAAACAGGGAAGCTACCTGAGTCACTGGAAGGACAGAGCAGGAAGTCAGGGAAAGAAAGTTAGGGAAGAAATCGTAGGGCAGGAATCTGAGGCCTGGAGGAGGGAGGTGAAGACAGATTCGGTGACTCCCGCCCACCCATGCCATGTGCCTTTTTTCTACAGCTTGCTACATGCTCCTGGGCTCAAATGAGGAGAACGCACTGCTCATGGCCATTTCTCCATAATTTCAGACACACAGAATTCCTCAGGGCATTGCCAAGAGCCCTCTGTATCATTTCAACTGACTTTTTATCATGTGTGCTCTGAAAAGCCTGAAGGGGCACAAAACTGCAAGGCAGTCCTGCCGTCACTGGCAGGTGAAGAGTTGACGACTCTACTTGAGGTTCAAGAAGGAACAGTCTTAGGGCACAATTAGTAGGGCAACTAGAGAAGAGGCTCTTGGAGAAGAGTCTCAAACAGAGAGAGCTAGTTAATTCTTTGACTGCCTCCTACCGGCATTATCCTGGGGCTAGAGACCCGCAAGAAGTGGTATACTGTCCTGAAAATATCATTTTTTCAGCTCCCAGCATCTTCTAGGAGGAATTCTCCAAGTATCATTACGATCTTTATTTGAAGGGAAATATTCAACCACACACGAGAATTTCATTAGCATTACGTAGCACAGTTGATGTTTTTTCCCCCAGCATAATTATTGTTTTTCTTTTATTCTGTTTATAAAATTCCCCCTTTCTTTTTAAACTGCTTAAGAATGCAAATTGTACACAGTGGCTTGATGATCTTCTAACCAGGTTGCTGGAAAAAACAACCTAAAATTCTGAGAGTATAAATTAAATTCAGCTTCCTAAGGAAGTATTAGGCTTTACTGAGATCTCCTGAGTGCTAAGAGTGGGCTTAATTTCGCAGAAAACACAAAGAAAGAGCCTTTCTGCCCATCAATCTAAAAAATACAAACGGACAAGTCGCAATTAGAAAAAATTCACCCACATAAAACCAAAACATCCATTAAAGAAGCCCCCCTCAGCCACTCCCCTGAATTGAAAGTGACACTGGACACAGCCAACAGAAACGCGATTCTTTAACTCAAGAGGTCGAGGAGAAGCAGGAAGCCCAGTGATCTCATGGCGCCCCCCTTCCACTTACTTGAGGGGAGGGGGGATAAAAAGCAGCAGCTGCCCCCTCACCACAAGGTCTCTACCGCCACCGACTTATGGGCAGCTCACAATACAGAAGCTCAAATTGATTCTGAACAGCCCTCACTTGAGGGTTAATGCTACGGGGCCACCAGAGAGAATGCCCATCCTCTGGACTCTTACTCTGGGATCAAGGAGAAAGATACAGTGTCCTTGATTCTTCACTACTTTCCTCCCTCCCTCCCTTCTCCTCTGTTTTTAGAGGAATTTCTAAGACAGTCACATCTGAGCATCCCAGAGCCCCTGGAGAGGTCCTTAGAGGTCATTCAGCCCAACTTCCTCATTCCAAAGAGGTGGAAACTGAGGCTCACAGAGTGTAAATGACTTGCCCGAGAGCATACACCTAATGTATGGTGGAACCAGGACTGGGGCCTGAACCCCACACCACTGCTCTGGTACTTTGTCTTAGGGATGACCTTTCTTCTTCTGCCATCAGGGGCAGGCAGTGTGAAGAAGCAGTCCCTACATTCCAAGAAGAAAACCGGCAACTAAATAGAGTGGTGTTCTTGCAGGAAGCTCTGCTGACAATCCCGGTAACGACAGAAACCAACTGTGGACAGACAGAGTCTAAGCCCAGCTCTCCCCAAGGAAGCACTCAGGCCTCTGTGAACTCAGGAACAGACAGGTAAAGGGGCATCAGGTGAATGTGTGGGAAGAGCCACTTGCACACACAGAAAAGTCCACTTCCTAAAAGTAAATGGTAACCAATGCTCAAATCCCAATCAGGAGTCAGGAATCATTCAGAAATGAGCCATTCAGTGGCGAGAGGCTGACAGATCGCAGGACAATGGCAATGAGGCACCAGAGCTGCTTCCAGGACCAAAATGTGGGAACTGGGACCGACTGGTCAGCCCTGTGGGCCCGTGGTCACACAGAAGGTGCTGGCACCAAGTTGGCTGTGACAGGGAGAGTGAGCCTGGAACTGCACCATTCAGGAGAAATAGCAAACTTCTTTCTACTCAGTCCTCTGAGTGATTATCTAGCTTGTGGGGAAATGCTATTTTTAACATCTACTTGGAAAATACTTTTTATTATTGTGGCACTGTTGAACCTATGTGTTAAAGGACAGATTTAAGACTCTAGATTTAATACTCTTTTTTCCTTTTCAGAAAGGGTCCACTCTGTTACCTTTAACTGAATGCATAAGGGGCCTTCTCCTGTGTATGGGTGCGGCCAGGATTGATGCTTCTGGCTGGAAGGAAAGGCAGTTTAGACAACATAGAGAGCAAAGACAGTCAGAGGCCCACCAGTATCCTCCCCTCCCCTCTTCTTCCTGCCCAGAACAAGGATGTGATGGCTGTGGCAGAGGCAACCATTCTGTAACTTTGAGGCAACCCTGAGGATGGAGGCCAAAACCTGAGGTCTGCGTGACACACCCACACTGCCTCCTCTGGACTTTTTTTTTTTTTTTTCCATTAGAGGAAAACAAACCCTTACTTAAGTCATTTTTTTCTCTATTACTGGTAGTCAAAAAATTTCCTAACTGAAATATGAAACGCATATACACCCTCACTCACCAAGAGGCCCCAACACTGAAGAATGAGGCAGGACTCGCCAAAAATTTAAAGAGAAAAGGAACAGCAATAAAAGGCTATCGATCCCAGTTGCACTAAGAGAAATTCCAACTCAGAGATTGCAATTAAAATAATGGGAGAGGAAAACATCCCAAACCAAATTACCCATTTCGCTGACAAGAGAGGCGCTTTATTGTGACCCAGAGGACTGCTTTGGGAGCTACAAATTGAGCAAAGGACTTTGGGCAAGTATTTTATAAAAATCATTCTTAAAGAAATGTAGCCTCTGGGCAAAACTGAAAATGGCAGGAGAGAGAGAGAGAGAGAGAGAGAGAGAGAGAGAGAGAGAGAGAGAGATTCTTTCATTTTAGGAACGCAGAAGCTTCAGGGAGGAGATGCAACACTGGAGCATTATTCTCTAATTTATTACTAACGGTTCTTAATAACTAAGGGGCAATGCTGGGTCTCCAGTTGGCTGAAATGATCAGAAATTGCTCGCTGCGGTTATACTAACTAAATATAATTTGACACTAAATAACCATCCCAGATATATAGCTTTCCGCACAGTCTCTCATTGCAAAGGAAAAACTAAGCCATAACATCAATAAACAGAATAATCCAATTAAGTGTCTTTCCATTTGGGAACTATTTAGAATTGAGAGCTTATCAGGATAGTGAGATAGGCCTAAACAATTCAGTGTTTACCGACTCAAAACATCAGGGCGTTTATTGTAAGAAAATTTTTTTGTTATTTTAAAATAAGTGTTTAATCAGTCTGAATGGCTCTGTAGTGATCTTCATCACTGTAAATTGTTCCTAGATATAACACCTAATTTCCCATAAATAGATTTACTTGTAATTTAATATTCAATACAAGCACCTTTTCCTATGCTCAGAGTACGTTTATAAACATACTTTTTTTTTTGACCATATATACTCATCATTTGTGGTATGTGCCTGCAGGTACAGAAATACACAGGAGCAAATCTGCCCAACAGAGGAACTGGGGCCCCCTCATGATCCAATGAATGTACTCTGAGCTGTGAGCCCAAGGACAGCAGGTATTGGATACATGTTTGTTGAATGAATGAGTTACCTCAGCTTTGTCAGAGAAGGTATTTTCCAAGCATGCGGGTTAATAAAGCCTGGGCTAGTTCCTCCAGGCTGAATTTTCACAGGGAAAGTAGTGGCACGTCTAGCCCTCAAATCAAGGTACAATCACATTCTCCAGGAACAGTCTCCACTTTTCTCCACTCCCCAGAGAATCCTGTATCACGTCCCTTGGCCAGGATACCTTCAGAGGGACTCTGAAGACAAAACTGAAGAACATTTAAGCCATACTTACTGCTGGTGGAGGACATGTGGCTGTAGTCAGACCTGAAACACAAAACCTTAGTATTAGTAGGATTAGACATTATTTCTCTCTGTCCAAGTGATCTCTCCAAAGTTGAATTTTAAACAGTCAGTGGTAAGTAGCATTTAACTGATAAAGAAATGCCACAAATTAAAAACTCTCATGCTGCGGACTCTTTTGTGCAGAATCAAGTTATGTCTGGATTTGAAAGCACAACTTTAAAGGCATTCTAGAAATCCGGGGTCCTTCATATGGGCTCTGTGAGTCTCCCAGATGGGAGACCAGATGGGTCCCGAACCATCTAAATTTACCGGCAAATTTTTGAGTGGAAGCTTATTTTCCCGGAGAGAACGCTCAAAGTTTTCAGCAGACTCTCAAAGGGGTTCATGACTCCCACAAAAGGTTAAACCACTGCAAAAGGTTAAACCCTTGAAATGTCAGCACCACCCCTCAGGGAAATGTTTCTTTGCTGATGTAAGCAGAGGCGAGGTGGACCCTGGGGAGAAGGAACCCTGGCTGGGAGGGCTTCCACATTCAAGGCCTGGCTGACCATCAGGTAACACACAAGCACAGTGATGGTTGATTTCAGTTCCATCTAGGAAGAAATCCTGCTAGATATTAGAGTAACAGGATGTGGGCCGTGATCTGGAAAGGGAAAAGGCAGGGTTAGGGCCGGGGTGAAATAAGCCATCAGTTTGTATGCTGAAAAATCAGCCACTGGCATTCGGCCTCTGTGAGAATGGGAATGCGGCCAAGAACGTGTCTGCTTAATCTCTGCTAAGCTTCTGCTCCACTTGTGTGGCTCTTAAACCGTCCCTCTCTGGCAACGTACATGGTATAGAAGCTATTGGTTTTCTCCCCACAGTGTCCCCAAGTCATTCTTGGTAGGAAATTAAGCTCCCAGGCATGGAGGAGTTTATTCTACCAAGGTGGTAGTTAGGGGACATAGTTATGCAAATAAAGTGGTTAATTATGTTTAATTTTATAGATATACACTCCTTTTATTTACTTAGTCTCAGGCTGCCTTTCTTGAATCATCCAATTTTTACTCCATTGAGTTTCTTACCACATTAAAAGGATATATACAAAACTTTTTTAAAAAGTCATAAAAAGCATGCCTCTCACTAATTCAAACAACCTACATCTCCCACATAAAATCATGCACTGACTTATTGCTAGAGGAACAAAATGGAAGAAAAACAGCATGTGATTTTCTCTTTTCAAATGAAATACTTTAGTTGTCACAGAGTCACTGAATTTCAAAACTGGAAAGAATAACAACTACTAACATTTGCATATCCCTTTATATACTAAAAACTGCATCCACTGAGATCTCATCCAATTTTTTATGTCATTGATTAGGAAACTAAAGTGATAGTATCTGTAAGGAGACCAGGAGGTGAGGCTTGAACTAGGCAGGTAGAGCGGTGGTAAGGAAGGAGTTAGAAGGGAGAAGGGATTGGATAGAGCCCGCAGACATGCTGGCTAAGGGAAAAGGGAGAGGAGATGGAGGGAGAGAAAATGAGAGAGGAGAGTCAGGGACCAAGCACATTCTGAAATGCAGGATTTGTAACCCCAGTGTTGGTGCGTTAAATTCTTTCTGGAACCAGGCAGGACATAAATAAACTTTCGGACAATACTTAGAAATGTAACTGTACATATATGCAATGAAAACTCAACCAACATCCACTGTGGGAGATGCAACAGCAAAACAATTCCATTACAATATGATCATCTTAAGATGGCCAGGCTTCAAAGAAATTGCATGACAATTCCAATAAAACATTCAGTAAGAATGTGCAATCGTATTTATTTTATTTTTAAAATTCTGTCAGTATTTTCAGCTAGGATCTTCCAAATACTCTTGAAGCATATGGGTTTCGCATATGCATACATTTTAAAGATCTGCATACAGATGGATACCTATGTAGAATGAAATTTACATTCGAAACATATTCCAAGAATCTTAAAGTGCAACGGGGGTATTTTAGGGCAGGTGCTAGCATAACGGATGCCCCTGCCATGAATCTCTCCATATTTCTCATGATGAAAGGCGCCACCCAGGTCAGGCCTGCCAAATGGTCGGTCTTCTGTCACTCTCGCCCTGCTCCAATTCCTTCCTCATGCAGCAGCCAATCTTTGCAAGACACAAATCTGATCACGTCCCTCTCTGGATGAAGTTCAAGCTCGATAGTGCACAACAATGCACCCCTCTTTCTATGACTGATGGCCTCTGCCCAGCTCTGTAGTCTCATCCATCACCCCAACTTCCACCCCTGTCCACCATCAAAACAGAAGTCAAACAGAAAGAAAAGTCACCTAAAACTTCACATTACTCTCCAGCCTCTGGTCCTGGTGACGTAATTTGTACTCAGTTGCCATAACGATGGAGATACAATTTTAAACTGCTCTTTTCACTAAACTCCATCATAAAATGCTGCTACATGGTTTCTGTAACTATAATTTGAGATAAGGTGATGCACTATAATTTAGCCAACCATCTCCCTTTTGTCGGCTATATGATTGTTCCCGATTGTTCACTTTTGCAAAGCACATGGTGATGAGAAATTTATAAATACAGCTTGATATTTAATTTCCTTGGAAAAATTATCATGATGGGGAATGGGGGCTGAGTCAAGGTATGAAGACTTTTATAGTTCTTAAAATACATTCCAAATAACCCCAAAAGGTTATTTACTAGAAACAGGGCTGGTGAAAGACAAGCTGTAAAGCTTGAAAAAACTGTATGCATAAATAGGTTCAAACAATTTCAGATACTGAGTATGGTTTTCTGGAGGGATGTGTACTCCCAGCTTTTTTAGGTAGGAGGAAGCAAGCTGTAGGGTACCTGTCTTGGGAATTTTGTTTATTGGTCTCACATCCTAAGAATTTATCCACCTGGCTCTGAATAAGACATTCAGCTTTGCCAGAATGAAGCGTGCAAGGTGGATCCACAAATTTTAGGATGAAAAATTTGTGGACACATGATACAGATGAGCAGAATAATACAAGGATTATATATATTCACATGCCTGACACATATAGTAAAAGCATTTTCAAACATTAATTTAGTACCTGTGCCAATAATGAACAGAAAGTAGGATGTGGTCCCTTGACTGTACTTCAATTATACGTATAGGGGTTAAATATAAAGGGGTCTGCCCTCAAGATAGTTTGCCACCATCAGCAGCCTACTTGCCAATTTTGATATTTATAGAAAATGGATACCTTCCTAAATTCTCTTTTCCAGGGAAATCCTGGGATAAGAACTGACCTTGGCATTTCAGTAAAACACCAGCTCACTGCACCACGGACCTCATCTGTTAACTCCCAGTCCATTGAATTAGACGCCATGGGAATTTAGAGCTATCTAGCTCCACCTTGAACGCAAAGACAACAGAGTACCTAATAGATCATCTTGTCTTCTATGCAACATTTCCCAGAATCTAAAATTCTTTAAGCCTGTCCCCTTTAAAAATGGATTCTACCTATTCCTTTCCATCCACCTGTTTATAAACTCTAGACCTGTGAATTGTTTATCCCTGAAATCACAGTGACGCATCAGCTGGAGCTCACCCAAAGATAAAGAGCATGGTGTGACCCTATGTTTTCAGAAGCTCAGTGACAGCTGCCACAGACGTGGAGATCCATTAATGCCAGGTCAAACTTCTGAATGAAAATAATCCATCAGCTATGGTTATATTTGAAAGACTGGCTTAGAGGCCAAATCTGGGAGACAGCACTAATGCAACACCCATTGGAAAACATTCATCTTAGCCTTTTGTTTGGGTTTACAAAACACTGCCTGTCCCTCTGTTAAGAGACTCTGTCTCTTAAGACAGTTGACCATGGTCAGTAGCCAACTTGCCAGTTTTTTCTAACAGCAAGTACACAGAAGCACAAGCCTTGTTTTCAAGTGGATCTGGAAAGTGGGAGTTTCAAAATGACATCAACCGCCACAGAAGAATGCTAGTTTGCTTTCAGTCTTAGCCTGTATTGCTGGGGGCGTCAGACAGCAAAGGTAGCATTTCGAGCAAAAGAAAATGTCTGAGCAGAAAACAAGAATTAATTCCAGACCAAATAGCTCTTTGAAAGGCAACTTCACTAGGCAGGAGGTGTGCTGGAGACCCAAGCTGCAATCTAGGCCACTAACTAGTCACGCACCCTCTGAAACCTCCGTTTCCTCATCTTCAAAATAAAAATAATGACCAGATTGAGGCATGTGCCGTACTCTTTCAGATGTTCTGAACAGTAATCAAGTTGCTTAAGGCATTTAAAAGCATCAGAGCCTCTACTGTGATGCATAACAAAGAACATATGGTCTTGAGTGCACCTGGAGATGTACATTTTTATTTATATAAAACTCTAAGTTTACCATTTGGAGTGTTTCATAAGAAATAATAATGTACTGAGGGTTTACTTATGCCAGGCACTGTTCTCTGGGCTTTAAGTGTATAGACCCATTTAATCCTCACAACCACCCTATGAGGTGAGTACTAGTACTATCGTCATCCCCATCTTACAAAGGAGAAAGCTGAGGGCAGGGAGAGGGTAAGTAACTGGCTCAAGGTTCCACAATTCCTAGGTGGAGGAGCCAGAATTTGAACCCCAGCAGGCTGGCTCTGTGGACTGTAACTTTCAAAGGGATCAGCACAGTCTTGTCTACTGGCAGCGGAATCCACGAAGATTCTTGGAAGCACTTCCGATATGCTACTGAAAGGATCAGTCATCAGCTCAAGCAACAGCCGCACATCTCCCTTGCTCCTATGTTCTGTTCACCCCAGCCTAGCAACAGTCCCTCTCCCCCAAACCCTGATGATCTCAACTACCCACTGTCTCTCTCCGCCTGCCCCCAGGTGGGTGAACACTGCTGCAGGAAAATCAATGGCAAGGTAGACTAGTACCTTCATATGTAATCACTAATCTTGACTGGGGTCTCACTCACCATCGCCCGGAACAACAGTGTCAAGTCTCCATTCTCCTGGGGGACGGGGGGGTTGCATTTGCACTGAACGAAAACCCATCTTCCCTTCTCTCCCACTGGGTGCAACAGGGATGTCCCTCCTCTTTCCAAAGCCAATCTGTCCACGTGACCTGAAGTCCACCTACCTGCACATTTTCAGAAAGCTGACATTACAGATATCCGTTTTTCTCCTGCGTAGTTATCATTCCCCATTTACAGAATCCCTTCTATGAGCATTTATTGCCCAATTCATGCCTACATTTAAGAAATCCTTCCCTCATCCCACTCTCCCCTCCAGCTACTGTCGCTTCTCACCCCTCCCTTTCCCAGACAAAGGGCTCCAGCCACCTCCTCCTCCACTACTCCTCGGCCTTTTCATCATCTCCCTTTAAAAAGAAGGGAGATGACTTCCTCGTCCTGATTTGTTTCTCAACAGCACAGCTGATCTCTTTCCTTTCTTCCCTTGGCTTCTAGGATATCACCTTCTTCCTTTTTTCATTTCATGCCTAATTTTTCTCAGCCTCCTTTATCAGCTCACCCTCCTTTACCTGACATTTAAATGCTGTCGTTTTTCAAGGCTGGTCTTAAATAGTACCTGCTTCCCAGAGTTGTTGAAGGATTAAATGAATTAACGAAACATGTAAGTCTTAGAATGGTACCTGGCACATAGTAAACGCCAGGCTCGTGTCTGGTATGAACTTTAGTTGATCGAATCCACTCCTAGGGCTTCAACTGCCATTTTTAGGCTGACGGTTTCCAACTGCAGTCCTCCTGTCTGACCTCCTCTCTAGGTAGATTACTCGACTGCTGACTCATCATCTTTACTTGGATGTCTCCCAATACTTCAAACGCAGCATGATGAAAATGAAACTTACACCCTGCCCAAACGTGGTTTGGAGGGGATCACAGGCTACTCTGAGACCCTGATGAAAAACAGTACCTTAGAAAACTTCACAAAGCCCATCATTCTGCATGCAACTTAAAGAAATTCATGCACCCCAAATTAAGGCTCCCTGTCTGAGTGGATGTGTCACTTGAGCTGACTCTTGAAAGAAGAGTAGAGTTTCACCTGGCAGACAGGCGTGCCAGGTGGAGAAGGGCCTAGGGGCAAAGAGGGCAGCTTGACACAGGTGAGGAATTGGAAAAAACCCAGCTGATGTGGTTATATGTGCAGGGACGAGCCTGCCAAGTGACAAGGCCAGAGAGAGAGAGGGGTGGGGACCCCATGAACACTGGGGCTTGTAGGCCATGCTAAACCCTTCGTGCTTTATAGATGACAGAGCCACTAAAAGTTTGCAAGGCAGAGAGACACGATCCGATTTGCGTTTTTAAAAATAATGATAACACACACGTACTGAGCAAGCTTTCTTCATGCTTTCTACACAATCTCGACAGGTAGCTGTATGGAAGCTGGAGAGGGTAAGAGGCGGCAAAGCTCTGGAAAAGCAGGGAAACTGTGAACGGTTTTTTAATACGTAATCTCAGCTTTAAGGGATATATGAATATGCAGCAAATACAAGACTGAGAAGCATTCACTGAAACTATCTCATTTAAATGCATGCCACTTGACCTTTAGCTTAAGAATGCTACTGAGGCGATAAGAATCCTTCAAACAATTCTGTCCTGTTAACTTACACACTTATGACAGAGACAGAGAGGTGTCAGCATGCCCAGCACGCCCCTCCCAGGAGCCCTGACAGCTGTCATGCTGTTTGTTGGGATCCTGGGGTGATGACACTCCTGGGTCAGGGCTTTCTCTCCATTTCTCCCAGAGAGCCCTGCCATAAAAGATCTGTTTCAGGTGAGCTCTGCACATTGAAAACCAATGGACCAGCCGGTGCTTTATTTAACCCAGCTGAAAACGACCCGATTACTTTTGTTTTGTTTCTTCTACTCATGTTCAGCTAACTGGGGCGGGGGTAGGTGGGGGAAGCCAAGGATCTTCAGTTAAAGTTGATAAATGCCTCACATACAAAGCGTGGGAGAAAGCACAGGAGTTCAGTATTTGGAATCAGGTTACAACACTGCAGTGTAACAGGGTTCTGTAGCGAACCATCAATGATCACAAGTGCGGATAACAGGGAAAGCCCATTCCAGGGTAAATGTTTGGGGGCAGTAAACTCCTGGATTTCGGCTCCAGTGGATAGAGGGCAGTGGGCAGGCGGGGTGGGGGGTGCTGCCTAGGGAGCCTTTCTCTGGATTAGGTGTGACCCTAGGTCCATTCTGGGCCTGGACTCTCTTCCTGTCCTCACAGGGTTGCCAAATCCTTAGATCTATGTCTAAATCTCCCCAGCCTTCTTGGAATGAGGCTTTCTGTGTTCTGGGCAGCTCCAGCCCTCCCCCTGTGTTACTGCAGATAGGCAAAGACACCCTTTCCTTCTGGGTCGGTACCCGCATCCTGGATGTAGCGCTGACTCTGCACCGGGAAGTCCTCTAGAGACAGGGGCTGGGCGGAAGCCTTTACAATGACGTTCGTCTCCTAAAAGACATTCAGTCTTTTGTCCCACTCAGTAAAACAGTGTTGTTCGGAGAGGGTTAATTAGTCTCCAAAGGTTTGGACTAATTGTTTGAGTCCGCCGAAGAGAAGAGGACATTTTTAAAAATAAGCAAGGCTAGATCATAGCACCATCTTCATCGCACCTGTGCCCAAGGCAAGCGGCTCCAGCTGGGACAGGTGCGCTCAGAAGTGAGGAAGTTCGGTGGGGCAGTGGAGGAGCTGGGGAGGGCGTCTTGGCAAGCACAATAAAGCCATAAAATGAAAAACGCCATCCTCTTAGAAGACTTCTGAAAGACTTTTAGGTCTCACGTGTCCTACCCGCTTTACCTTTTCTCCCCACCCCCAGACCCCCATCCTGGACCCCAGGGGGGTCCGGAGCAACAATAAGAAAGTCCTCGCGGAAGGTGGAAACAAGCGTAAGAGCATCCCTTGTCTCTCTAACGGTGATACCGGCGGACACTGCATTTGCCCGGCACTCCGCATCAGCTCAGTGATGACGGAGGGCAAGAGGGTCTGGGGTGGTGTGGGCTGCGTGGGGTTACTCTGAACCTTGAGTCCTTCCACTTTTCTGCCCTCCAGGGTGGGGCCCGCCCTGACCGGGGCAGCCACGGACCCCGCCGCTCTGCCCTCAGGACCGGCCCAGCAGAGAGCGGGCTCGCCACAGCCCCTCCGGTTTCCCCAGGGGATCCGGCAGGAGAAACAGTCCCCGCAGCCGCGTCCCGCCGAAGCGACTCCGGCGCGGGGTCCAGGAAGGTCCCGGGCCGGGAGGAGCCGCCGCGCAACTCGGAGAGTGGCCCCCGCCCACTGCCCGGCCCGCGCCGCTCACCCTCCGGTCTCTGCGCCCGAGTCCACGCAGTCATCCTCCTCGCCGCTACCCGCCTTGGGGTCCATGGCGCGTTCCCCGCCGCGCTCCGCTCGCGGGCGCCGGCGTGACCCGGGACGCGCTCCCTCCGGGCCGCCCAGCGCAGCCCGGACCAGCCCGAGCTGGCTGGGCTCCCTCTGAGCGTCTCACCGCCCGGAATTCGGCAAACAACTCAGGAGCCACCCCGCGCCGCGCCCTCTCCTGGCCGCGCCCAGCCAGGCCCCCTGGGCTGCTCCCGCCCCGCCCCTCGCCGCTCGGCCGTGCAAGCGTGTGTGCGCGCGCAAGAGGGTGAGTGCACGGAGCGCGTGTGCGCGCGGGGGTGTGCACGTGAGCCAGGGTATGTGCGTACGCAAGAGGGCGTGTGCATGCGGTGTGAGCGCGCGCGGGGGGATGTGTGCAGAATATGTGCGCGCGCAAGAAAGTGTGTGCATGTGCGCAAGGGTAGGTGCGCGCGCAAGAGGGTGTGTGCTCCGGCTGTGAGTGTGCGCGAGCTCGCGTGAGCCCGCGTGTTGCGCGCCTATGAGTGGTGTGAATGCATGAGTGGGCGAGGTCTGTGTGGTCGTGCGCACTTGTCTTTGTGGTTCGCTGTGGGTTGGTATGTATTTGTATGTGCACGCTTCTGGGTGTCTGCTGACCGCGTGTTCCCGTCTGTGCTTTGTGACCGCGTGTGATGTGTGAGTGAGCCGTCCCTCTCCCCTGGGCCCACAGTTCCGGAATTCAGAATCCTAGGGATTGCCCGGAGGTTCCTCAGCCCCAGCGTCGCGAGTCCCACCGAGAAACCCCCGGCCGCACGGTGAAAGCAAGGAGGAATCAGTTCTACTTCTGGACCAGTTAGAACATCTAGGTGTTTTCGTACAGTTCCCTCAGAATTGCCAACAGTGAATTCATTATCACCTTTCTTAGCAGAGGTCTGAGTGGCTTCCCACCACCAACGTGCCAGTTTACAATTGGTGTCATGCATTCTTTTGCTAGTTAAAAAAAAAAAAGCCTTTAAAAATAACTTAAAGACCATTGCAGGCACCTGCATTCAGGGGTTGTTGTTGTAAGGGGATAATGGATGTTTGTAAAGTACCCCACTGAGCACCTGAGGTGAGTTAATGATCACTATTGGAGGGCCTCACCTCCTCTTAGTAGGGTGAGGCTGGATGGAACTTGGGGGCAGGGAGAATCAAAACAGTTTGGATTTAATGCTGACAGCCTTGTCCAAACCATTGGAAGGCACTCATTTCTTCTTTCTTCTGTTTTAAAGCAAGTTATTTAACCTCTTTGAGCCTTTATTTACTTATCTGTAAGATGGGACTATTGATATCTACCCTAGAGCCTGTTGTGAATTTAATGAGATCATACATAAAAATATGTAGCATTGGTCCTGATACATGCTAAGCACTAGTACCAGGCAGCTATCATTACTTTTAAAGCATGAGCTAGCTACATTCCCAGTCTCAATTTGCAAAGCAGTGACAAGTGGTATCACTGAACGGGAATCCATTGTCTTTCCTCTCTCCCTCTCCCCTCCCTTCTGTTCTTCCTTCCTACTTACCTAAATGTCACTCCTTTTGATTCTTATCTTAATTAAATTACATAAAAGAGAAATCCAACTAAACAAAAGAAGAATAGATATGCAATCTCATCATCAAGAAAAAACACAGGTAAATATTGCCAACCCCAAATCTTAACTGAATTGTCCTTACTGAGCATAAAATTCCTTGCACACGAAACAGAAATGGATATATTATACTCAATTTGTGCTCATTAGCTGAAAGAAAGGAGCATGCCAGTTCAAAGGAGACTCCCCCCACCTCCCACCCCATGTACCAATTCCTAAAAGAAAATTCTCAGATGAGGCAAAAGGAATGCTGTGAGAGATTTAAAGCACAATGTCATTAATGACCATCTTAAATTTATCCATGCAGTTGATAACTAAATACCAAACAGGAGGCTGAATTCTGGATATACAAATAAGGGAAAACAGCAACAGATATGATGCCTGCCCTCACTGAGCTTATAATCAGGAGAGGGAGACTTATTAAACAAGTATATATTAAAATATATATAAAACATCAGTGGAGATGAATGCTATGAAGAAAAGAACAGTGTGCCCTGAGAGAGAATGTAATTCAAGTTGGAATGTCAGGGAACGCTCGCTTGGGAAGGCATATTTAGCTCTCTTCTGCCTCAGGGCCTTTGCACTTGCCGTTTCTTCTCCCTGGAATAATTTCTCCCATATTTTCTGCAAGGCTCCTACCACATGTCTTTCAGGAGTCTGTTCAAATGGCCCCTCATCAGAGAGCCCTTCCCAACTAAACCTACATCACAGTATCCCTTACCTTGCTCTGCTCTTTCTTATAACTCTGCCAGCACGTAACATATGATAGGTTTGTTGACTAATTACCTGTTCTTTCTTCCCCAATCCTATCCATGGAATGCCAGCTCCAGGAGAGCAGGGACTCTGTTTTGTTCACTGCTGTATTCCCAGCACCTGAAATAGTCCTTCGAGCAATAAATACGTGTTGAGTGAATGAAAGGGAAGCAGCGCCAGCGTGGAGGGGGTTAGTGAGGAGAGCTTTCCCAGTGTGGAGACCAGCAAGTGTGTGGCAGGACAGGGCCCTGAGCATTTCATTAGAGACGGAGGGAAGGAAAGCTGGGGGACCAGAAGGACACAAAATGGCAAAGATGATAGTGAGGCAGTTCTATACACATGTAACATCTCCCCAAAATCAATAGGTCATTATAGCCTATTTGAAAAGTAGAAGGACAGGGCTTCCCTGGTGGCGCAGTGGTTGAGGGTCCGCCTGCCGATGCAGGGAACATGGGTTCGTGCCCCGGTCCGGGAAGATCCCACATGCCGCGGAGCGGCTGGGCCCGTGAGCCATGGCCGCTGAGCCTGCGCGTCCGGAGCCTGTGCTCCGCAACGGGAGAGGCCGCAACAGTGAGAGGCCCGCGTACCGCAAAAAAAAAAAAAAAAGAAAAGTAGAAGGACAGATACAGTGTCCATGAGACCAGGTTAAAGGGAGTGATAAAAGTGGCCAAATAGGTAAGTCCAATGAACATTCTGCTACCTTGTTATCCTTACAGCCACGAGGGAACCTACCTTTGTCTATTCTGTGTAGGGAAAATTCATATTTGTCACCTCATTTAATCCTGCACAAAGGTCTGTGAAATAGGTTTATTTTTCCACTTTACAGTCGAGGAAGCTAAACCCCAGTGAGTTCAAGGGCCTTGCCCTAGGCCACCCAGTGAGTGAGTCGGGGAGCCGGGTGACCCATTTAATGTGGATGGAGTCCTTGTCATCTGCCAGGAGGTCTATAGGTGGGCCAGGTACACCCTCAGGAAGGCAACACTAAGAAAAAGAGCAGAGAAGAAACAGTGAAATTAGCATGGCCCTTAGAAAATGAGATGCTGCTTAAATTATTTCAGTCCTTCTCAAATACCCAGAGAAAGGTCAGACCAGACAAAAACCTGGACCGCATCTCAAATGATACATTGATTCAGGCCCCCTCAACTGCAGGGGACACAAGTGTTATTTATTATTGGCACAGCCTCAGATGGTGACTCAGTGATGCATTTACTATCGGGAAGAGAAAAATTTTGAACAGTCTTCACTGTTCCTCTGAGCACCCGTATCCAGCTGTGCATGGACTCCCGCGTAAGTTTTTGGGTCCCTGGAGCCTCACTTTGTAATTTTTTTTTGGTAAAAGAGCTGTCAGCGGGTAATCAGAGCAAGGACCTTGTAGCGATCGCAATAGGGTATTTTGCCCATAACCTTTACATGGTTCCTGGGCTCTACTTCCAGCTATTTAACTTTGATCACTTTAACTGTCGCGGGGATGCAACGCCCTCCCCCTCCCCGCTGTAAGATGCGTTGATCACTTTAACTGTCGGGGAGATGCAAGGCCCTCCTCCTTAAAGACGTTCCCATCAACATGAGAATGGGAGGAACACTGAGGTAGGGTGTAATAGGCCAGGAAAAATGAAAGCTGATTTCTGACCAGAGTCTGACAGGTCACTAGAGAAACAGGGTAGATCATGAGCTGTTTTAGAAGCTCTCACTACAAGTCAGGCATTGTGGTAGGGGCCTTATGCGCACAATCTCTTTAATCCTCACACAAACCTGTGGGGCTTCCATTGTCCTTAAAATGGGGTTCTTGGCATAAATCGCAGAGGAAATGTGAAGCCCTCTAGAAACCGCGAAGCATGTGATTACAAGATGTCACTGATTTTTTTATCACTTTTTCTCAGACAGATCTGAACACACTCTCGTGTTGTATTTCACCTAGAATACTGTTTCAGCCTCTGTGGATGTTGTAGCATGGGGTGGTGTATTAGAAAACAAGACCATCCGTCTATTTATTTGTTAAGCACTCATTGTGTGCCAGGCATTGGCTGGGTGTCCGGGACACATTGGAACAAGTCAGAGGCAGTGGCTGGCCTCATGGAACTTTTGAGGTAAGGAGAGGGCAATTTATCTTGTTCCAGACCCCACGGGCAGGGCCGGCCCTCCCACCAAGCTGAGCTTCCTTAGAGGAAGCCCTACCAGGAACCTGACCCCATTATTGGAGGAAAAACTCAAAATAATCTGATGGTAAAGAGCTTTGATTTTGCCAGTGAAAGAGATAGATTAGTAATCAAGAAGGCCAAAGGAATTGGGACAACGCCAAAGGTTTTAAACAATAGAAGGTAAGTAGCTTTAAGATAAGAAAATTAAAGGCTAGAGATTGAACACAGATAAAAATAAAAATCTCCTGGGCATGGGATTTGCTTGGGTTTGAGTTTCAAATTAGAGGGAAGTTAGGCCTCTTCACTGCATAAGTCTAAATCTTCTGGCTCAGTTGTTGTAAGACCAGCCTGATCTAATACACTAATTTAGGGTATCCAGTAGAGTTTGAGAAGTTTTGTTCATTCAGTTTTATTTAATTCTTTATTTTAAGAAATACATTTCTGGGACTTCCCTGGTGGTCCAGTGTTTAAGACTCCAGGCCTTTGCTGCAGGGGTGCAGGTTTGATCCCTGGTTGGGGAAGTAACCCAGCAATAAAATATTCAGGTTAAAGAGAAACATGAAAAAAAAATCTTTCTTCCAAGTCTCCAGAAGACTTTGTCTGATGTGAAAAATAAATATTATGATAATGACAAGAAAAATTATAAACTATTGACAAGTCTACTTAGACAAAGAAAGCCACTAGCCTTACAGGCAAGCATAAGGGGACCAGATGGCAAAGGGATACATGAAACGATAAACTGTTGAGTTGGAAAATAATCTTATTAAAATATAAATGACTCCGCTTGGATAGGGGAGAGCAAAGATAGTGGTCCTGCCTTGGAGCCCCCGCAAGAACTCTCAGCCTGCGGTTTACCGGGTAGATCTGGAGTCCAAGGCCAGACATCCCACACCGTGCCCACGGTTACCCCTCCAACTGTCAGGTGGTGGGCGAAAAATGAGATGGGAACGTGAAAGACCTCTGGAAAAGTGCTGTGGAAATGTACAAATACAGGGAAACCCTAGACTCAGGACGCTGCCTTCCAGGCCCCTGAGAGGATGGTCATGCCTTCTGGGAATTGTGGCCGGGTCAGCTATTTATCTTATTAACGATGTAGATTTGGGATGTTGGCTGTCTTTCCTCTTCCTCTTCTCACACTTTGCTTCAGTGACCCAGTCTTCCACCACTCTGCCTGTCTTCGTTTCTTAGGGCTGCCATAACAAAATACCACACACTGGGTAGCTTCCACAACAGGAAGTTAATTTCTCACCGTTTTGAAGGCTGGAAATCCAGGCTCCAGGTGTTGGCAGATGTGGTTTCTCCTAAGGTCTCTCTCCTTGGCTTGTAAACGACCGCCTTCTCTCTGTGTCCTCACGTGGTCATTCCTCAGTGTGCACATCCCTGGTGTCTTTGTGTGTGTCCAAATCTCCTCTTTTTATAAAGACACCAGTCAGATTGGATTAGGGCCCACCCTAATGGCCTCATTTTAATTTATTACCCTAGAGACCTTAACTCCAAATCCGGTCACATTCTGGGGTACTGAGGATTAGGCCTCCAATATATGACTTTGCAGGTACAAAATTTAGCCCGTAACACTGCCTTTGAAGACGTCTCACGTAGGAGGCAGGACAGTATGCGTAGTGGGTAGGTCTGAGTTTTCGCGCTGACCAGACTGCTCGAGTTCAGACTCTCCCGCTATCACCTACTAGGTTTGTGATCTGAGGCAAGTTTTGTAACTTCTCTGAGAGTCAGTTTCCTTGTTTGTATCACAGGCACACTAAGGGCTTGTGAGGACTGAGAAGTTATTACATGGAGGTAGCGCCCGGCACGTGGGAAGTGTTGGGTGTTCATCATCATTTTGTTCTGCTGTCAGCTTCCGAGTCTCTCTCTCCATGAGCTCTCTCACGATCTGTATCTGTCCAAATGCACCTGCCCGCCTCCACACCAATGCCATGCCCTCACTCTCTCCTCAAAAGATACTGACTCGGGGGCTTCCCTGGTGGCGCAGTGGTTGAGAGTCCGCCTGCCGATGCAGGGGAGGCGGGTTTGTGCCCCGGTCCGGGAAGATCCCACATGCCACGGAGCGGCTGGGCCCCTGAGCCATGGCCACTGAGCCTGCACATCCGGAGCCTGTGCTCCGCAACGGGAGAGGCCACAACAGTGAGAGGCCCGTGTACCGCAAAAAAAAAAAAAAAAAAAAATTGTTACTGACTTGGGTATCGTGATGGATCTGGTTCAAATAAGATAAAACCCTGCCCTTGAACCCCCTGCCTACTGGGGGATCCAGGCAAGTGAACTGCAAACCTCAATACGATGTAATTAATGTCATGACAGATGTGTGTGCAGTTCATTTTCAAAACGCTGTTAGAGCCATGGAAGGGATGGAAGGGAGGAAACAATACATCCTGAGCAGGGTTGGGCCGGGTGGGCGAGAACGAGGAGGAAGTGTTGGGAAAGTTTCACAGAATAGAAAACGTAAGTTGAGACTTAAGGAGTGAATAGAATTCATCAAACAGAAAGGGGAAGGGCACAAACCTTTCTTCTTTGAGGTCTAGGCTGTTCTGCCTTCCCTTCCACATCCTTCCCACCCCTTCTGGTCCCCTTGCTCCTGGTGGGTTGATAGAACAGACTTCCTTGTTCCTTCCCTGGTCCAGTGAGGACTTTGACATTTGTCTCACAATCATCCTTTCCACCCCAATAATGCCTTCATTTTACAACTGCTCCAGCTGCAATTTAAAACTCCAAGATACAAATTTATGTTCCCGGCCTTCCTACCCCTGTTTCTGGCTCCCCACCTGTTCCCTAACCTCATAAAGACTTCTATTTACGCATCTCGGAGTTGAACCACCCTAAAGGTCTCTGGATAGGTCTGCAGATTTAAGAACTTTCACGGCCACCATCGACTCACAGAATATGGGCGAACACCTCAACCCAGCGCTGACCCTCCACCGGGCTCTCTTTCCAATCTCATTTCTCTCTCTATCCTCTTTCCACCCCCTGTGAGGGATCCTGGCCTCCTGGTCCATCAACTGTATCCCGGATAGTGCTAGACACTGGGGACATAAATAAAAAGGCACAGTTCTTGCCCTTAAGCAGCTTATTCAAGAGTTAAGAAGCAACCTGACAGTTTGAAAACAATGTGATCACCTTTTTCAAATCCAAAGCCAGGATGAAAGCTTCCTCCTTACCTCCATAAACCGCGGACCTTTTATGTGACCCTGTGGGTGTACTCACCTTGTTTGCTAGCTTTTTTGCCAGAACTATGTCTGGGGGTCCAGAGCCCTTTGTCGTGCTGTGGGTTTACAAACAACGTGGCCACTGAATGAGAAGGTAGCCCTGCTGTGGGACTGGCAGGGGCTTGAACAAAGCCTCAGGCTCAGATGACCACTCCGCTGGGTTGACTGGTAGGCAGTGCTCTGACTAGACTAGCCGCCTCAGGGTGGCAATGTGAAGAGGTACTGCCAGTACCTTTGGGACCATGATGCTGGCAACAGATGCTTGCTCAGGCAATTGCCTGGGTTGTCAACACCCACAATGACTATCCTCAAAATAAAATCTCTCCACCTAAAGGCTCCTATCCCATCCGTCCTTCTCAGAAACGTTGCCCTGCCGCTTGCTGTTTCTCTCTGCTGTATCTTCAACCTCTCCCGAGATCTCTCCCATCAACACTTAAATAGTCCTGTCTCTCATGCTGAACAATGAAAAGACCTTTTAAGCTCCACATCCTCTTTCGTCAGCTGCCACTCCTTCGCACAGCCCATTTCCTGAAGCGTTGTCCATATCTGTCATCTCCGTTTCCTTCCATTCCACATAGGCTTCAGATTCCTTAGACACTAATGCCTCCCTTCTTCTTGGGACAGTCTCTTTTCTGGGTTCCCATGGTATAACGCTTCCTGGTTTGCTTCCCATCCCTCTGGTCACATCTACTTTGGCTCTCATGCAGCCTCTTCCACAGGTTTCATGGACTGGAGTCCTCAAAGTCTGTTCCTAGGCTCTCTTCTCCTCTTACTTTGCACTCTCTCCCTTGACCCATGATTTCAACTGATGCACATACGCTCCCAATACGAATCTCTAACTGCAACATCTCCTCTGTACCTCAGACTTGTCGATCTTACTGTCTCCTTGACGTCTCTTCTTGGATGTCCCAAAGGCACTTCCAATTAAAGTCATAGAAAACTGAACTCGTGGTGGCCATGCCCATCCTCTCTACCTGTTCACCCTGCCACGATGCTCTTCTCTGTTTCTCATCTCAGTAAGTGGTATCAACCATCCATCCTAGTATGCAAGCCAGAGGTTTCATCCTTGAAAACTCTCCTTTCCCTTAACCGTTTATCGGTTCATCACCAAGTCCTGCTGTTTCTGCTTGCTAGATGTGCCCTGAAATTTTCTCTTGTCTTCAACTCCACTGCCATCACCCTAGTCCATTCCTCCCTTCTCTCTAAGCTAGCTTGCTACACTAATCTTTCAAATGGATCCCTGCGTCCATTCCTGCCCCTCTCATTTAGTCACTGTACTGTAGCCAGAGTGCTCCTCCTGAAAGACAAATCTGGCTGTGGCATCCCCTGTACAGCCTGAAGGATTACAAGAGCTTCCTGTTGCTCTTAGGACAGAGAGCAGAACTGTACCAAACCTCCACCCATGTGTCACCACTGTCCCCCACACCAACCCCACTGCCATTCTCTCTGCATTCTCTGTTCTCGACTACACTGGCCTTTTTTAGTTCTTCAAATGACCAACTGCACTTCCTCTCCAGGCACAGAGCCTTTGCTGTGCCAGTTTCCCCATCTGGGATACTTTTCACTTGGTCATCAGGTTGCCTCTCAGTCATTATTTCCTCCCTCATTAGATGGATCCCCCTATTTATGCTTTCAGAGGACCTTAACATAGTGGTCATTTTGTATTTGTTTGTGTGGTACTTTGGTCATTCTCTCTTTCCACCTGTAAATGATAAGTTTCACGAAGCCCAGACGTTTCCACTCACCACTGTACCTTCACTGTCTATCACAGTGATTGGCAGAGGATGTCATTACAACAGATGTCTCTATGCCTAGCACTTAACAGTGAGCCTAGTACACAGTAGGCATTCTACCAATGTTGCTGAAAGGGTGACTGAGCACATGGGCTGTGGATGTTCTGATGCCTTTTCTAATTCCTTGGAGGACACTAAAAATTTTTTCAAAGATATGTAACAGAGCAGACACAGTTCAAATAATTAAGCCTCATCCCACTGGGAGATTTATTTACTGGAAGAAGCATGAAAAAAGGGTACACTGAGTGACAGTGGTTAATTCCCACAACTCCTCAAGAGTTGACCCAAGTGACCTCTGGACTCTTCCTGGCATGAGTAATCTAATGTGGAAAACATTATATTGTGAACTGGCTGTGTTTTGGTGCTTTCACTTTTCCATAATATTTTCCAGAATTCAAAATATTATATCTGAATCGTCGGTAAGTGAATTAGATCATTTTCTTCCCAGTCTGTCTTTGACTAGCAATCTCCTACTGTGAAGGGTGTTGACGCCATGTCACCCAGGATTCTCACAGGGTAGAGGCTGCTAAGCACTGAGAATTGTTTGCCAGAGGTTGTAGAATCATTTCTTATGGAGGGGAAAGGAGCTGTCTTTTAAACATGGGGATTCCTTAGTTCCTCAGGGTTACGTTAAACGTTCTTCTGCTGATGGTGAGTGAAATGATTCCATGAGTTCCCCAGTCTCCCTCTGAATTATGATTCCGTGATCCTGTTAATGTTTGACAGAAGGGCAAGTCTTAATGTGCAATTGCATATAACCCCTGAGTTTCCTCCTGGGGATGAAACTGAATAGAAAATGGAATACATCATAGTGATGGGAATCTGGCTGTATGCTTTGGAATAGTAACTAGCTTCGTCTCCTAGGAAACAAGCAAAGCCTGATGTGAGGATCTTGGAGGGCTCATGCTACTGACTCAAAATTTATCTGGGTTTGGCTTCATGGTGGGAGGGACCACATGTGATATTTTATCTGTGAGTCTGGGAACACTGACAAATGGTGTCCTAAGTGATTTAAGAAACCAACAGTGCATAACCAAAAAGATCAAGGTGCAACCACTAGCTTTATGTTAGGAAGGTGGGAATGAGGGTCAGTGAGCTGTGGAAAGTTTTAGGCTGTTTTGCACATAATGCTAAATATCAGGATGATTCATGGGAAAAAAAAAAGACAGCCAAACACCTGCCCATTTGGTTTCTATGTTGCCAAACACTGAGACATTTGGAAACATGCAACTGACTGACATTGAAATGACAAACTTTCTGGATGAAAAATTGTGTGGGTTTTTTTTCAATTATTTTGGTGCTGCATAAATCATTTTTGAAAAGTTTATTATATGTAATTAGGATTTACATTGGCTTTCAAGCCATAAACTATGGCTATCCAGAGAGCTGTTTTTTGTTTTGGGGGGGCTTTGTAATAAACATTTTCCAATTCTATTATGGAATTTTTCCCAAGGGAAAGGTTATAGACACCTCAACTTGATCTTTCAGCAGCAGCCCATCCAGGTGGCCATGCCCTCCTCCCTAGAGCATCCCCCTCTCTTGACATCACCCCTGTCGGTTCTCCTCCCACAGCTCCGGACCCTGTGGCTCAGAGGCCTTTACCAGATCCTACAGATCAGTCTGACTTCTTGTACTGGAGTTACTCTGTTCTAGTTCTTCTCTCTCTGTCTAGCTCTATCTCTATCTCTCTTTACATTCTCTAATCATTTCCTTGATGATTCCATGCATACCCATGAATACAAGTACTATCAATAGGCTGACAACGTCTAAATTTGTATCTCTGACCCATTTCTCCCAGCTGAGCTCAAAGAGTAAGTCCAATTCCCTACATGGAATTTTCACTTGGATGTCTCAGAGATGTGTCAAATGCAATATGTCCAAAAGAGAAATTATGATCTTCCTCCCCAAACCTGCTGCCTTTTCATAGTGAATGATCCCACCATCCACCACAACCCAGGGTCATCTTTGATGTCTTCCTCTGTCCCACCTTTCACATCCAGTCATCACAAATACACCTCATACATATCTCGTAAGTGTTCCTTCCCCCCCTCTTCAATGTCATCCCTCAGTCCAGGCCAACATCATTGCTGACCTAGATGACTGTGATATCCTCCCAACTGACCCCCTGTATCCACTCCTGTCCTCTAACAATCTATTCTCTACACCAGGTAGGGAATGCAAACCAGAAATGCAAACCGGATCGTGTAACTACTCTGCTTAAATCTCTCCTAGGATCCCCTACCACCTGTGGGAGCAGCAGGAAGAATGGGCTTGCTGAATTATGTCTTAGAAGTGTTGAGCTTGAAATGCCTGTGGGGGGCTTCCCTGGTGGCGCAGTGGTTAAGAATCCGCCTGCCAATGCAGGGGACACGGGTTCAAGCCCTGGTCCGGGAAGATCTCACATGCCGCGGAGCAACGAAGCCTGTGCGCCACAACTACTGAGCCTGCGCTCTAGAGTTGGTGAGCCACAACTACTGAGCCCACGTGCCACAACTACTGAAGCTCACGTGCCCTAGAGCCTGTGCTCTGCAACAAGAGAAGCCACCGCAACGAGAAGCCCGTGCACCGCCATGAAGAGTAGCCACCACTCGCTGCAACTAGAGAAAGCCCGCAAGCAGCAGCGAAGACCCAACGCAGCCAAAAATAAATAAATAAATAAATAAATAAATAAATAAATAAATAAATAAAAAAGACATGCCTGTGGGACACTCAGTTAGGGTCTGCTGGGCAGATGCAGAGGGAAGGCACAGTAGGAGATGTAACTATGGTAGTTGCTGCTGTAACTAAGAACCAAATGGAGACGTTATAAAGGTAAACTAGAAGGTCCAGTCAGAGCTCACAAAATGGCAACCACACTTGGGTGTGACCATAGCATTCTAGAGGATGTAGAGGGTGGGGAACTCTGACTTGCTAGGACCCCCAGAACTAACCAGTGTTTTAGTGACTGTTTTGTATACACCTGACTCACAAGAGATTGATGTACGATCACCATGTCAATTCATTCATTTACAGTGAGAAATAGAAATACTAAAAATTCTCCCAAAGACTTAAGTTCACCACTCAATACATTCTCTGCCTGTAAGGCAAATTATGACCAGCAGGCTGCTTCGCGAGCGTAAAATCCAAGGTAAGGAAGTGAGATGAATGATTCTTACTGAATTGTTGGTCCAGAATATTCATATTCACATTTCCAGATATTGTTGAGCCTGTGTCTTAAAGTTGTTGCTGCATAGCTAAACTTGAGGTTGAGATAAAAACAGTGGAGTTTTTTTTTAATTTTATTGAAGTATAGTTGATTTACAATGTTGTGTTAATTTCTGCTCTACAACAAAGTGACTCAGTTATACACATATACATTCTTTTTCATAGTCTTTTCCATTATGGTTTATCACAGGATATTGAATATAGTTCCCTGAGCTATACAGTAGGACCTCGTTGTTTATCCACCCTATATATACTAGTTTGCATCTGCTAATCCCAAACTCCCAATCCTCCACTGCCCCCATCCCCTGCCCTTAGCAACCATAAGTCTCTTCTCTATGTCTGTGAGTCTGTTTCTGTAGCTGTTTTTATTTATATATGAGAATTATTTTCTACAAATGTTTTTGCTCCCTTGTAAAAAAAAAAAAACAAAAATGGCAAACAAATAACCAGAGGAAAACACAAGGCTATGGAAATGTTCAGGATTTAGGTAGAAATATTTAGCTCAAAAATATATCATAATTCAAAAGGTAACTTTGGACTCTCCATAGGAACCAGCCGGAAGAATGTTCTATAATTTATTAAACTGTTTGCTCTGAGGAGGATAAAGCAGTCATTTGATTCCTCCCTTCTGCTTGGGTCTTAGAAAAAAATAACCAGAGAGAGATAAGTGCCACGCTTCTGATGCAGTTGCCTTGGGGGAAAAGGACCCCCGCCAAGCAAGCTTGGCTCTACTGAGCAGAAACTGGGAGAGGCAATGAATTTCCTCAGAACTGAGGTTCGTAGTCGTCTTGCTGCTTCCCGCTCATTAGGGTGATATCGAGAATTTAACTCTGAGCCAGGTGCTGTCTTGGCTCATTGAGTGCTTAAAACCCTGTGACTTAGATTCTCTATTTATCCCCAATTTGCAGATAAGAAAACTGAGGTACAGTAAGGCAGGGAACTTGCTGAAGGCATACAACCAGTAAGTGGCTAAGCGGGGATCTGAACCCAGCTGGTTTGATTCCTGAGTTCACGGTCTCAAGATCCCAACCTCTTCCTTTTGCTCTCCCTGGAAGTGAGAGTCCCGAGCTGATGACCCATGGTCCCGGAACAGGTGATAGCTTCATGTCTGTGGTAAGTCACAATCAGCTTGAGGACACTGCCTGCACCCATGGAGGGGTTCCACCTGAGGACCAGGGTAGGAGTGGGGCTGAGATGGGGGCTGGGACATTGCTGCCTTTTCTACTGATATTTTTTCTTTCTTACCCACACACCAAAAGATAGGATTCTTTTCTTAAGCGCCCTGGCTATGGACCCCTTACTTCAGGTAAACCCTGGGTGGGGCTTGGGGATGGTGATGGGGAAACAGAGCGTGAAGCATGGAGGCGAGCTCTCAGGTCAGAACACACGGGTTCCCTCCCCTCTGGTCTGTGCAGTGGACACAGGGCTGCACTGTCTGGCTGCTCTTTCTTTGGGTCGCCTGCTGACCACAACCTTCTATTCAAGCCTTTCTTCAGGAAGAGCAAAATACGATTGTTCAGATTTCAGCTTTCTTAGCTAAAAATCTCACTCCAATTGTGCCCCTTGGAGAGGAAGGCCCAGCGTGACTGGGCTTGGACAGACGCAAATAGCATAGTTTTGTGTTTCTACACAATCTCTTAGTTTTCTTCTACATATGATAAACGTTATCCACTGCGTCATTGGTTTTTCTGTTTAATACTCAGAAGGTGCCATTACTTATACATTACAATGATGATGGGGATGGGGATGGGAGTGGAAATTGCCTCCTTCTTCCTGTGGGTTAACGTAGGAAGAATGTTATGAGCATTTAAGTGACAAGCCAGTGTAGGGGGAGAGAGAAAAGAGTCAAAGCAGCCCTCGGAACATTACTGATTAAGGGAGGGCCCCAGGCAGGAGGAGACTAGGAAAGAACCTAGATTAGTGGGAGACTATGTTATGGAAGTCAGAGGTGAGAGTTTTGGGAATGGGCTTAGTCATCAAGAGTGTCAGTCAAGTCGACATATCATGTGGAGGTCAAGTCGGATGAGATCCATGAAGAAAGTGCTGAGAATCAGAAAGCCCTACAGAAAGTGAAACAAGGTGTCATTACAGTGGTGGAGACTCTGAGAATCAGGTAACAGGAAGGTTTGTCGATTCCAGTTCAGGGGGTTGCAGACCCAAATCAGACTGGAGAATTAGTCAATGTGAACCTGAACCCAGATGTGTGAACTAAGAGATGACTCCATTAGACAGGTGTGGGCTGGGTGTCCTTACTGCGATGATGTCCAGAAAAGGGGGCTCAAATCTTATGGCTCAGGGTTATTTACAAAATTGCCCTGCATATCTATGACTCGTTAAAAAGCAACTTCGATTGTCAGAGGGATCACCCACGCTTTCTTGGAAGGGTCACCTCAATTCTCTTGGGTAGTAACCTCAGCTCCAGGTCCCTTCGAACAGTCACCTCCATTTGCTTGAAATAATAAAATTGTTTACTTGGTTAGCATCTTTAACCCTGGGAATTAAAGAAATGATGGCATAAATCAAATCTATTGTGTTCATGTTCCTGTGTTAAGTTAAGGAATGTTCTATGTATATTTAAAGTGTAAAGTTTAAAAGAATTCAGCATATTATTTGATTGACACACTACCTCAGGGCCTTTGCACTTGCTACTCTTCTGCCTAGAAATCTCTTATTCCCAATTGCCTCATCCCTTGCTTTGCTAAATCCTTTAAGTCTTTACTCAAATATTGACTGATCAATAAAACTTGCCCTAACCACCTTTTTAAAAAGTTGCACTTCACCCCTCTCCTTCTCTGCTGAATTTTTTTGCCACCATCGTACATACTATATATTTTAATTGTTTATTTGCCTCCACTGTGCACCAGGTACTGCTCTAGTGCTGAAGATAAAGTGACAAACAAAACAGATATGTTTTTAGAGCTGCTTGGGGTCGGAGTGAATTTACAAGGGCGTGGTTGACTAGCAAACAATAACTGGAAGATCTTCTCAGGAACAATAAAGCTGAGGAGGAATAAAATTGTCTAAAAGGATTTCAATCATCGTAACACAAATTAAGTGCTTTTATTAAGTTGTATTAAGTTGTGTTAGTGATGTGACTTCATACACATGACACTTATGTAATGTTATAAACGTATCTTACCTCAATTTTTAAATTAAAAAATTTTAAAAATGATGTAATCGAATAAATGATTCTATCAGGAAAAAAGGTATGCATATGGTTAAAAATTTAACATATAACAAAACCATTTACAATGAAAAATGAGGCTCTTTTCCACTCCAAATTTCTTGTCCTTTCAACCTAACCCCCTCCAACAGTTTTTCCTGCTTCCTTTCAGACATTTTCCATGCAAATACTCACATATATGAATATATTATTTTTGACCAGTTTGCAACATTACAGACTGCATTGCCTTGATTTTTTTTTTTTTTTTTTTGGCCACACTGCGTGGCTTGTGGGATCTTAGTTCTCCAGCCAGGGAATGAACCTGGGCCCTTGGCAGTGAAAGCGGGAGTCCTAATCACTGGACCACCAGGGACTTCCAGCCTTGATTTTTCACTTAAAGTATTTTAAAGATGTTCCTATGTGAATATATACAGGCCTGCCTCCTTTTAAAAATGGCTTTTTTAAATATTTCACTGCACGGGTGGCCACAATTTAGTAACTTACTGATTAACCCAAACAATACCTGGGTGAACATCCTTATAATATCTATCTGTTAATTTGTCTGTGTGCAGATATATCTGTAGGGTAAGTTGTTAGAAGCAGAATGCTGACATGAAGATATGAGGCTGTATGACCCAAAAGTTTAAAATCTTTCTTCCTCAAACTCTAGTTTGAATGAATGCAAAACTTGGTTTTACTTCTAGGATTTCCCACTGTGTTTATCCAGCATAGGGCTTGATACTTCATCCCTTGCTGCCCAATTTCCTATCCTAATAATGAAGATACTTAATAGCTATGCAAATACACTGGAGATGTAATTTATTAAAGTGGCATCAGAAAGTACCACTCATGCGCTGGGAGAATTGACAATAATGCAATTCCACAAGTCTTTATTAGAGGCTTAATTCATGGGCCTGCTTCATACTTTTGTGTGTGTCTGGGTCACATGCGTGGTCCTCAGCCACTGCAGAGAAGAGAATGGAGGGTGACTTCCCATCTGAAAATGTGGCAGAGCTGGACCTGCTGGACATGCTTTTACTGGCCAGCAGGAGAGCTTTCTGTGGGCACAAATTAAGTGGAGTCAGGAAAACCCCTCTCTCCTAGGGAATCTTGGGGGCACTCAGCCCCTCCCAGAACATCTGGGCTTGCTCCACCTCTGCAGGGATGGGACGGTCCAACGTGGAAATGCTGGAAGAGGATATTAGAGTAGGGAGCCATCCTGCGGCTCTTGGAACATCACAGGTGGCTTTAAAGGAGCCTTGGAGGAAAAACTGCCAATTTCCTTTTTTTATAATAGGGCAGAAAGATTATTACCAAGAAGTGAAGCCACACATTCCTAGAGGTGGACTGGTAAGCCAGTTCTATGGAGGAGGGGAAAAAGCCCTGATTTATAGTGCTTGCCAGTTTCCACGGTGTAATTATTTCCACCATGGCTGGTTGGGAAAAGATGTACACATTGGGAATGTGTACATCATAAGCCAGTGTGAACCGACCCTAGCTCCCTGTGACATGTTAATTTTATACATAAGTGGGAGAACTGTTCATTTCTCCAGGTAGAATTCTTGTCTGCAAATCTTCACAGTTGTATCAATACCACCACCTGTCCAACTGATATTGAAAGAATCGGAATCATTTTATAACTAACAGCAAATAATATTGGTGTTCTAGTTACTACGGCTACTAACAAAACCCCAAAATGTAATGGCTTCCAAAACCATTTTACATCTGTGACTCTATTTGACTCTATTTCTGTTCTGTAAGTAAGTTATGCTTACCATGGTGGGGAAAGGGCGACGGGGAGGGATAAATTGGGAGATTGGGATTGACATGTACACACCAGTATATATAAAATAGATAACTAATGAGGACCTACTGTATAGCACAGGGAACTCTACTCAATATTCAGTAATAATCTATATGAAAAAAGAATCTGAAAAAGAATGGATATATGTGTATGTATAACTGAATCATTTAGCTGTACAGCAGAAACTAACACAACATTGTAAATCAACTATACTCCAATAAAAATTTTTTTAAAAAATTATTATGCTCACCGATTTTGTGGGCCAGGAATTTGGAGAGGGGCGATCTGGGGATGGCCTATCTCTGTTACATGATAGGGGACTCAACTAGGAAGACTCAAAGGCTGGGTTTACTTGGTAACTGGAGGCCTGGGATCACCTAGAAGGCTTCCTCACTCACATGTCTGTTGGTTGACACTGGTTTTCATCTGTTACTGCAGCTGAGGCTATTGGTCAGAACACCTCCATATGGCCGCTCCATGTGGCTACTTGGGCATTCTTATAGAGCGGTAGCTAGCTTCCAAGAGCAAGCATCCCAGGAGAACCAGGGAAAAGCTGTATTCCCTTTTATGCTGTAGCCTCGTTTCTTATTTGTTTTTTTGTTCAGGGAAACTTGTAAGACACAATGTCATTTCTGCTAAAGTTATAAGCTTACCCAGATTCAAGGGGGAAAGAATACAGAGCCTACCTCTCAATAGGAGGAATGTCTACATCACATCTTAAGAAAAGTATGTGGGTTGGGAAGTATTTTTGTGGCCATCTTTGGAAATGATAACATACCAGAATTGTCTTTTAAGGACACTCTTCAGAGAAGCAGACTAGGAATGACTCCCATCCTGCTCTTTCCCAAACCTCCCTTGAAGCTTTGATCCTTCAGAGAGACATCCAAGAACTCTGTTAAGATCCATTTTCTCTAGGTGTTCTAGACTCCGTGTGTTCTAGACTCTGTCACCAGAGAAGAGTGTGAGGGGCTCTATTAGCTTAAGAAACCAGAAGAATCATATTCATACACCCATTCATTCAACAAAAATTTATCAACACCTGCTCTGTGCCTGGCTCTGTGCTAGGTCCTTGGGAGAACAGACAGATACCATCCTGTACTCTCAGTGCTGGGGTTATAATGGAGGAGACGAACAACAAAGTAACAAATAAATAAAGCAAAATATTGATAGCTTGTAACAAGTGCTAAAAAGACATTAACTAGGATATGTGACTGAGAATGGTTGGCAGGGTGCTTATGTTGATAGAGTGGAGAGGGACAGGCTTTCTGAAGAAGTGAGTTTTAAGATGATAAATGAAGGACTAGGAAAAGACTTGAAGAGTGTCTTAGAAACAGGAGACAGCAGATCTAAAGTTCCCAAGGTAGGGAAGAGTAAAGTGTGTTCTAGGGGGATAGTGTGAAAGTGAGTAAGACATGACAGGGGGGCTGAGTGGAGATAACATTTGTGGAGCCATCAGCACAGAGATGGCATTTCACACTGTGGGGAGGAAAAGGAGATGCAGACAGAGTATAGCTGAGTCAGACAGGAGAAGAGTTAGTACATAGAGGAAGCCCCCATTTGGAAGTCTGGTGGGTGAAACAGGCAGAAAAGGAGATTGGGAAGGATGGCAGGGACAGAAGAGGAAACCTGGAAAGCACAAAAGACAAACCATAGAAGAGCTTTGCTTCCAGAATACAGGAGCAGCTATCTGCTGAATTCAGCTGACGGGTGAAGGAAGATGGGGCCAGACATGAGTCTTCCTACAAATCAATACCAGGAAAAATAAATTGTTTCTCTGAATAAACTGGGTATTTAAAAATATTGATCAGTGAATCAAGGATGATTCACAATATTCTAGAATGAAAAATGACATTAATGTAATCTAGTCAATCCCACCACTTTTATAGAGAAGAAAACAGGCCCAGAGATGTTAGGAAACCTGCAGATGCCCTGGGCTCCTTGGTATCCCGTCCCCTCCCGTCAGCCCCGTCCCTCTGGTCACTGCCCTGTGGGGAAAAGGCAGGTGTTCCTTTCACCACACTGAGCAGCCAGGAGTCTTGGCCATAGATCTGGTCCTCAACCATAGTAGCCAATTTATCCCAATTGCCTGATAACATCTACTATCTTCTCTTAAAATCATTATTATTTTTCTGGCTGTTTTTAATGGGTATGCTTTACTTGGCTTTTAGTTAACAGGTATTTTTAGAAAGCATGATCATGAATAATATTAATTTTTAAAAATGAGTGTGTAGAGGAATGTATAAGTTAGTCCTGTACATTTGGAACCTGGAAAGGATTTTCCTATATAAACCATATTAAACATGATGGTTATTTTCTACCGCCAAAGGCCTTAATTCATCAGGTAGCTGAAATACATTCATATGACTCCCTTGGGTTGGCCCATTTATTATTATTGCCCTAGGGGAACTTGGCACAGTAAACCTTTATTCCTGCCTATTTGGGGTGAGACTTCCAATGGCAGCAGAGATGAGCACAAAGCACCCTTCTATGGGTCCCCTGGCTGTTTCAAAGCTCTCCACCCTCTCCTTTTAGCCCCTGGCCAAGTGAATAACATCTAGGACCAAGGCAAGTAGTAAAAGGATGGTGTTGAGGGGAAATTGAAAGAAACTTCTCTACCTGTATGGAGGTATGACATTCAGAGGTATTATGATAGTCAGAAGTTTTAGCTCTTATAATACCACAGATATTATTATATATTTCTAAATATGATGCGAAAACTAAAGTTCAGAGAGGTTAAGTAACTTACACAAGTTAACACTTCATAAAAAGACTATTAACAATCCATTTGTATAGTGAAATATAATGTACATTCAGAAAAGCGTACAGAGATTTAGCCGCTTGGTGTGTAAGTGTAAGCACTCGTCAAGTCAAAGCTGAAGCATCAACTCCCTTGAAAACGTCCCCTAAGAGTAACCGCTCTCTTGACATTTATGAGAATCACTTCCTTGCTTTGCTTTATAGTTTTTCCACCTAAGCATGATATTTGGTTTTCCCTGCTTTTTGCATTTTTAAAAGATGAACTCATATAGTGTGTATTGTTTTGTGTCCGGCTTCTTTTGCTCAACATTATTATTATTATTTTTTTCCCTCGGTACGCGGGCCTCTCACTGCTGTGGCCTCTCCCATTGCGGAGCGCAGGCTCCGGACGCGCAGGCTCAGCGGCCATGGCTCACGGGCCCAGCCGCTCCGCGGCATGTGGGATCTTCCCAGACTGGGGCACAAACCCATGTCCCCTGCATCAGCAGGCGGACTCTCAACCACTGCACCACCAGAGAAGCCCTGCTCAACATTATTTTTGTACAAGTTTAAATTGCATGAATAGATGACAGTTCATTAAAACCATTGCATATTGAGGATTTGGGGGTTGTCTTCATTTTTCAACCACTTCAAGCAATGCTGCTGTGAACATTCTTTTACATAACTATTGGTCCATATTACTGTTGGATATATAACACTTGGATTTATCTATCTATCTAATCTGTATATATCAGGGTATACACCTTTCTGGATCATGTAGTGTGGGTTTTTTCAAATTTAGTAGATATTCCTAAACTGTTTTTGAAAGTTGCTGTCCAATTTCATTCTCATGAACAATGTTTGAAATATTCCATTGTTTCACATCTTTGTCAATACCTGCTATTATCATTTCTTTATATTTTAGATGTTCTGGTGCTTATGTAGTGATATCTCAGGGTGGTTTAAATTTGCATTTACCTGAGTACTAACGAGATTGAACACCTTTACATATATTTATTTAATACTTGCATTTCCTATGTTGTGACTTGCCTGGTCAAGTCATTTTCTCTTTTTCTATTGGGTTGTGTGCTGATATAAGGGCATTAGAATACTTTAAATCCATTCACACTTCTTCTGACTTATATGCTGTCATGTGTTGTTGTACATCTCAATTCTATATATATTTTTAAAACCATAAGAAATTATAATCACTATTAACGTGCATAATTAATATTTATTTGAAGTTAAGCTCATACTTGCTACTACCTTTATTTTTCATTTTTTCTTGCATCTCAAACCTTCTGTTTGGGATTATTTCCCTTCTTCCTGAAATACATCCTTCAGAATTTCCTTTCGTGTAGGTCTGTTAGTAGAAAACTCAGTCTTTGTTTGTTTGAACATATCTTCGTTGAACTTCCTTCTTTATGGATATTTTAGCTAGACATAGACTTCTAGATTTTTTAAAACTCATCAAACCAGTAATTTCATTACATTCTGACTTCTTCTATTGCTCTTGAAAAGTATTCTTGTCGGTCAGTTCTTCACAGATAATATGCATTTTTTTCTTTAATTGCTTTCAAGACATCCTCCTTGTCTTTGGTTTTCTGAGTTTGCACCATGGTCTCTGTAGGTGTGGCATCCTTTTCATTTTCCTGCTTGGGGTTCATAGAACTCCCTGAGTACGTGATTGTTATCCTTCTGTAGTTCTAGAAAATAGTCACCATCTCATCACGTATTGCCTCTTCCCCACTCTCTCTACTTTTTTTTGGGCTCCGATTTAACGTATGTGAGACTTTCTTACTGTAGACTTTTCCTGTTACTTTCTATGCTAAACTTTTTTTTCCAGGTAACGACTATGTTTTCAGTGAGCATAACCAACCCAGAGTACAGCAGACCAAATCATAAAGACTTTTGGAAGTATAAATTGAAGGAAGGTAATAACTTTACTAGTTTACAAAATTTTGGCAAATTAATACAGTCCTTGTGGATACAATATAATTTTCACGCCAAAAATATCATCGAAGCACCAAATCAAAACACTGTGGTTCTTAGCAGAGCAGGTTATTTTATACAGATTAATATGCCGTTAAAACTATACAATTTCTCCTTTTAAAGTGAGTTCCTTCAAGCAAGCTGTTGAGGGCACCTACAGTAGAGCAACTGTGTGCACGTAAGAGGTGGTTCTGCTTTGTTCTGAGGTTGGTCCCAAGCCAGATAGAATGCCCGTGTGGGAAAAGCTTTAAAATCCTACCTCAAGGAGAGTAACTATGCCAATACCAATTTCAAAGTACATTTTCAAAAATTGTTAAATTGTCACCTGTTACTGGAACCCTCAAAATTAGATGAATATTTTGAACTACACTAATTTTGGATGATCCCTTTTATATAAAAGTCCTGCACCTCTTTGTTCTGGTCAAAACGCAGGTAGCCTTTCTTTAGGCTATTAAAAAAATTCTACCTAAAATGTAGAATGTTGTATTTTTAAAATAACAAAGAAATACACTGCCAGCTTAAAGACACCTGGGAGACCCAATGCTATATACCAATTTTCATTATCATTTCTCTACAAATGCTGCAGCTGCCTTGGGGGCAGTACTTTATTTTTGGGTGGGGGGTACGCGGGCCTCTCACTGCTGTGGCCTCTCCCGTTGCGGAGCACAGGCTCCGGACGCGCAGGCTCAGCGGCCATGGCTCACGGGCCCAGCCGCTCCGCGGCATGTGGGATCTTCCCGGACCGGGGCACGAACTCATGTTCCCTGCATCGGCAGGCTGACCCTCAACCACTGCGCCACCAGGGAAGCCCTAGGCGGGGGGGCAGTACTTTTATTACTCCCATTTTAGAGATGAGGCACAGAGCAGGTAAGTAACGTGTTCAGAGCTACTAAGGAAGCAGTTGAATTCCAGAGCCCTTGCATCTAACCTCTATGCTGTTAAGTCCTAATGGATGGATACCTACCCACAGTAATACTTCAGTTATACTGATTACATATAGTTTTCAGACACTGAGGATCAGTGAAGCAAAACCTAGGTCAGCTTGCGGTACAGAGGGTGCAAACACACCTTGATTTCTAATGGATTCTTTCTCAAACCCTTTCCCTCAGAACTCCTTCATCATTTCATATTCTTGGCTGTTTGGCCTCATCCTTTACCAATACGTTTTCCTGTCTTGATTCCTGAAATTCCGCAGCATACTCGACATTTGTTTCAATGGATACTCTGGCTTTGGGGGGAGTAGGAGCTGGGAGCAGAATGGACTTTCCTTGCGCAAGAGATGGGAGAACTTGAGTGAAGTCTTGAGTAGGAGAGGAGGGGGGATTCGGGGGAGGAGTCTGTGGGTTAGGCAGTAGGTGTGAGAAGGGTAGACCCCTCTTTGGGGAGGTCTGGACTTTGGAGAACAGTAATATTTTACCATATGCAACCTTTTTTGTGTGTTTCCATAACATCTTCACTAGATGTGATGACATGCTTAAACAATTTGATTTCCTGTGGAAACTGCTGAAAGGCTGAGTTGATATTTTGGTTGATTTCAGCCAGAATCAGGGTCAACAGGCATGGATGAGGGAATACAAGTCCGATAGACAAAAGATTTTTGCCCAGACAGTGGGAAATTGGCATCCAGGGTATCAAATATGGACAATTCCTGATGATGGCCTAGTCCAGGGTCTGACCATGGGAGAGGTGACTGAAAGGGAGTGGCAGTGCAGGTCTTTGGAAGTGACGACACTGAGGCAGAATTCACTCGTAAGAACCCTCACACTCTGATTACCATTGCTTGCTCCCTCCTGCTATCATTATAGCAAGCCAATCACTGTTTTTGTGTGTTTTCAATTTCCTGCATCTATCAAAATATTCAGATGGAAAGTGGAAAATTGAGAATCCTCAAGAAGATGGTTTGAGTAACACCAAGCATCCAGCACTGGGAAGATAAAATGTCAAGGTGATTGATGAATCACCTTTATCTAGACATTTTGAAGTCAAGTAGGAACAGCCAGAAAGTGTATATTGGCAAACAATTTCCTAGGAATGAAATCTGAAGTTGGAATATTTCATTGCATCTAACCTGAGAGCCTACAGAAAATGGGTCTCCACATTAGCCCAGAATTAAAGCTGGCCCAGATAAAAGCCTGGGAAGACTGTCAAAGGAAAGATTTTGAAAATTTAGGTAGCAGGAGATGAATGGCAAGGTCACAGCTAAGATGAAATAGCCTTGGAAGTAAAACCTACATGGGAAGCAAAGGTCAAGAAATACAGGAGGAAAAACTCAGGACACTTTAGTGGTGCAGACCTGTGGGGAATACGCTTCTGAAAATAAAATAAAATGAGACATCAAAGAGGCCTTTACAAGTTGGAGCCTTATTCTTACCTGCAGTCAAAGATAAGATTTAAATTTTTTTGGAGCAAAGTACAGATGATGAATAAATCAAATTTAAGTGCACTATAACGTTCTTAATGAAGTAGAAGTCAGAATTTTGGATAACAGCAACGGAGAGAAGAGGATCCAGTTCTGTTGACCATGTTCTGCAGTTGCTTCTTGGACACTAATGTGTATAGACTCACATGGGGATCTTTGTTGCAGAGCTTGATTCACTATGTCTGCAATGGAGCCATAGCGTCCTCATTTCTCAAATGCTCCCAGGTGATGCCAGTGCTGCTTGTCCTCAGCCCACACGGTGAGTGACAGGGCTGTAGAGCAGAGGTTTCCACACCCGGATTCCCAAGAAAGCTCCCCAGGGAATACTGATATGCAGCAGGATTTTGGAAACAAATCTATTGAAAAACTTGTTGGAAATGAATGAATGCAAAAACAGAGGAATCAGGACCATCATGAAGCTTCTTCAAATAAAACTTTTTTCCCAACATGTGGAAAACAATATCATGGATATTTGTCTAAAAGATCTAACGCAGCCATCAAAAATTTGGGGTGGATGTGGTATGTTTTTAATAGATTGTGCAGTGTTTGTCTTAAAGATGTTGAAAGCCTGGAGCAGATCACAAATGGTAGATGAAATGAGTAAATCTACAGACATGTTAACACTTTGTAGCTTCTTTAATCATTCTTTTAATTGGTTGGATAATAAATGTGGCCAGTAACTTCTAGGTATTCAAGGAGCTAGAAAGAGAGAAAGAGAAAGAGAATCTGAGTGCATGTGTGTATAAGTATGCATGTGTGTGAATGTTGTGTTTAAAAGGCATGCAACAAGAGTGTGTGTGTGTGTGTGTGTGTGTGTGTGTGTGTGTGTGTTCACTGAGAAGCCAGGGCTAAGAAATGCTCACATCCAGCATGTGTCACATCTTACATTACATTCAGGTGGTGAAAACATGAGGCTCTTCAAGCACCTACTGTCTTCCAACTTCACCAGACTCTTACTGTAATTTTTGTAGACTCCTGTATCTTTAAAGACTCAATAGGATTCCATCTCTGCTACAACCAGTTTTGTCCCTTTTAGTAAAATGTAATTAGATGCAAATACAAATCACAACTATTGTCAGAATTCAAATGGGTTCTGATGAGAATTAATATTTTCCACTCATAGAAGTACTGATTCAGAGCACACAATAAGGCAAAAATTCAAAATTAGGCAGAAACCACTCATTTCTCAAGCAGAAATAGCCATATTATATTCATCTTATAGAGATTAGAATTGTGCAATCCAGACATCAGAGCTTTATGTTATAAATGATTTCTTATCGTCCCTCTCAAATCTCACCCTCCATAATGACAGTTGAATAAATGAATATGTGACAGAGTCAATTGAATGCTATTATCTTCACTTTAGGGTTTTAATTTTGGATCTAGTCTCATTGACACAATTATCCAGGAAAGCATTATGTTAAATAAACACACAACTGTGATGTACTGTATGTATTAATCAGAATTTTTGTGTTTGCAATTGACGAACTCAACTCACACTGATTTAAAACAAAGGAAAATGAACTTACTGATTCATGTAACTATAAAATTGAGGTACACTTTGGTATAATTGGAACCAAAGAGTCAATTTTTCAATCTCTTTATTTTCTTCTTCTGTTTCCTTTGAGTGTTGGCCTTATTCATTCCTATAGCAGAAATTTTTTTCTAGTCAAGGAAGGTGTCTCAAAGTAGCTTGAACTTATAGACTTTAGAACTCAAGATCCCAGAAGAAGAAAAAGAATCTTTTCCCATACCCATGGCAAAAAACTCCTTGGGGAAGATCGTGATTCAGCCTGGCTTACATAACCGTCTCTGAAACCATCATTGTGACCATAGGGCTGGAGCCCTCCACTGGCCACACTTGGGTCACATGCCCATCTCTGGGACTAAAATGTGGTAGGTATTGTTCCCATCTTGACAACCTTGAATATAAGAAGGATGTTTTCCCCGAAGGAAGGGGCGATAGGCAGACTGATAATGTATTTTCACTCTATTACAGTTCTAGCTTGAATAGTAGGTAAGATGAGACTCATGGGGGGTGCTGTCGAGGACAGGAAGAGAAGTATTTGGACAAGATACAGGGAAGTTTAACGGACAAGACATATAAACAACAGAGGAGTCTCAAATTAACACGTATGTCTGTATAGGAAGATCTATATCTCTTGCTAGTGGACTTCAGACAAGCTATCAAGGCTACAATGACCTGTAGTAGAATATAAAGCTATCTGGCTGCATTGGGTGGTCTTAGGAGATTTAACAAGCATGAAAGCATTTATTATTAAGTGCAGAAATAGTTCATAATGATGTGGGATCTTGGATCTAAAATTAACCCCAAATATCTTTAAAGCATGATTATCATGATTGTATGTTTTGTCAGGAGATCAGCTGAGCTGTAGAGAGCTGAACTGTCAGGTGTTAGAGTGACTAAAGCAACAAGCCAAAGTGCAAGTAACAGTGAAGCCTTTCATCACTTGCTGTGATAGCATAAGCAAGAGGCCAAACCCAGAGAAAGCATTAACTCCCCCCTTCCCCATCCCATTTCACTTTTCCCCATGGACTGCATACCTGGCAGCTTCAAGCGCATCAATGCAGACTTGGGGGTGGTCTCACTGCTGAGGGAGCCCCAAACACAAGGTTCCTGAAGTTTTATGGCTCCTATAGTTTTATGGATTGCATGTAAACATGATCAGACTCATGTTTAATCTGTGTGCTGGCGGGAGGGAGGAAAGGGAATGCTAGAAGTAGAAAAGACTGGATACTGACTCAAGTCAGCCTGCTCCTCTGTCTTTTGTATGTCCTGTAAATTGGTAGCTGGACCCAAAGTCTTGATCAGACACACGTTTAAATCCTTTTGGCAACACTACCGGGTAGTACTGTGTTCTTTTTCCCCCACCCACAGGTTATTGAAATATAATAGACATATAACGTTGTGTAAGTTTAAGGTGTGCAATATGTTGATTTGATACACTTACATATTGCAAAATGATTACCACCCCCCTTTAATGCAAATTGCCTTCCAGAAATATTGTGCCAATTTAATTCTCAATAGCAGTCCTTGCAAATGCCAGTTCTTCAGCATCATTTCTAGGAAAAGACATTACCTGGTTTTTAAATACTGGCAAGTTTGGGGAAAAAGATACCATACTGTTGTTTTAATTTGCAATTTTTTGCTTACTAGAGAGCTTAACAATTATTCATGTGTTTATTAGTCTTTGTGTTTCTTTTACAACAAATTACATGTTCATGCTCATTTTTCCATACAGGTTGTAGTATCATCCATATTGATTTGTTCCATAGTATTTATATATTAAAATTATTAATCATTTGTCTGCCATATTAACTGTCAGTATTTTTCTTGCCTGTTATTTATTGTTTAATTTGTTTGTCATTCCTTTATATCAGGTTTTGAAAATTTATATAGATGAGTCTATAATGTTTTTTCTTTGTATTCTAGAGTTTTAATCTTAGAAAACCAATTTCCTCTTAACAAATATGATACATCACTACCTACTTTTTCTTCTCACTATGTTTACATTTTAACATTCATCTCAATTCATCTACAACTTATTTGAGTATGTCTTGTAGAGTGATGATCAATCGCCGATTTTTTTTCAATCACCAATTTTGCAGATCATTTATTAAGTAGATCCTTTCCACACTGTGTGGCTGTGGAATGGAATGGAATGCCAGTAGGAGAACAAAGCCAAATGAGCAGACAACATCTACAATAAAAGTCAGGTGAGAAAGTATTCACATGAACCCCCAAATGCAATTGGTTGGCATGAATTAGGTACAGAAAGCTTACCTGCTTGAGATCAGCAACTACCACAGGCGGTAATGGAAGGAAATCAGAGGGTTTTCTGAGAGTTCTGGTAGCCAAAAACCTCAAAACTGCTCCCACATTTTCACAGGAAAGTGCAGTTGGCTGTTCTGAGAACAGAAAAACTTGAAGAACATTTCCCAGTCCTCACTTTATCGGTGAGTGCTAGCATGGATTGGATCTGTGAACTCTCAAAACAAACTACAGCTCCCTTGCAGGACAGATCTGTGCTCTTAGGAGAGACTGCTGAGTGTAGAATCCAAATTGAGCAGGATGGAGACAATAAGTGCAAAAGAAAACACCTGTGGTTTATTTGGGATGGTTTCCAGGGAGCAGGAGAGTGGCACTGATAGAGTGAACCAGGAAAATCCAATATGAGGATGCTGTAACAGTTGACTACCCCATAGGAAACTGGGTCCCAATTCCACCAGAACTTACTGAGGAATTTACTGTGATTTACGATACGGCCTACAATACGCTCAATTTTCAAACATGTTTCCTGTGCATTCTTCAGAGATATATGGAGTGATGATTTTTTTTTTCTCAAAACTCTTCTGTCAATTCATTGTAAGCCTCTTTAGCAACTGCCATTACAGGATGACTTGATCAGATTTATTTTTTGCTGTGAAACTTAATCAAGAATACTGAAGACCTGTAGATTTGTTGTGGCTGATGGGCGTGGGATGGGGATGGCTAAGGATGGGATGCTGGATGTGGAAGTTGCTAGATGTCACATTCAGTTTCCGACAGTTAAAGCAAGCAAAGGACAATAATTCAAACAAGACAATTTTAGAAGATGGATACATATAGATGATGTGTATATAGATATATATAATGTAGATAAACTCAACGTACTATGTATTAAATTAAAAATTAATAACAAATGTGTCCAGCACTGGCCTTTTAAGTGTATTCTAGTAGATATTCAAGTTTGGAGAGTGAAATAGACGCTGCCTACAAAATCACAACTGTTTAATAAAGTACTGATTATTGATTAGGTTGCCAGGAATGTCAGTGCTAAAAGGAATCTGCCCTGGCCTCACTACTGCACAGGACAGCCATATATGTATATGGCTATTATGTACAATAGTGATTATATATATATAATTATGTATATATGTATATTAAATAATATGTATATGTATACATTATATTATCATCGTGTATATGTGATTATTATGTGTATATGTATATTATGTCAATCAACCCTGGGGCATTAATCCTTGAATCCTGGATACCTTTTGGGAGATTCCCCTCATCCCTCATTACCATATAGATGGCCATGCCAGGGAGTCATCTGCTTGTTTGTGGTTTTGTTTTCGTTTTTATCTTTTTCTTATACCAGCTATAGAAATGCCAGCATTTAAGGTTCTTGAGACATGATCACAAATATCATTTCAAATTGTATTGATGAATGGACAAATATGGCACAGTCATAAAATTCTGTTTCGATACAAGGTGCGTGCTTTCCATGCAGTAATTTAATTTTCAATCCTTTCAGGTCAGTTTCTCCCTATTTATATTCATTTCAGCTGGATATAGGGTTGGTTTCTGTCATGAGTGGTCATGGAAATGTAATTGAGTGTAGTCTCTTCCAATCTCTTTTTCGTGAAAGATGCCTTTCAGAATCTCCCATATTTCATGTTAATCGAAGCCAGTTGATTGGATGTGTTTTTGTGGATAACTCTTCCTCTGCCCATCCTGCTTAGGTCTGAGCATTCAAACTCCATCAGCTTCTCTTCTTTTAGTAAGAATGCCAGAGGAACTGATTGAAGGACTGCCTTTGAGCAAGGAGATGAGCCGTTTAGTAGCAAGAACTCAGGTAGATGGATTTGGCATAACCTTCTTTTGGAAGATGATTTAGAGTTTTACACAACAATCTGAACATTACTTGGGGCTTAAAATGAACATCAATAAGGGAAACTTCGAAGGTAGCAGGCACTGTGTGGCAGAGACCTCATAGCCTGAGTAACAATAATAATCTTTACTTGTTCCCTTAAAAGCAGATAGCATTGAATTTTTTCTGGACTTTCAGCCCTATAAGCCTCCATAACCTCAGGCTCAACGTTTCCGTGGGCCACTTTCCCACCTGTGAGGAGGAAATCATCATGGCTGATGGCTTTCTTAGTTACCTTGAAAATTGGGTGTGGTAACCAAGGCATTTTTCAGAGGCCACAAAAATCAAGAAATGGAAACCCTTTCTTGTCCTCATACCCAGGACTCAGCTACAGGGTGGGCAAAATGGAAACATGGGCTCCAAGGCATGGAGTTGTCTCTCTAACTGACTTGGTAGATAATTCTGCTAAAAGAAAGACCATTCTAAGCCAGTATTTGGGAAGGTGTCCAATTATAAAAATAAGAACATCAAAGACAATAACAGTTACCATTTATCAAGCACATTCCAAGTGCTGAGTGCTTTGCAAAAATCACCCTTAATCCTCTCAACAAGAAGTACATTCATTTTCACTAATACTTTCTAGACACAGAAACAAATTTAGGAAGATAAACATGTTTTCCCAAATCTTCGTATGGATGTGAATACTAAGCCAGGTCTGTGTGATACAAAAGCTCACGTTTTTAACCATTTCTGTATTCTGTCAGGATAAATAATACTCGCCTCTACTGAATTTGTATAAAATATGAGATACTACATGCACATTGTTACTAATTTGCGAAGTAGTATTACCACCATCCCCATTTTACAGATGGTGAAACAAAGGCTCAGGAGGGATTAATAATTTGCCCAAAGTCACACAGGTAATTGGGAGAAGGATTCAACCCCAGATGTGTGAGCTTCAAGACCCATTTTTCCCATCAAGCCACACTGACTTCTGGGGCCCAGGACCTTCTTGGGTATGAAGAGAAGAAGTGAGCTCAGAGTTTCCTGACCTTCCAAATAGAGCTGGAATTAAATGTCAACTTTATTTATCTAGGAGAATTTATACAAAAGAAAAAGAATGAATGTAGCATATGTCCCTGGAAATGGAATGCCTTGAACTTAATGTATCCCTTGTGAACACAGAATTTATCAGCCAAGACAGATGGCTGGCCTTGTGGAGTCAGAGAGTGCAAGGAAATTTGAAAGTCCAGCATCATTCAAGGCATGGGAATTCAATTCTAGGTGCTGAATTTCACAGCTTGTGAAGGGAACTTTTGGAGAAGTAATGGAGAAGGCAGCTCACCTTCAGACACAACACGTAGCTTGTGATTTCAGGATGTTGATGTGTGTCTTATTATGTTATTCCTGATGTGGGTCCATTGTATTTTAATGAACGTGTAGGTGGCCCTTAGATTGGATCTATGGTATGTGTGCTGCTTGGCCAGGTGTGGGAACTCAGTAAATCAAAGCCTGCAACAGAAGCCTGACTTTCCCCCCAAAGGTACACATTTCTATCTAGGGATAACTTGGGGAAGTCTGATTATACCACAAAGAAGTGGTCAGAACAAAGAGTAAAACAGATCCCTTAGATCAGAGGGAACATTTTCCTAACTGTTTTGTCTCTTTCAAGGAGCGCTGAAAGAGCTTCAATCCCTGTGACTACTCTTTCATTGTTTGCTTTCAGCAAGGGAGCAAGTAGTGAACTGAAGGAAATCACTGTTGCTCAGCTTATCACTTGGAAGTTAAGACATCAAGGCCAGTGACTGTCATTTTGTGGGATTTCTAGAATTTTGAGGGTGCTAAAGGATAGAGCCTGGTCAAAATTCAGGATAAGAGCACAAAGAGATATGGATTAGTGACGGGAATAATTTTTAAATTGGATTGCTTGTTTTTGTTTTGCTAGTGAGTTGTATAAATTCTTTATGTATTTTGGATATTAACTCCAGATATGATTTGCATATATTTTCTCCCATTCTGTAGGTTGCCTTTTTACTATATGATATGCA